>NC_056555.1:3787500-4101458 GCF_910596095.1 Thunnus maccoyii | reverse complement strand
ACACCTCTGTTTTCATTTTGCCCCGTCTTACAACATCCCCTAACTGAGCAGCTGCTTCAGCGGTAGTTCCTCGCTCTCGCTATGTCCTGACAGTGACAGAGTTACACACGCCTCTCTTACCCTCTCTCCTTCTGTGTGTATGTGTGTGTGTGTGTCCTGTCCTACAAAACAAAGTGGGTGTGTCTCTGAAACAAGCCAAAAAACGTGCATAAAGGGGAGGAAGCACAAACGCACATGCGAGCGGACTATGGATCAGCTCTGTTCCATGTGTGTGCATAGGTGTGACTGTATATGTGTGTGTGTGTGTGTGTGTGTGTGTGTGTGTGGCATCCTGGCAGAGTGTGTGTGTGTTTTTGTCAAAGCTCCACTTTCCCTCTCCCTCTTTCTCTTTGTGTGTCAGCATTTCCTTGACTCCAGGATGCACACATACACACACACACACATGCACAAACACACACATGCACACACACCACACACTTTGCGCCCAAAGGCAACTGTGTGTTCAAATGTGTGTGTGTGTGTGTGTGTGTGTGTGTGTGTGTGATGCCAAGTGCTCCATTTTCCCAGGCAGCTGGACAGGATCCCAGCAACCCCGGAAGGATGACAGGGAATACCAGGAAAAAGTGGAAAACCGGCAAATTTCACACTTGAACATACAATTTGACTGTACACAGAGTTGAACCGACAACCCTGGCAGTGTTAGTGCCTTGCTCTGACCGTTGACTTACACACAGCAGGACCAAAGAAAAAGCATCTCCGCTCTGCAAATAAGTCCCAGTTCCTCCCAGCTCTAAATTGCGCTCCGTTAGCCTCCAACATATGAACTGAATGGTAAACAGCAGGAGAATGAGAGCAGCCGAGGAACTCTATAAAAAGAGCCCCCGTCTCCATGGCGATGCTAGAGGCAGAGAGTGGTTCTGTCCGAGTGGCCGCGCTCACCGCAGCAAGGCTCCCCCTCCCTCCCCTCTGTCCACACAAAGCATTGTGGGAAAGCGGACGCAGCTCCATGTGGGATATCAAACCACATCCATGAATCAGACTTCTTGACAGATGAGACTGTCACAACAAAAACATGAACTCTTAGCCTTGACCCCACCCTCATAGAGGTCAGAGATCTAGGACAGTATACTGGACCTGTTCACATCGACAATGTCTTCCTTGTCACTCTGCAAATTCATTATCATGTCCATTTTTATCGCACATTTGTCGTCCTACTGCCTAGTTTTCAGCCTCTTGGCCTCGTCTGATGATCAATTGTTAATTTAAAGGCAACAGAAGCCAACGATTTTTTAAGGACATTAAAATTAGAAAAACTTTTAAACTAAAACTTTTTCCCATTGTGAGGGAAAAAGATGAAAACAGTTAGCTTGGCTCTGTCTTAAATTCAAAAATATGTCTTCCAGCATCTCTAAAGCTCATTAATCATTGTGTTACATCGTTTCTTTAATCCACACAAAAACTGAAACAAAAAAGTGAGTTATTGTTTTAGCAGGAAGTTACATGCTGTATGGGTTTGTGACTTCCTGGAGTCTTGATGTGTTAATTTTCAAACTTTCGAGGTGCTTGCAGGCAGACTTTTTATCTTTAGACATTGCCAAAGTAACAGTTTCCTCCTGCTAAGTTAAGCTAACCACCTGCTTTCTCTAGCTTTATATTTAGCATACAGACATGAAAGCAGTATGAATCTTTTCAAGAAAACCTTTGTCCACCTGTCACAGGATGGATGTGAAAGTGCTGCATAGCTACCAGTGTAAAGCATGTTTCTTGAGGAATGCAATCACTTACACATTACGTGTTACTAACTTAACAGCAACAGCAAAAGTATTTGGTTGCATTACTCTTAACAAGTTAACTTTCATTACTCAGCTACGTTAAAGGTGCCTCTAAACAACTTCGAAGCCTTCACAGCCCCATATTCCATCTCCCAAAAATAAAAAGAGACGTGGTTTAACAAGCAGCCAGCCTACAGTTCGGAGGTATCTACCGACCATCAACAGCTAACGTAACGTTAACTTCAGTGACTGCATGAAGTCCCGTCCTCTCAGTGATGTTGCTTTGTTCTCACAGCCTCCAACTAAACCAACTGATTCCTGACTGTTGCCTTACTAGTGGCTAGCGTTAGCAAGCCAGCTAGGAACACAACATGTAAATATGACAACTTCAGAGTAACATTTCTCCTTATTTGGCAGCTAACAACGTCCCCACCTCCAGCCTCCGCACCAAGCTAAGATGTACTGGACCAAACTACCAGTAAGACGGCAAACAAGTCGACCCCTAAACTGTCCAAAAATGGAGTGTTACTGGGATTTGTAACTAATATAATTACTGAATTTCAAATTGTAATCCCTTACACTACTTGTTACTGAAAAAAGTCATGTGTTACTGCCTAAAAATGGTAGCTAGTATAAACCTAGCCATCATTATTTTTCAAAATTTTCTAGAAACTCATGACTGAAAGCCACTGGGATTCATCATAGTGCTACAGCTGATATCTCCAAACCTTGGCAAATCTCAGTGAAATTAAATCAGACTCCAAGTTTCACTGTGTTTTAGGTGAACTGTTCCTTTAACCAATCACGGTGCTCCATCTCCAGCATATAGCAGTGGTATCTGGGTCACAGCAACAAACATAAATACAGCTGCTCAGAGAACAGGAGAGCAAGAGAACAGGAGCTGTGTCTCCAATTAGAGAGCATGATCCATGGCCACACACACACATACACACTCATAAAGGTCTGACCCTGCTGTGTGTGTGTGTGTGTGTGTGTGTGTGTGTGTCTGCACACGTGTGACCCAAGCAATGAGCAGGTTTCTCGCTAATGAGGCCGAACTCTCGTTTACCCCCCGCAGAGATTCACCTCCTGACGGAATGAGGCCTCTGTTTACACACCTACACACAACACACCTACACAAACACACACACAGGTGAGCTACAACAAAACAGAGCAATAAGAACAACAATGCAGCCCCTACCTGTCAGCCCACTGGATTAAGATGTACAGTTGAACTGTGTGTGTGTGTATTTGTGTGTGAGGTGATAAAGCTTTTATGAATGTGATATTGATGCAGTGCAGGGTAAAGGTACAGCAGTGCCACGCCCAGCCCTCCCAGCCATTCACAAGCACTGGTCAGATTCCAGGAACACCAGCAAAACGTGGGGCAGCAAAATGCTGAGTCAACATTGAGTGTGTGTGTATGTGTATCTGACTGAAAGGCAGTGTGAGAAGGCAGGTAAGAATGTTTCAGCGTGGAGAAAATGTGTGTGAGAAGGAAAGTAGGTGAGTGTGAGGGAGAGAGCAGAGATTACAGGTCTGGTCTCACCAGCATTTAAAACAGCAAAAATTTGCAGAGAAAACTGTGGTGTACTTGACACGTAAATTAGCGGTATTTACCTGTTAGCAAAACTGAAAAAAACTGTCAAAAATCTTGACAGTGCTGAGCTTTGAGAGAAGAGAGAGGCCAAAATGGAGTAAGTTATCTTAACTTATTAGCTGTGTTGCATCTAGTGGTAGCTCTCTGTCAGAGTATAAACTGCTCCATAAAAGAGGAATTCTTTGCAGACAGTCGACTGCGTAAAAACATGTCAGTCAGTAAGCAACCAAGCTAGCTTGCTAAGTGACAGCTAGGTAACTTGCAGAGGTATTGAGTTATTTCAGGCGCTCCTGGTTCCAGAAATAATGACAAAATGGAAAAAACATACATGATTACCCTGAAACAAAGATGAAGATGTCCTTGCTGAATTAACAATCCAAAGTTAATTCAACAAATACTGTGACGTGTTTTTACTGCTAACGGCGAGCTGAAGCTACATATTACACTGTTGAGAAAACTGACAATACAATCTGCAGCTTAAATTCATTTACTTTTGGACGTACATTTTGTATGAATTCAGCAAATATTTTATTCACAACAGAAACAACAAAATTTTAATTTGCTATAGATTGGATTTGCGCCTCTGAGGGGCCGGGGTAATTTTGTTTCTATATGATCTCTACATTTTGGCACTTTCTAATAAGGCACACTTTATAAAGGATTTATAAGTCACAAAAAATAGCTTTATCAATGGTTAACAAATCATCTACTGATGATATATTGATTAGTTGTAAGCATTGACTGTATATAAAGATAGACATCATGACAGCTCTCCAAAAGTGAAGCCAAAACATCTTGATCGCCCCCTGGTGGCTGGCCGCAGTATATGTCATAAGTCCCGCCCCCTCCATGTTAGCGGATGGGACATGAGCCAAACTAAATAAATCAAAGTACACGTCAAACAAATTTTTCCCAAACATGCTGATGTTTGTCCAAGTCCTCATTTTTTCTGATCAGTTTCTTTTTACTTTACTAGTTATTTGACGATATAGAAAGGGGGTCTGACATCATGATTGACAGCTGTGACAGCCATTCTCGAACCTCCATGGTGGCGGAATGGCTGAGGGCGTGTGTTCCACGGGCTGTCATCCTACCACCCGACTCTACTGTACAGACTCTGGCTCCAAATGACATAACACAAGCAAGATGGCAGCTCCCACAAAGGAGATATTTTGGCTTGACTTTTGCATAGCAGTGGGAAGTGGAGACGCATCGTCCATATTTATATACAGTCAGTTATAAGACATTTATACGAGCAACTTCGGGGTTGCCAGGTTGTGAAGGATAGTTACTAGCTATTAATAACTTCTGCATTTATAAATGACAAGCCAAGCAGTTGTTAATGTTAATACACTGATTTTTTTAAACCTTTTTCCAAGAAATGACCACTGAGCAGTCTTCCTTATGAATTGAAAAGCAAATAAAAAGACAAAACAAGTGTCATACTGGAGGAAGATACACACCAGTCAAATAAACCCAAAGGTTGTTCTTCTCAATGGCTTGTAATTGATCTGTAAAGTGGCTTTTTTTGTTTCCTACAGTGGCTACATACAAGCAGATAAAGCTGATTTGAACTTCAGTCCACACTGTAACCTGATGACATGAAACATGTGACACAAGCCATAAAGAACAGCAGATAACTGACAAAACAATAAATCTCACACACACCAACACACACTCAACACTCACAAGACAGAAGTTGTAAGGTGCCTACTGTTTCTGGGGTCCGTTCTGAGAGAAAGAAAGGAAAGAGAGAATAAAAGGAAGAAAGATATGTAGAAAGAGAAAAGGTTGAACTCCAAGTGAAGGCTTCTTCAGTCTCTCTTCTTCCCTTCAGCACAGAACAGACCTCTTGCGTCCGTCACACAGCTAATGACTAACTGGAAACTTGAGTGTGTGTGAGCGTGTATGTGTGTGAGTGAGCCGTCATTCATAATGCAACACCATTAAAAGTGTCGTCATATCAGTACTGACTCAACAGGCACCAAACTAGCAGAGAGCTCCTATCTCACTATCTCATCTATCTTCCCCAACATGATGGAGAGACAGCTTTAAGCACGTTTTCAAGAGTGTGTTTTCTGAAAGTGTGTGTGTGTGTGTGAGACAGAGAGAGAGAGAGAGAGAGAGAGAGAGAGAGCTCTGTCCAAACTAGTTGTTGTTGTACATAAATTTCACCACTTCGTTCCCCAAAAACCACAGAACACAACAAGAAAACACACAAAACATGAAACGCATGCCTGTGGTTTACCCTCACACACTGCGGCTGCCGTGTGTGTGAGTGTGTGTGGGAGTGTGTGTGTGTTTGACAGGTGCTGGGGAACAATAGGAAGTGAGTTACAGATCAGGAATTCAGAGGGGTGCCTTCGGTTTTGATGGCAGGAAACCACGAAGGGGTGATTTGTATAAAAGTACACACACACACACCCACACACTCATAGCCCACTCAACATATTCATCATCATGCATCACAACTAACTCTTTGAGTGTGTGTGTGTGTGTGTGTGTGTGTGTGTGTGTGGGTATGTGTGTGTACCATCCCCCTGTTCATCATGAACTTTCACCTAATTCAGCATCGTTCCATCCTCGTCCCAGGTCACCTGATACCCTTGTGGCTTTGACATCAGCTTTTTACCCACAATCCCAAGCTGCAATGCACAATATTTCACATATGGGAAAAGTACTAAATTTCACCACAGCTAAACAGCTTTTATTCAAGTTAGGAACTTCCCTTTTTCAAGATAATATCTGATCTGATGTTTTGGTCGCAGACATGAATCATAGACATCATCCATATGTTCATTCAAGATTGTTAGCTTAGTGTTCAAACTGTTACACTGAATGATAGGAAATACCTCAACAGTCTGAAAATGACAAGTTATAGATTTACTAAATGGTAAATATTAACCACATGAACTATTGTCATTATTCTCTTTAAATTTTACAGAAGTAGCTTTTTATTTATTTCAAATTTAGCTAAATATTTTCTACAACAGCATAATTTTAAGTTGTTATATAACAGATTTAAATTACAGTTAAATTACATTATTGATTGTTAATCAGAGATGTCATTATTTATAGCTGCTAGTGTGTAAAATTTGAGATATTTTTACCTAATTTTTCAGTTTGGGCGGATGCTTTGAATATCCAGGTGAGATGGGGGAGTCTGTCACTCGACACAAAAAAGGTTATTTATTAACAGTGCCGCCAGCTCAAGTGGCAGAGATCAGACTGAGGACAAGGGACACACATGGTGCCTCCCTGCCTTCCTTCCTAAAGAATTTTCATCACCCTGCTTCCTGTTTGCATTACAGGTATATTGACAGGTATGTCAAAATGAGACAGGGTTTGTAAGACTTTGTAGTTTGCTATGCTGTCATCCTGTGTTGTTCTGTATGCAATGACAATGCTGGTGATTTGAATAGTCGACATTTAGGGGGCAACCCAAGTAGTTAGTGTTTTTATAACATTTTAAATCTTTTCTAGAGATTAAAACCCTTTTTTAACAAATCTCAGGCACACACCATTTAAAGTTTAAAATGATCCCTGGCATCTGTGTGGTGCAGAGTAAAATGCCCTCACTCATCACTGCAGGGACCCAGGTCCAGCTCCTGGCTGCAGTGCTTTTGGCTTAGCCCCAATGGACACAGCCAGTAGTGTTAATTAGTGTCGCTACTGTAGTGACTAGGTAAGGTAAGGGGACCCTAACCCTAACCCTGACCCTACCACATACTGGCAGATAATAGTAGATATGTTTATATTACCCATAACTTAGTATCTTCATACTTTCATTTGGTATATTATGGGGACTTTATTTGACTGGGCTTTAAAAATATTTTATTCTTTTCCCTGGCTCTTCACAGCTATTTGCTTTCTATATTTTTATAGATAGTTGAGTTGGCAGATTAGACATCTGGACCGAAACATAACTATTCAATAAATTTACCATCTGTGTCAATAGTGTATGAGAGCTGCATTTTTAATGGAGGTTAAATAAGTTTTGTGAGTGTATATATTTATTTAATCACCATTATTGGATATATCCTGGGACTGTTTTCATTCAGTACCAGTCAAAAGTTTGGACACACTTTCTCATCCAAGAGAATGGAGAGATGTGTCCAAACCTTTGACTGATACTGTATTTAGGCTGCTCATATTTGTTTGAAGTCAACATATTGTGCTGTTAGATGCTGGTATACATATTAGAATGGTTGGTTGGTTGTTGATCAATGTATCCGAATAACTCAATGAGGGATGGGTCCTGTAAACTACCTTGCCGGAAAATAAAATTACTATTCATTCATTCATTCATTCATTCATTCATTCATTCATTCATACATTCATTCATTCACATGCGTCAAGCGTGGTATAAGAATTACCCAAATGACACTAATACGTGAGATACAAATTTAAACTTGGCTACAGCAGCTATGCTAACAGCCAACTTTTTGAAATATGAAATAAAATGATGTGAAATGATACATTCTCTTACAAATTGAAAGTTGAATAAGGTAATAAAACCCACCCTTGTCAATTTAATACACGCAGGGGTTTTACTGTTTGAGCCTTCCTTGTTTAAGTATGACCACTAGCCTATGGTGGCTAATGTTAGCTAATGTTAGCAAAAGGATAGATATTGCTGTGTCACTGACATTAACAGAGACACTTCACTGATTTCATTACGCTTCTCTACTTGCTCTAGTGGTACACTACATTTTAAAATCTATAATTTTCACTACAAGTTAGGCTACATAGGTACATTTTAAAACTTAAGCTATCAGATAGTAAGCTACTCTTGTGACTAATGTTTTTGTTACATCACCTTATAGCAAAAAGAGCATAGCAAAAGAAATATTCTGGTTAACACCATAATATTGGTGTTGACCTCTGCCCTCTATTGTAATATTTATGATATATGCTAAAGTGGTAGCACGAAGCAGCACAGTAAATGATCTACTGGTGGACAAATGGATAATTCTATGATTCAACACTATGAGTAACTTGACCGACAGAAATCAAAAGCCTCTAACACAGTGACATTTTATCACTACTTCCTTTTCGCTTTATCAGTTCAGAACAAATAAAACACCTACTAAAACAAAACCTCAAATCCGGCACAACAGGCTTCATTCTCCTCATTTCCTCCTTTCACTAATCTCCCTCCATTTATCTCTCAGCCTTTTCATCCTCCCATCTCGCTCGTGTGCCTGCCAACATACATCAATGTCAGGTCACTGTGGGGCTGAAAATATACACACATCTACACACCCAGATGAAGCTGTAACAGCCACACAATGTGGTTAGGAGGCAAAGTTCACAGTGAGAGGGAGTGGCATGGTGTATAAGGGCCAGAGAAACACACACACACACACACACACACACACACACACACACACACACAGCCTTTCACAACAGGTAGGATCACGCTGTTCGCCCACACACACATTCTTCTCGTTCCACAGCCAGGTAAACAATTTAGTCCAGAGGGGAGAAGTACGATGAGGTATTAACACACACACACACACACACACACACACAACACACACAGGATCTTCAATTTTAATACTAACAAGCTTTTTGCTTTAATCTGGATTTCCGTAAATCGGAAATTAATGGCAGATGATCACAAGAAATCCCTTGCAGATTCATCACTTGCTCACTTATTTAAAACACACACACAAACACACAGAGAGACAGAGCGAGAGAGAGAGAGATTCAGACCTTCTCTCCAGTATTTCATTCCGATTCTGCCCGCTAATTCGAAGCCCACAGGCATCTGCAGCATACATTAACATCCAGTGAGGCCTGCAGGCTTCACTCTATCTTTCTCCCTACATGTAGGTAGAGATAGAGAGAGAGAGAGAGAGAGAGAGAGAGAGAGAGAGAGAGCACATGGTTACATAAGAGGTCCCTGTGAGATGGACATCATCTCTTTAATGCCTGCCCTTGGTTATCAACAGCCAGCGAGCCTCACAAGTCCCAGGGGAAAAAATAAAAAAGACATAGAGCGAGTGGTTACATAAATAAACACACATGGTCAGAAATGAAGCCATGAATTACACACGCACGTCTGCTATAAAGAGAATAACACAATAATTCATCTGCATCTCTCCTCAGATCTGATTTTCATCTCTATCCCCACAGTACTTCTCTCTAACAAGATCCATCTCTGCTTGCAGGAATGTGATCATCAGCTCTGACCTTTAACCTGCTCACTGCTGGCTGTGAAGGAACAAATGCAAGTCGTTTAGGGAAAGTGAGGATGGAAATGGGATGAGATACAGCATTACTCTGTATGTTGTTTGACCTTTGAAGAGCCTGGAGGGATAGACTAGCAGGTTAGAATGTACTTCCAGTAGTGTCCATTAGGATTGTGTTTGATCATTTCAAAGATGAAACCAGAATAGCTGCTAGAGGAGAGCCTGATGTAGTTCAGTCTATCCATCACTTTGTTCCAGAGCAATATATCAAAACAACTACTAGCCAGACTGCAGACTGATATAAAACTTGGAGGAATGTTTTTTTTTGTCTGGGTGAACCTCAGACCTTTCCTCTAGTAACACCTTCAGGCTAAAATTTCATTTATTTTATATATGTTGGGGGATATTTTACTCCTTTATTAGATAGCGGCAGTAGAGAGATGCACTCAGTGCACTCAAATGAAGCACAATTGTATAGGAATCATATTACTAGAGGTCTAAAAGAATATACATAGTTATTAAAATAATGACGTTCAGTCAGAGACACTTAGCCTAAGTCAAGTAACTGACTGTTAGTAGCAAATGCAAATCCAGTGACATTTGCCACAACAGGCTTTGCTTTTTGAGGGAGCTGTCAAAGAATCCCAGCAGTGATAAGGACTCTGCTGGAAGAACTAATCCACCACAACACATACATACACATTAAATCTTAGTTACTGCAAATCAACAATACCAATAATAGAGCATCTAAGGAGGAGATAGTGGTGCTGCAGGGAGCTGCGGCATGAAGAACCGGCAGAGTAATAGCATAAAGTGTCAGGTTATAATGGGTGCTCTGTACACCTGCATGATTGGATGTTACTGGTCAGCTGTTAGCCACACAGCTGATGAATGAGCCACTGATTGTGAAGCATGAATGAAACAGCTGATGTCAATCCACTAATGCAGCGCTCTTCCTGAACTATGCTTCATTAAAAAAGATGAGAAGAGAGTCTGTAGTATTTCTCTATCATGTGACAAAAGATTTTTGTGTTGCAATGACAATGAATATATACGTCATAGTTGTAGCATGCTTTGTGCATAAGCACAATGAGTGTTTTAGGCATTAAATAGAAGTCTGACAAATTAATTTGTAGAAAGTTTTAGTGTAGATAACAATTTGTGAAAGTAACACATTAGCCATTTCTAGTGAGTTTATTAACAAAGCACATTTAAAGTGAAACTACAGTTCATCCCAACTAGGGTTTATTGTCATAGCACTAGCCATCAGTCATAAAAACGCTGTCCAGATGGCAACAGCGCTCATTTTCAGTTATGCTTCCAAATAAAGTGTTAGCTAATCTGGCACAACTGTTGGTTTTTTTACTACCTTTATGATGATCTGACCGCTTGTGCTTGTTGTTTCCCTGTTTGAACCATTTTTAGCAATTTTAGCATCAATTTTTTGCGTTACAGTACAGTAACAAAAATAAAACCCAAATAGCAATAAACCATAATTTTCCTTTAAAGAGTAACTATACCCAGGCAAATTATCTTGTTTATGCTGCCAACTAGTGGTGACTGCAGGCTCTGCTCAGCAGTGATGTAATGCTGCACAACTGGGTGTGGTCATAAGTAAAACTCATCCATCTGTGATGTTGGGTGTGATCAGAAGTTCAACATATATGTTGACAGTGAAATATTTACATGTGTTCTGAAGGAGTTTTTCTATCACATGGCTTTGAGTATGGAGGTATGGGTATGTGGTGTACTAGGATTTAAATTAATATTATATTGAATTGTCTCATATTAACAATTTGCAGTATCAGTAAAAGAAGGGCCCTGAAAGTCACATCTAAATATAAGTCTGTTTCTCAGCCTGTCACACACACACAAACATGTCCACATCTGTCTTGTGCATCATCAGAATCTGATAAAACCATTCATCACTAGTCCTGCATAACGTGCCCATGATATCTGTAGAGGTTTCAGTTTCACATACACACGCACACACACACACACTTACACACTAGTTCATTACTGACAGCTGCTGTGCTTCTCATGAGCATGGGACAGCACAGAACACTGATGCAGCCTGGTTCATGCACTTGTAATGCCCTTAATTAGTGTCTGTGTGCAGTCACATCAATGTCAAGCTGTTCCATACGTCAATCACACGCCGAGCACACGCACATGTAACACACTGCCTGGTCGTATTAAGTGACAAACAGGCGGACTGATTAAAAGCCACTCCACCAAGAGTAGCTCTCAGTGGGGCCGCAGACACATCGCCACCTAGTAGATGCATATAAGGCATTTTTACCAAGCATGAGTCTGTTATACATTGACACCAGTACACTAACAAATGTTCCACTGAGTGTTAAAGCTACATTTGGTAAGAATTTTATGTAAGTATGAAAATAATACTGCACTGACACTGGATGGCACCAACGTGCAAAGTTGCCTCATGCAGCATTAAGTGCCTTGCTAACAAGCACTTCCATTTCCCATTCACCTCCTTGATTTGATTAGAATTTGAATCAGCCTTTAACTCACAAGGCTAGTTCTCTCATTTATAGCCATCATAGTCATATATCCTACAAGTGGGCTGCCAGCCTTTTTATGGCCAAATGTCAACATAATGGTGATCTCTGCTGAGTAATTTTTGTGGAGACCTCACAGGCCCTAAGTGTTTTGTGTGCAGTCTCCCTAAGCAGTGCAATCTAAGCATCAGTGCTTAGGGAACTGCAGTAAGCACTATTCGAGCTTACAGTGTGTGTGCTTAAACATCAGTCAGAATGGTAAAATCTATTGCTGGTGCACTGGAGATCTAACTGTATCCACAAGCAACTATTTACTATCACCAGGCCTCCTTGGCTCAGGTTTAAAACAAACTGGAAATACATTGTTACATAGGCAATTAAAGGGCAAATCCCCATAATACAAATCACATACATTTTCATACTGATGTAGAACTAGAGCCAAATGTTGGACATGCTCGTTGGACACTATGACAGCAGCCACAGTCACTTTACTAGGAGATTCACAGCTAGAGCTCATACATTCCATCAAGTCCTCATACTTTCACTTTTAAACTCTAGGGAGCTTCATTTCTGACATCCAACCCGTATAAATCACTCAGTGGGGTATTGACAGATGAGTTTTTACAGTCAATCTAAAATCATCCACCTCTGCTCGCTGCTGGCTGCTGGTTGCTGGTTGCTGGCTTCCCACACTTAAGGGATGAACCTGCACAATGTGACTGACAGACAGTGAGGGGAGGATGCAGAGAAACATTGGTGGCGTTGTTCCCGTTGCCCTTGGACTCGGAGACATTTATCCACCGGGTTTGACAGACGAGTAACACAGCCAGGAGAGAGAGAGGATCCCATTGGCTGAGGGACCTGTCACAGCTCGAGTGACTCTTGAGCATTAATGTAACAACTGCAGTGTTAACATGACCGCAGCCAGGAGGGCAAAGTCTGCATCTCACTGGCTGGAGGTTGACGTCAATCACCACAGTTTCCTTAATGATATAACCGCAGCACTATGACAATGCTACTTTTCTGCCAACCACCTCAGCAGTGTGTGTGTGTGTTTGTGTGTGTGTGGTTTGATCTTAGGGCGCTGGGTTTTTTGCTGCATACAGAGCTCCGTACATCGTGTTCCTGAGTGGCATCTGACAGCAGCCCTGCACGTTGCCAAAGAATGTGCTTCCTGGTATGGGCCCGAACCTCAGACCGCCCTGTACGTACACACACACACACACTCGTTCCCTCTATCCAATACACACAGCTGCTTGGTACATGATACACTCACACACACTCAAACCAACAACAATCCCCTCTGAGATTCTCTCATCTGGTATCTGTTATCCCCCATTTATGATGTTCAGTGTTTCGTTATTTGATGCTATTTGCTTTCTGGGTGTACCCCGCACCTGTGTTATTAACTTCTATTTGGGTTTCCTACATAGCCCAGAATGCATTTCAACATTTGTTGCAAAGTGCAGGTAAACTTCCTGACACAAAACTGCACTGCTTTCTGTTCCAATGCAGTTATAATTTTTCCCGCTGTTGCTTGTTGACATTCGTCTTGGTGCTTTCTCCCTGTTTGACAGTTGAAAGTCAGTCATCACAGCGGCAACCACCAGGGCTCAGTGTTGACGCCAATAACTAAGTTCCTCAAGACACATTTCCTCTAAAGGCCACTAGATGGTGCCTCAAGAAATACTTCAACTACATTGACGTGAATGGGAAAACCCGAAAACTTCCCTCTAGAAAAACAAAGTCAAGTCAGTTTTCCACAAGCAGTTTTGGTTTTGATAGTTAATTTCACTTCTGCTGTGTTTTGTCACAGTAATTTCAATCCTTTCTAGAGAATACTAATGTTAACTGGAAGCACTCCGCTATAGAGAAAAGTTTTGATTCCCATGTCGTTTGCATATCATGCTTGACCAGAACATGCATGTGCCCAAGCACGAGGGTGGTGTTATATACATATTTCTGCAGAGAGCTGTGAGGCATATTGACAGCTGGTGGTGGTAATGCACCTTAAAACGTCACAACCTGAGAAGAGGAAGAACACTGCTAGCCAATAAAAAAAAAAAAAACAGTGCAGGATTTAAAATATGCAAAAAGAAGTTTGCAAATGGTTTAAAGAAATACGCGACAAACTTATGTATACAAACTCAACATCAATGTGATAAATGTTGAATATGAACAATTAAAAAATGTTTGCCTGGCTCTAGAAGAACTCCATGGCTCCATAACATCACTTCACACATCTAGAGTGATGTCACATAGTGGGCTTGAATTTACTTGGGCTTGCTGTTATGTATCTGTATGGGAGAATAACAAAAATCAGAAAGAAATTACATATGGGTACAGTATAACCTGACAAAACTATTTTTCAGGTGGAATTTCCTTTGAATCTAATCACAGTCTCACTGTCCTAAATCGAAGCAGACAGACTAATATTTGAATCAGACAGTAAAATCCCCTTCAAAGGGGATTTTCTTGACTAAAAGTGTAAGTTACGATTTACGATATGAGAAAGATATAGACTGTTCCCATTAAACTGTCACACCATGTTTTGTGTGTTGTACTCAGTTAGCATACAGTCCCTCTGTTTATTTGTCCTCTCTGTCTCATCTCTATATGGTGTGCCATTTTAATGATGACATTTGACTGAGGCGAATGTGGATGTGTGTTTTCATGTGTGTTTTGTGGGTAGAGGATGCCTGTGAAGGTTTAGATCAATGAATATGTGTGAGTTTGTGTGAGTGTGTGTAGTTCCAGATCATCACGTTACAACTTCCAGGTGAAAACCCCAGGGCAGGCAGTTGATCTGTTATCACACTGTCATAGTACAAGCGACTGCACAGTTTGAGTCATAACACAACGGATGAACTCTGACACTCATTAGAGTAGTTCTCTTATGGCTATGGACTGCTTGTGAATGTTACTCCCACTTTTCAGCACTAAACTACTCAAGAGAAGATGAGTATCTAACTTCCATTTCAGGTAGTGTGAAACCTGGCCAACTGAGACGCCTTTGGGCTTTGTTTAACAGAGTACAACTGTGATAAAGTTGATTTTTACTAATATATATATATATATAGTGATGTGTATGTTTAGAGGTCCAATAATTGAGATTTATTGTAATGACTTAATTGACAAAATTACCTAAATATATCTACAGAGGGTGTGATTTAATACCTTCACCTGGTGCTAGGATTTTAAAACTGACTCTCCAACCTGTATTAGTTTGTTTGGAACAAAATATCTGCACCTTTTGGACTTTCAGGAGTCACCAAGTCTCCTGCATTGTGCTTTTAGCTGTTTAAAAATGGTGGATGGCCTTGCATACACAGCCCAATATGTCTAAGAATGACATATTGGACGATCACACAACTCATGATTTAAGTCTAATGCCAATGTTCAGTGCCAAGGCAGACAGTAATCTGCCCTTTATGTAGAGTGAGGTCTGGGTGAAAGATGGGTGTGTAGCATGTCTGACTTTCCTGCAAGAGACCAGAGTTAGTGTCCTGTCACAGACTTGCAATTTACATTTGTCTTTATATTAAACGTAACCATGATCTTTTCTTAACCTTCACCATATTGTAGTTTGCTTAGATATTGTAGAAAATTAAAAGATGGGGAAAAAATTGGCATTGAATGTAATCCAGGGTTTTGCAGAACTTCTCAACCTAATGGTCAAGACTCAATGCAATGTTGTCTCTTTTGCATACAGCATCATGGTAGATTTCCATGACTCTTGTATGGATATCTGTTTTGTTTTTGTTATTTTGTAATAGGGACATTTTTTTTACTTTTCTATGTAACCTATCTGGAACTTCCTCCATGCCTTCCCCAACAGAATACTAAAGTATTCTCTCCTCAATCTAAATGACAGCTTGATAGCTTTGTAGTTGCTGGTCCAAAGATTTTTGGGACCAACAAATGAGAAAGAGGTCCGAAAAAGTTAAACTCTGCTGTAACCACATCCGTGGCCCAAATCTCAACCTTAACACATTAACACTCCACAGTCTGGAGATTAGTTTTGTCTTGAAGGCTCAGTTCACAGTTGCACTAATCTGCCAGATCGGTATTGGCGCTGATCATGGCCGGATTAACCTCTAATGGGGCCCCAGGGCAAAAGTTTGCTGTTGGGCCCCATTAATCCCCACTATACATGGTAACTGATAAATCTTTTCAGTCATTTTGAAGCAAAAATCCTTTTTCAAGTTGTCCAGTTTTCCAAGATAATAAACTCAACATCAACATTTTGACTGTTGGTCAGACAAAACAAGTCATATGAAAATCTTAAATTGGGCTTCAGGGAATAATGATCAACATTTTTCACTATTTTCTGACATTTTATAGACTGAACAATCAATGGATTATAAAAGAAAATAACACTTGGTTGCAGTCTTTCAGTATTCCTGATGGAATAATATGACCTGCCCCTCAGTTTTCTGTGTGCAGTTTGATAAAACACAACTTTACAACAAATGAGCTCAATATAAACTAAAACTATTGTCTTCAAACTAGATTTTGACATTGAGTCCCTCTTCAAGACCAGAACCACAAGATGGAGCTGTCATTTTTCACACTAGTCTTTACTGCTGCACGTTTATGACTAATTTGCAATTAATTAGATTGTGTAGAACCAAATGACATGGCATAAACCTCGGCTTTTGGGGCCCCTTAGAGTCTGGGGCCTTGGCACTGATACTGACCTGATTAAGTGTATGGAGTATCAGCCATTAAGTTACATTCTTACGATCTTACAGTACTTTGTATGGTAATATAGCATAATAACTTTCTAAAAATTTCTGTTGAGTCTCTACTGTAATCAGCTGGCTTGCAGATCTCCATTCTGAAAATACAATGTAATGACTCCAGTCATCTTAATTGCCATAGGTAACAGCCACAGTCAAAGCTTAATACCTATTTCAGAATTCATTGTGTGCATGTCAGTGCAGGATAGCTATCAATCAATCAATCAATCAGTCGATCGATCGATCGATCAATCAATCAATCAATCAATCAATCAAGTTCAAGGTGCAATCACAGCGAAATGTAATCCCACCAGTTCCCTCAATTTGTGCATTAAAAAGAGTTTAAAAAGAATAGGAGTAATAATAGATATACGTGTACAATTGGAGGAGGATGGGCAGTCTTAGGCAGTGGACCCTGGTGTATCCGGTACCTTCTTCCTGACCGCAGCAGGGAGAAAAGTCCGTTATCTGGGTGGTTGGGATCCTTAATTATTCTCCTAGCCTTATTCTTGCAGCAAAGTGTAAATATCCTTTAGGCAGGATAGAGAACCACCTATTGTATGTTTAGTTGAACGGACCACTCTTTGCAGGGTCTTGCGGTCCTGTTAGCTGCTGTTTCAGTACCAGACAGTGATATTCCCTGCCAGGACGCACCCCATGGTGCAGGAATAAAAATTCCTCAGAGTCGAAAAGAGTTGTACCGAAAATTACTAAGGTAAAAGTAGAGAAGAAGCTGTACTGTAGACTATTTTGAGGATCAGTTACTCTGTTCCATGTGAATATACCCCGCTCTAAGGTGAAGACCACATTTCTTTACCAGGCTTCCTCGCTGATCACCCTTCTAGGAAAAAGCGCTTTAAAGTGAATTGAAATAGAAGATTCTTCTGACTGAGCTTTAACAGCTGAAATATTGGCTGTTCTGGAATTCAGTTTTCCCAAAAGTAGTTGAATGTCAAACAGTCTAATCAGGGCTCATACCTGTCCACTTTGGTATAATTGAGTTTAGCAAATGATCATTTTCAATTTTTGAATAATAGTAATAATAATTTTATACCTTTTTTTTGGTTTGTGTGTTTTGTAAAAATGTACAGGAATATTTAAGAATTTGTAATTTTCTCTTTGTTTTTCTTGCTTTGGAGAAAATTATACAACTTAACAGTCTCACAAAGACAGGAAGTGTTTTCATAGTTGCGTGTCGTTTTGTATAACTTACGGTATAGAGGGCGCTAGAGCCCTACTATGCCTACATACATACATACATACACACGCACACACATATATATATATATACACATACATATATAGATTATATTCATATATATATTTTACTTTATATATATATTATACTTTTACGTACTGAATTTATGCACTTAAACAAGAAAGCTACTCAATAACAGAACTGACAATACTTCAAGTTGTGACTTTCAGCCTCTGCAGATGACATGCATGAAGCAGAGCCTCTTTAACCACTATCAGCTGAGAAAAAAAAAGCTTTGTATGGCAACTTCCTCCATGTTGCAGCTTATTAAAAAGTGTAATAGCATTACGCAGAACTGTATTAGCGCCACTGCAGAACAATGTTCCTAATAAGTGGAATAACCTTCCTTAGGGCAAATAAAGTTGATTAAAAAGCAAAGCGCTGCATGTCTGAGCAGGGACATTATATAAACACGTTTATAGAAAGAAGAAAAAAGCACTGCTTCAGCAAACTGATGCGTCCTCCAAACATGGGTGCACTTTGACCCTGACGCCCTGCTCCTATGTCTCCCAGTCACACCAGCCTGAGAGGCGACGGGGGCAGAAAAACACACTCCAGCAGCGGATAAGACACTTTGATCTTTAAATAACAGCCTGAAAAACAGCCACCAAGCAGACAAAACAACCTACGTGATCTCAGAGTACTCACAGCTATGTTTTTTACCCAGCGTGCAGCAGTCGAGGGAACAGAGCAACAGCAATAAATACTCCACCAGCCTGTGATGTTCTCACTGTTTTCACCAACCTTCTTCTCTTTTTTTCTCTCATCTCCTCTCCATACTGCTTTTGACATCACAGTGCTCGCTCTGCCTTGTGCGAACATGAATGAAAAGAGGAACATGACTCACACATAGCAGTCCCACTCACAGACCGCAAAACACACACGCACACACACGCACACACACACGAGTTCTAAGTAACTCAATGTGCTTACGTATATGTATATATGTGTTTGTGCTGTGTTCCTTTGAAGCACCGCATTCACCTGCGGGAGTGGATGAATCAGAGCGATGAGGCAGAGAGCGATGACGGATCTGAGGTCAAGGTTAGACCCTTGCTCGAACATACACACACACACACATGTATATAAATTTAACGATAAACAGTTAGATGGAGAGAACGGAGGAGCAGAGGAGGAGAATGTAATTACCTGCACTGTTCTGCCTGATTGACGTCACTTCAGACTCCATTGAAAATAAACAAAAAAAAAACACCCTTAATTACAAAGTGAACTCAAGTTTGTGATTAAAAAGAAAGATCAGTCGATCTCATCCACACTCTCTGAACCTGAGATGGAGGAAAGTCCCACACACAGTCTCAGTTTCTTGTCAGAGTAACTATTCTGAGCATCCTGCAACAAGCTGCAAAAAATGTCATAGCAGTCATAGCGGCAGATCTTACACTTGCTTTTTGGGCCCTGGAGAACCAATAAGCAGCAGGTAGGGTGGAGTTTCAGCGACCTGCCAATCACATTACCCAACTTGTTGTTCCTGCAGCAGGATGGTGCAATCTGGCATCTTTACAGCAAGCAGGAAAAACAAGCAGGTTACATAGCAGCTCAGGCGTGAAAACCAGAGGCGCCGCTGTAAAACTCTTGGGTCACCTATCACCACATTTGTGGCTCAAGTGGCTGAAGCACTTTGAAAAAGCAAACGACGACCAGGAGAAATGGTGACGAAGGTACACTTTGTGGTACGTGTGCATATTGACCTAGGAAGGATTAGCAAAGCTCCAAGCACACATAACAAGTCCTTCAAATGAAATCCCAAATGACACAGAAGCGTTTTCTGAATTGATGCCCCTGTCAGAAGGATGACATTATTCATCAGTGCCTTCCAAAACAGTCACAAATCTGCTGCTGGATTTATGACTCTGATACTATGGTTAAGGTTTTGTTAAAGGATGTGTTCACAATTTTTCAAGTCCGTCTTAAAACAACAGTCAGGAGCCAAAATGAACATTTAAACAGGTTTCCTTGCTGTAATCATTCCTCCTGTTCATACTGACCATTAGAAGATCCCTTCATAATGCACTTACAATGTACGTGATGGGAGACAAAATCCACAGTCCTCCATCTGTGCAAAAATGTATTTAAAGTTTATCTGAAGCTCATATGAAGCTTCAGTGTCCAAATGAGTCTAATCAAGTAGATATCTTTCAATGTTACAATCTTTTTAGTGCCAAAGTCTCTTTTTGTTACTTTACTTCCACCACAGCTCAACAGGGAAACACTGTCCAAGGAAACACAAAGAGGGAATTTGATGCTAAAAAGACTGTAAATGTGTCAGATATCCACTTGATATGACTAACTCAGACTGCTGAAGCCTCATATAAGCTTTTCATCAACTTTTAAATACATTTTTGCACAAAATGACTGTGTGGACACACTGTGGATTTTGGCCTCCATCACTTGTAGTGAGTCAGCCAGTATGAACAGGCGGAATGAACTCTGGGCAACTCTGGGCTTCAAACCAGCTCCAATGCAAACCAGTGAAAGATGTCACACCTCGCTATGTCCATCTTTACGTAGAGTCTGTGGAGTGGTCAGTACATTAAACTGAGACAAACAATTAGCTTTGCTTATTTGACATCATGAGGGGGATAATGTGACGCTGGTTGTCTCTTGCATATAAAACACTGATGTTAAGCTTCTGATCACAACTGCATAGAAATATTGCAAATCTGACAAATAACTAATAAAAAAGTCTAAATATTTACAGATGGATTATCTATCTTAAAGAATTTTCAATTTAAACTCGATAAAATGGAAATGAATGGCTGCTTGGAAAGCTGGAAATCAAACAGGTTGGAAGTAGTGTGAAATACTGACAATTTCTACTTAAAGCGGTGAAACCAGCAGTAAGCAGTGATGCAACGCATTGTTTGAAAGCCTACCAGTTTTACCTCTTGTGAAAGTGAAAACCTGTCGAGAGACAATAATATGGACTGCCTATAACCTCTGATGTGTGCGTGAAGGACATACATGTAAGCTTTGACATTTATGTTGTGAATATTACTGCCTGAATCGACCTTCTTACTTACATATTCCACATCATTTTGTTATATTGTTCGTTAAGCATACTTGCTGATGGTTTTGCTAGCTTAATTGATCGATGGCTTAATTACTTTGTAGACGGAGTTATCTCATTATCAGTGTTGTTCATGCTATATTAGGTTATTTAGGACGATGTAGTTACACTGTTGACTGTATGTTTCTGTTCACCAGAGGAGGTTGTTGTGGGTGGTGGTATTTTGCCCCCCTCATGTATGTTAATGGAGTGGACAAAATATTAGGAACAGTATTCAATGTAATGCACCCCAGTACACCACCACCCACTATGACCTCAATAATAAACTAGTAGAATTATCACCTTTCTGACAATGTCAACAAAAACTAAAAATGTATAAGCTTTGTAAAAGCAGAATTTATGGCAGAGCTGTTGCATTGGATTGCATTAGATTGCATGGGTGTTGCTAATAAAGTGTCCAGTGAATGTATATAATTGTGTGCTAATGATGGTAATTCTGTATTGCTTTATTCTTGTATAGTTGAAACATTTATTATTCTCCCTATTATCATCTTTAATATTTAGGCCTATGTCCTAAAGAGGTAGAGGTACCTATCTCAATTCTCAATTCAAGATCATTTATTTCCCTATGTCTATTTCAAACCACAAATACACCACTGCAAAACCTGAATGCTCAACTTTATGGAAATAAGCAAACCATCCTACCACAAAGGATTCTCTGACCGGAATCATTTCCATAGAGTACCAACCCATACCAGCTTACCAAGGTTGCACTTCCTACTAGTATATCCAAACAAACACACACATAGGTTTTCAAATTATAGACACTAAAAGGGTGAGATCATGTCCTTTAAAGTTCATACAATGCCACTTAAAAAGTAATTGCCTAAAATCACATCTTTGAGAAGTGGGGGTTCTCTTTTATGCATGTTAGCCTATTTATATTTTTCAATGTTGTATTCTGCATTAACGGTTGCTGAGAGGGTGTGTTCAGCATCTTCTCTGAATGACACCACCAGTTTAATGCCACATCATAACCGACCTAACAGTCAAATCAGGGGTTATATATTGATCATTTTATGAGTGGTTTGTGTGATCTTTTAAACCGACGGGAAGTGTGATGTATAAAAAAAAAGAGCTGAGCTGAAAGGAAATGGTCTGAGGTTTCTTAGTCTTCTGTTGTTGATGCACTTCTCAACCTGGACTCCTCCTGAGACCTGATTTACTTCCTATGAACCATTGTCAAAGACCCTTTGACAAACCACGACACCCTCTCTTCCTGAATCCTATCCCATCCTCCTGATATTTCTGCTTGCTGTAATTAGATTAATCTAAAAAAGGGCAACTTAATTTTACTTAAATGACTATTATTCGTGATAGCAATGTAAGAGTGACTGTCTTAATCTTGTTTGTGAGTAATGATGGTTATCTTGCAACTGAAGCTTATCCTAAAGTCAGTGTAAATTGCTCTGTAAGCTCAACCACCTTGCAAGTGATCTAGAATTTGGCTCCTGAGGGAAATATCTTTAGCTCCAAAATGCTCCACTATGTTTGGTGGTGTGCAGGTAGTGTATGTGGGTATATTAAAGTTGTTTTTTTTTTTTCTGATCACAGCTGCTACAGCTTAATTAAAGCAATGGGAGAGGATCAAAACAGTAAAGTTGTGGGTTGTAAAACCAAAACAATGAGCTGAAAGATGCTAAAACTTTTTGTAAAGCTGAGGGGAACTGCAAAGTTAGTTGATAATTCTCTTTAGGTTCATCACTACAAGTGACCCCTTTACACATGGCCAGTTGATCCATTGTTAAAGTAAAAATATTGATCAGTGCAGGTCTAATGGGTTCACATTAAAGCAAGACTAGCTGGTAAAGACCACGTCAGACAAGTAAAAGACAAGCCAAAAGTACAATTGAGTTAGAAAAGACAGATGGATCCAATCCAATCCAAATGGATTTAAGTCAAGTCAAAATCTCAGTTAAATACTAAGTTCTTAACTGGCTGAGATCATGTTTCAGCATTCCAAACAGGTGAAACACAACCTAATGAAGGCATTTTAAGTTATTTCTTTACCTCTTGACCAAAGTCAACCTATTTGCTGAACGCTGATGACTCATGTTATTACCGATCACTACAAATTCTGCCATGTTTCTCCAAGTTACTAGCAAAAACTGTACATCAAAATGAGTCTTCTTCATCTAACTTCCAACTCTGTTCTTTCTCTATTTACCACTTCATAAACCATTCAAAAGTATTTACTCTTTTATTGTCATTGAGTACATAACAGGAATATGGTTTTCAAGACATTTTTATGGATAAATAGCTATATTTCAAACAAAAAATGTGTTCATACAAAGGGCTGTTATTCTAACAAAGTGAGATTACTGATGGGTATTCCTCAAGGGTCCATTCTTGGGCCACTATTATTTCTTATAGAAATGATCTGCCCAATGTGTCTAATGTAGTATGTCCCTTATTTGTGGATGACACAGTTTTGATTCACTTGCATTCAAATTTTTAATTAAAGAGAATTCCTCGGAATCATCACTGGTGATACAGACCCAGTCTTCATCCTTCAAAAAAGAGCTATAGAGCCAGAGTAAAAAAAAACACTTACAGAGAACCAACAAACCCATTCTTCATCAAACTAAATGCACAAAAATTTAAGGACCTGGTTGATTTCAAAACTATTCAAATCATGTAGAGAGTAAAAAATCAGCAGTTACCAAACAACATCCAAAGGTTGTTTCAAATGAGGGAAAGTAAATATGATTTCAGAGGAATATGTATGTTCAAAAAACAATTACTGAGGACAAATGCAAAACTTCATTGTATCACAACAAAGGGAGTTAATCTATGGAACAACTGTACTGAAGAAATGAAAACATGTACAACATTCAGTAAGTTTAAACAAATCTTTAAAAATAACATATTGAACAGATATAGAATGAACGAACAAAGAGGTGGACTGGAATTGATTTGGTACAGTGTGTCTATTTGAGTTGTCTTGTTTTTGTTATTGTTTCCATGCAAGTTATATTTATTCTCTTGTGTTGTTTTGAATGTTTTTTTGCTTTGATTTGATCAATAAAGTATAAAAAAGGGGGTAAGACTAGAAAAGTTCTTTACTTCATCCTATGTCCTTTTCGAATGTTGAAAGGTTACTATTTGTGTTGCTTACCGAAAGTTTGCTGTTATTTTTGTTTTTTGCTTTGTTTTGTTTTGCTGCCTATATATTTTATTTTGTTATTTTAACGTTCGAAATAAAAATAATCTAATCTAAAAATAATCTGAAGTATAGAGAAAAAACAATCTACTGCCATAATTAGGATAATCAGGACATTCTGTTTTCACAGTCATATCTTTAATTGATCATTACTTTTTATACTGCAACATATTCTACAACTCTTTATAAAGGTTTCTCTGTCAAAAAATGTTTTCTTATAACCACAACCTGAGGCTGCATCTGATCCCCTAACGGTTTACATCACTGTTCAAATATGCACTTTTATTTACAAGCTACAATTCGAAGAACATTTTCAAACAAAGTCACACATCCACTCTTATCAATCAATCATTTAAATTTAATCTCTGCAAACTTCTTACCATCAGTGGTCAAATTTAGAGAGTTTCACTGGAAATTTTTTTCTCATTTGGTTAAAATGACCAAAGATTTACAGAATATGTTTTAAAAAGGTTTTAATTAATAATAATAATTTATGTTGTATAATTTAGCATTTTATGTTTTCTTTGTGTACATAATCTACATATGTCTTTAAAATTATTTTGTTGTTTATTGATATTTTGCTGTTGTTAAGTTAAAATTAAAATGAAAACAAAATGAAAACTTTAAGTATGAAGGGGCTTGTCCAAGCGAAAAAAAAGTATACCACCAACATGATTCATAAGATTCAGGTCCCTGTCATTTCCTCTATTAAAATATGTGTGCGTGCCACTTCATCACTGATATAAACTGAAACTCTTTATAAGATTCTATATAGATCTTATTTCGAAACTGACGTGACCAAATTCAGCAATCTCAAATCTTGCTGAGTGAAATAAAACCTGCCTTGAAACTACACTGTCTTCCGAAACTCAAAACTCATTTACTTATTAAAAGACAATAAGGGCAAATGTGACACATTAGGAGAAGAGCAACAGAGAGAATGCTAATAATAAAGGTGTATTATTGACACTTTAAGCATGTACTTTTCTCTCTCAGCAGCAGTGAGCAGAGAGCCAGATGTCTGCTCTGCTGGTGTGGTCTAACCAGTAATTACCAGCTCTGAGAGGTGAATGTGAGCTCGGTCAACCGTTAGAAGGACAGGTTTCTAACTGACTACAGTGAGAGATGCACTTTCGTACCAAACAGTATACAGTATTAAAACAAACACCTATTGTTTCTCTCCGGCCCTTACATGGTGTTGTTTTGCAACTGTTAAACAGGCTACTTCAATCAGAGATTCTGTGTGATTCTAAAGATATAAAACTGCGGAGTTCACACTGCATTAGTTGAATTAGAAAGATGGGAAAATTCAAAAGAAAGTGCACAAACAAAAACAGATTGCTCTACTCAAATAAGTAATTGCACACTGTAAATATCACAACATTTGGCCTCTTTACAAATGTGTGTACTCCCTGATGGATGTGATTTCGTTTGTGCTGCAGTAGGTTACTGTACTCTAGTAAAACTGCCAACTTGAATCTGCACTTATAAAAATAAGAGTCAAAAAAGTGACTAATTTAAAGGACCAGTGTGTAGGATTAAGTGGCATCTAGTGGTGAAGTTGCAGATTGCAACTAACAGAATACCTCTCTGCCCACCCTTCCCTTCCAAGTGTGTAGGAGAACATACAGTGGCCAAATAACTATATAACTAATAAAAATCCCGAAAGACCCTCTCTAGAGCCAGTGTTTGGTTTGTCTGCTCTGGGCTACTGTAGAAACATGGCAGTGCAACATGGTGGCCTCAGTGGGAGAGAATCCGCTCCCTATGTAGATATAAAGGGCTCATTCTAAGGTAATAAAAACACAACTATTCTTATTTTCAGGTGATTATACACTAATGAAAACATACTTATAAACATTATATTCCATTTCTCCCAATTGATCCCCCTAAATCTTACATACTGGTCCTTTAAATAAGGGGTTAGGTTTAGTTTCAGAAGTGGCTGAGACAGTGAATCAGTTGTTCTTCAGCAAAGAAAAGCAACCTGAAACTATGTGAATTTTATATCAATCTAATATATATCAAAGAACACAATATAATAAAACTGCTTATCGTGCTTTGCATGATAAATGTATGTATTATCGATTACTAACCCTGCTTAAAAACATGCAGAGGAGGTTGCAGGAGATGTTGTCAACCCTGAACAGCATCTGCAGCATACAACCCAACTAGTGGGGATGCACCAATTTTATACACCATATTAGTACAGGTGTCGATACTGACCTATTAAACAGATTTGGTATAGGCAAGACATAACCAATGACATACAGTTTCTTCATCAGTGTAATTTTAAAATTTCAGATACATAAAAATATCAGTTACATTCATTACGTCATGACATCTCTGGCCTCATGTTACCTTACATTAAAATGATCCCAAAGTGTTCCACAATTGAGATCAGCAGAAGGCAAAACCTGGGACTAAAAAGTCCTGATTCCTGAAGCTGATTGCTAAGAGCACTCTGTAACAACTGAAGGCAACCTAGATGAGTATACGAACATTTTTATCAACTCAGAGCATCCCCAAAAGCTTCCTCGTAAAATGGGTAATGCTATAAGGTATCTTGCAGGGTTAGCTGATGAACTACAGTAGTTGGCAAGCATGCTAGCTAGCTGGAAATATGCTAGCGCTAGCAGGCCTCACTAGTATATATACTTAAGGGGATTTAAAACTCTCTGGCTCTTCGTTCACTCAAAGGTCAGCTTTTTCAAGATGGTTTATAATTGGTCATTGGCAAGAATTTGCAAGTCAGAGTTCACCAAAGTTAAACTTTATGTCAAAGATTTTCTTTGTCTCTATGAGTAAGTTCACTAATTCAATTGCAGGTTCATATTTCTCTGGAAAGTAAGAGGAGAATGTTTAGAGATAATTGGAGGGATAAAAGTTGTCCCCAGTAGAATTTAAATCTCTGCATTTACAGCAAAAAGTATACATACAAATGTAATTAGAAATTTCCAGTTTTTCATGTGTTTTACAATGAGTTTAACTTCTGTCTGCAAAAAATTGGTCATGGTTAAATGTAAATATTGTCACATTTTGGAGTGAATCTCTTAACCTTATTGCAAGGGAAAACTTAACCTCTGAGAGCCTGTAAATTACTCTCACAAACATGCAGTTAATCTGAAATAGGCTTCCTAGGAATCTCATTCATTTGTTCATTTGCAGAAGCTTTCCTTTAATCAGTCCTCTAGTGAATTTACAAGAAATTCCCTTTTATTGCTTAACATGGAAGGCCTTGCCCAGATTAGTCACATCAATGCAACTACCACTCTTTAGCAGGATTCACAGGAAAGACCTGAGGCGTTGATAGGCCATCGAGGAAAGAGGCTTAGAGCACAAATGGTTGTTCTGACAGCTAATACAGAAACTGATAACTCATAGGCAGAATACTGTTTAAAAAAAAAAAACCTTGTGGTCTTGTCAAATGAATAATCTTTTCCAAATGACTCTGTGTCCTCCTTTTTCTCATTTTAAAACTGAAAGAAGCACTATGAATACATAAAGAAAGGGAACACAGAGCTAGATAGAGGTAGACAGACTATCCGACAGGTCCTAGTCTTCTCCTTGGACTAATACACTGACACTGTTGCCTTGACACTCCTGATATTTCACTCAGGTTTATGATTCAGGTGGAGGCTTGCTGCTCATAATACATTATATTCTATATGCAAAGCTTTGAGCTTAGCTTTCAGTTAGTGAGTTGGTTTTGTGTCGCCACAAGACACAGCTCTTGTAATGGCTGAATCTGTGTAAATGTATTTAGTCACAGCTTTCATTAACGGTGTATTCAATTTTGTTATTAGGTTTGTGCATGCAGTCTTGTGTCACACAAAGAAAAAATATTTCAAAACTGACAAATGTGCAGATGGCAAACTTTCATGTTATTTGGCTGGTACAAGAGAACTATCCACATTAGTGATAAAAAAAAAAAAAAAGGCTAAACCCACTAGAAGACATCCTGTAAAAAGGGTAAACTGCCTTAATCAAACAATAAAAATTCAAGATCCCTTAAATGTCTGGATTTAGTAGACCTTAAAGGTTCATATAAAACAACACTTAAATTAAGTAAATAAAAGCCTAAATCATTCATGTAAGATCTGACTTAGGAGCAAAAGAAACATGTAGAGCTTCACTTTGGTCTTTGGTGTCCATAACCACTAGGCCATCCAGGCTCCATCTTCAGAAGGATTCTCACAAATGAGAAAGTAACATGAATTACAGGCTTAGCAGATCATATCGACAAAAACAATTTCCAATAGACTTGAAAATCACCAGAGCGAGATGGTCCATCCGTCAAGTTTCTGTTTTCTCATTATTTCATTGTGCCTCAGTTGAGTGTTTTCATATCAGTGCTGCATTACGTTACGCTCTAATTCCTGTCAATCACCTGACACCCACAGGAAGAAATGGAAGTCTTGTCTTGGATATAATCCCTTAAAAACGTCAGGAAAACAAGGAACTAATCTGCATTTAATGGCCAAAAAAATATTTGGACAAAGATTAAACATTGCTTTAAGGTAGACTTAAAGTCCAATTGAAATCAAATTGTATATATATATATATATATATATATATATATATATATATATATATACATATATATGCACTGAGCTCCTCTCTCCTCCTCCCCATCTCTATCTGTATGCATTCATGTACCATTAATGCATGTTACTAACTTGGCTTCTTCCTGGGTTTTTGTGCTTTTTCGTCTTGCAGGTTTCTATGGATCATGGTCATGGACTGTCTGGTTATGGATTGCAGGCTTCCATGGACTGTAGCTGCGGACCCCATGCTGCAGTGGTCCTACTTGACACCCACGTCTGCTGTTATTATTATTAATCATATTTCTATTATTAGTATTGTCGTTATTGTTATTATTGTTGTTGCTGTGCTTCTTTGTGTCTCTCTCTCCCCTCTCCCCCTCCTTCTTTCTCTCTCAACCCAACCGGTCAAGGCAGATGGCCGCGCACCAAGAGCCCGATGTTTCTTCTGCTCGATGTTTCTTCTTATTAAAGGGGAGTTTTTCCTTGCCGCTTTTGCCAAGTGCTTGCTAATGGGGGAATGCCAGGTCTCTGTAAATTAAAGAGTACAGTCTAGACCTGCTCTATGTAAAAAAAGTGCCCTGAGATAACTTCTGTTGTGATTTGGCACTATATAAATGAAACTGACTTGACTTGACATGTTCACTATCTTAGTTTAGCATGGTAGCATGCTAATATTGGTTAATTAGAACTAAACACAAAGCTAAGCTAAGGCCAGTGGGAATGTCATTTTCAAGTATTTGGTCATGAACATAATCATTGGTTTTCACATTCTGTGCACCACAGTACCAAATTTCATCAATCAATCCAATAGTTGTCGAGAAATTTCACTAAAAAACAGCAATGTCATCCTCATGGTGATGCTTTTAGAATGGTCAGGGTATCACCAAAGTCAGTACGCTTCATAATCTAGGGACCATGAATATCTGAACCAGATGTCATGACAATCCATCCAGTAGTTGCTGAAATACAATATAATAATATCATGTTGGACCAAAGTGGTAGCTTGACCCATCAACATAGCCATCCCTAGAGTAACACCACTAGCATGGCTCATAAGAATTAGTAATGGAGAAATTGATCTTATATATTTTTGGGTTTCATGATGGCATATATCAACATATTGCTTTGAAAATGCATTTGTTTCTCTGTATGTCGCTGGTGGTCATACTGACTAAAAGCCAAAGCTATGACAGATATACAAAAATTGAAAAGGCTTTGATCCACTTTGATCACACATTAGCTTTCTAGCTAATGTCTCCCTATCTACATTCACGTCTTGTGCTGCACCTTTTCTTGCTGAGTGATCGACCAAACACTGGGGGACAAGTGCATTGCTAACATCAGTTAACATCAAGTAACAGGCTTGGTAGCTGATTAGCTACTCGGCATTGAACAGCTTTAAAAATCTCCCTATAAATGCCAACAAGATGCTGTCTGTCCTTGTAAGTTTGTAAGCCACAGTTACAAGCTCAGCTGTCAATTGAACATGTACACCAAAGAGACAGGAGCATTTCTGATGTATGTATAGCCAAATAACTTCTTTTCTTTCATTCAGTGATAAAAAAAAATGTAATAATAAACTTGAAAGTCACATGATTTTACTTGTATGATTGAAAAATAAACCTCTTGACTTTTTTTTGTTTTACAAGGATTTTTAAAAGTCAGTTCTTTGCAGAGTCAGCTCATATCTGCTATGTGCATTTCCCCGTAAATTAGCATGTATGCATCATAGTATGGACAGAGAGGTCAAGGACAGGGCAACACTCATAAACTTAAGGAGATTGAATGCAACACGTGTAAAAGACAAAGGAAACCCACGCCCTCCAAGCCTGGTTCAATGTCCTGTTCTCTCTCTTTTCTGTGTCTCTTTTCTCTTTTTTAGTTTAAGGCATGTTTACATTTCAAACAGGAGAAAACAGACGGAGAGACAATAAAACCCTGTTTATTAGGAAATGGCTCCTCTGTGCTTCACTGGCGGCGCCACCTGACCCCCCCCTCCCCCTTGTGCGGTTGCTATGGAAACACGCCATAAGAGGCAGTGATTTTGCCTCTCTGAGTGGACTGAGTCACCGAGAAAACCCGAGGATCCGGGCCAATCAAAGATTGCCAGGAGGCCAATTCAGAGAGCCAATCATGTGACGAGATCAGGACGACAGGGATTAACATTTCACAACTTTTGCTTTTGATTTATCACCTCTGGGTTTGTGCAAATATGGCAATTTCCCCTTCTCTCTGTTTTTTAGTCATTGTTTTCCTCAGTTTCTACCCATTTCGCGCCAACCCCCAGAAACTGTGTCACAATGACTCAGGTTAAATGGTCCTAGCAGCAGGTTATTACAGCTCACAGGTCACCACCACCTCTGACGCTCTGAAATGAGGAAGTGATACAAAAATAAATAGCTCTCAGTCACACATTGCCTGGTACATGAAATGTCACAGCAGAAAGAAAAGTGTTTACTCAATTAACCATTTATGCTTGTTTAACTTTAAGCTAAAGCTGTTATAACTCTACATTAGCAATCCAATAACCAGATTATTTACCCAGCAAGTAATTCATCCCGAGCTGAACTGAACTGAAGATATGAATTTAATGGGGCATAATGGTTTCCTTATGTATTAGCCTAATTGCAAAAAACCTTGTATATTATACATCATTGCAGGCTGTAATACAAGTTTTTTGGTAGATTGGTGGCACAGTTACAAGCTAAGTTTTCCTGTTTTAAGTAGGTAAGTCTGACAAAATACGTTTTTTGTTTTCTAAAATGACCCATGGGACAGACAAAAAGGACTCATGTGATTGATTTCTGATCTGCCACAGAGTTGGTTGTGTTTGGTTGAGTTTAGGCAGCTAAAGCTGCTTTGTTAAGGTTAAGGGTACTAAGTTAAGGGTTAAGGGTAGGTACAAGATGGGACGTAAACTGCAGTCTCTTGAGTCAAAGTCATGCAATTTGTTGATCCAACCATCAACCTCAAATTAGAAACTCAACCAAGACATTGTGTGACTGTATGAATGTCACGCTACTTCCTCCTTTGCTACTTAGACAGGACAGTAAGTACTCTCATGACAGTAAGAAGTTGCTTGTCAGGAAAATGTGATTTTAGGTGGCCACAGTGGCCATATGTGGTAATGGACCATTCAATTTCCCATCATGTCCCAAGATTCTCCTGAGCTAAGTTAATAGACCAAGTCCACAAATACCCGCATCTGTATGATGTGTCATTGCTGCTGCACAGTGACAAATATGCTTGTCAAAATAGCTGCTGCTGCCGCTTTTTCTGCCATGATCTCAGAATTAACAAAATAGTAACCTCCTCGAGTGTTGCCACATTTATTGTTCACATCATGCTTCTTCCTCTTCTTTGTGTTTTTTTTGGCAGATTTTATATGATTCTATTCTATTTATTCTATTCTATATTCTATTTATTTCTCAGCTGTGCCCTCTAGTGGAACCTTCCAGTAACACACAAAGTACATAATTAACAATTGCATTCATGACGCAGCCATATTTCTACACAAACACTTGGTTAAAAAGCAGGTATACTGTATCTTCAACCTGAGTGTACATCTGTATAATAATATACAACTAAGCCACAGTACCTCACCACAAAGTGCTACTTTACACAATTAATGACAGTACCTTAAAAAGTAGTCTATTACTGTTAATTTACTTTTATTTGAAGTAACTTTTGCCCTGCTACACATACCTACACCATACGTTTCTGTAACACTGTGCTAAAAAAAATTAAACAAGCAATGACAAATTGCTAGAACTAAAATATGACTGTGCTGACTGCAATTCTGAGTAGAAAAATAAACCCCAGCATGACTCAAACAGGTGATCTGGACAATCCAAACTTGAGCGTTACTGAAACTGACCCCTGATTGGTAACTTGTGTAAATGTTAAAAGCTGTGGTCTTCTTCAGTATTACTACTAACAAACCATTGTCTGCCCTTAGCCTGTAAGCTACAGTTACCAGTTCCAGTACCCCAGCTGTCAGTTAAACACACACATGTCGGCCCACTCAGAGGCTTATCTAACGAGTCTTTCTGATGCATCTCCAGACACTTTCCCTTCCTTTGAGTAATACATTGATTTTTCACAGCAAAAAGTAATGACTTATGTGATTTTGGTTGTGCTATAAAGAATAAATCTAACGACATTCTCATGTTTTTATTCAAAACAGCTCAATTGCTGCCCGATACAAATGAGTCACGTTTCAGGACACAACTGTCTTCCACTATAAGGAACTATTTAATAGGAAAGAGGAGTTGCAAGCAATACTGTAGTAAAAGGTAACTGTGAGCACTGGGTCCTCTGGATTTATCGAGGCTGGTTTGGTGGCATAAGCAGGACCTGCTGACACGATGGAAGCAGTGCGCGTTGTAAAGATAAGACAGCTTCGAATAATGGCTTTCACTGCCCCACTGCACAGTCCAATACTGTACACCCAGCTCTGCTGAGGCCCCGAGGGCTCTGAAAAAAGGAGCTCGGTTACTGCAGGTGTTACACACACACGCACAAACACACACACACACTCACATACACACACATCATCCATTTATGCAGATACGCCACCAGCCTTTTCGAAGTAAAACACTTCACCAGAAACAACAAAAATCTTATCTCTCATATTCTTCCTCCTTTTTTTCTCTCAAGTATGAGCAAGCACATGCAAACACACACATTTACTCACATATCCAAACACCAGCATCCATTAGAATCACATATTTTAACTGACTTAAGTGAAAACAACCCCCCCGGGAGCAGCAGAGTGGAGTGTTTATGAATTGCTTGCATTTCTCCCTCATAAATATGAAATGAGCTCAATTAAGGCGAGCGCACTGTGTGGGATCGCTCCTTGACATGGCTCTAATTGAAATGAACAGCAGCTTGGCCCTCCCCTGCCGAGGCCTGCCTAATGCCATTAGAGGGGATCTGAGGGCACGGCTCTGTGTGTGTGTGTGTGTGTGTGTGTGTGTGTGTGTGTGTGTGTGTGTGTGTCTGTGTGTGTTTGTGTGGTTCATCTGACACTCCCACACACATCCACCTGACTATTTAATCATACACTAATCCCCATTCATACCTCAAACAACAGCAAGGACACTTATTGAATGAAGCAGCACACACACACACACACACACACACACACACACACACACAGAGGCTGCGCATACACTCCTCCTGTGTAGGAGAAGCTGTAAAAATGTTAAATAGGAACAAAAAGTGTGGGCTGTGTGCCAGCAGCATCTCGGATTAACAACACCTCATTGAACTGACGTAAGCCATAATGAGCACAAGCAACCTGACATGAATAAATGCAATCAAACAGAACAGAGGGGTCTTTTTTTTTTACTTGCACGTTGTTCCCACCTAGTGGAAAAGAGAAATACTGCAGCTATAGGTGAATTAAAAGCACACACACACACACACACACACACACACACAGCAGGATGTATTTATGCCCTGGGTGCAATCAGTGTTAACACTATCAATAATGCACTCACATTAGCCCGAAGGATAAGACCTGAAAGCAGCATGTTTCGTGTTGGATTTCCCAGGCCCAGGGGCAGTTACAGGGACACACACATACATATGCACACACATACACGCCGTGAGCGCTGCTGTTATGTAACCAATAGCCACGTGTTGCCGTGGGAACGAGGAAGGAGCAGTGTGGTGGTGGGGGGTTGGAGAGACAGAGACCAGACAGATAGAGAGAGAGAGAGAGAGAGAGAGAGAGGGAGAAACAGAGACAGAAAGGCTGAGTATCGAATCAATAAGATGACAATGCAAGATTGTTGTTATAAAGTGGCCCCTCCCAACACAATCTAAAAACACACACATGCATGTGCACACAGACACACACACACACGGGTGTAGATTTGGGTACGGACGGGACATGTCCCTACTAATATCAAGGTGTTGCTGGATTGTCCCAACCAGTATTTTTACAGTTCTCCAGCAATCTAATCGTAATGTTAATGGTAAGATCTCAGCAGAGTTGCCTGGTTTTCTGCAAAAAAGTGATAAAGAGTGAAAGAGCAGGATATGGGAGATACTCGACCTGATTATCTGGCAACCCTAAACTTCAAGCTGTGCACATTGTTGACTAGCAGCAGCAGTAGCAGAAGTAGTTAGTATTTATAGTTTAAACGTTCCAAACATCACAGAATTGAAAACGACTTCACTGGACAAAACTAAGATTATTTGATACTATATTTGATTTCAGGCGTTAGGCGTTGTTAGCTAATTAGTGACTGTTGCTCAGACATGCTGTTCAATTAAACAACTTTATTACTGTTGGAGAAAATCCCCCCCTAAAGCAAATTAAGATGTCAGGTCCTCTTTAATGAAGAACCAAAGTGTCAGTAAAAGTTGAGCTTACTTAATAAGAATGAATCTTTGAAATTAAATTAATGGGAGAAATATTCAATATTTAATGCCACCTCTGCCTTTTTCCAAGACAGGATCAAGAGCAGAGTTATTATTGCATATGTGTCATTAAGACATGAACATTATTTATAGGAATAGGCTATTCAGATTCCTATGTGTCAATAGTATGTTTATTGTTGGTACAGAATTATTACACATGTGCACTGGTATTGATTGCACAAGATCACATCATCAAATTCAAATAGTTTCAAAATGCAGGAGCATTTTTGCTTGCAGGTGATACACCAGTCCTTCCCATGGTTTGTGTTATAATGGTTAGGTTTATGTACAAAAACCACTTAAGGCTGGGAAAGATCATGGTTTGGGTTAGAACAGTAAAATGCAGTAAAAATCTCCAGTTTAATGGCGCCTAAATGCCTGATGTGATGGTAAAAAATGTCTGGTTTGTGGTCTAAAGGGGAAGCCCATTCCTAACAAACTACTATCAGCACAGAAAACCAGTCCAAATCAACAGCCTGTGGACTACTGGCACGGAATCCTGTTCTATGTCAATAGTTTGTGAATTATTGCACAGTTCCGTAGCCGTAGCCGGTGCCTTATTTATAAGCTAGACTAGCTACAGCTTGTTTAACTGATTTATTTGTGCCTGTCAGGCATCATTCTATTATGACAAACCTGTCAACAGTAGCCTGAGCAGCACAGAGACACACAGACGGGAGAGCTGCAGCCTCTCAGCTGAGCTCTGACGTCATAATGAAAGATCTAGCCATATGTTCAGGAGTTGAATGAAAAAAAAATACAAACAGAAGTTTTTGAGATGACTTAAAGATAGGTTTGAGCATCAGTCCGGCTCTTTATGTGTGTATGCATGAGCACATGTGCTTATGAAAGAGAAAAGAGATGATGTCATGTCAAACCCACAAAGAATTATCAACAGCTCTGAGCTTCATCTGTACTGTGCAGACATGTGTTATCAATCCTCTCGTTTAACTCGAACAAGCGTATTTCCCAAAATGTTGAAGTATCCCTTTAAAGAACTGAGGTATGCAGTGAACAGAACATTTGAAAAACAAAGTCGCCAACACTCTATGATGAACAAACTATGACAAGTTTTCTCAAATATTTGGCTATTTTTTTTACTGCGGTTACTTAACTGGCTGAGATCTACAGTGATGCCAATTTTCTGTTCCTCTGTGTCTACTTCTCTGGCACAACGACAATGCTTTGAGTTGGTGTGTGTGAGTGTATTACAGGAGCAAAAACAGTCCACAGAAGACTGCACGCTCAAAATCTAAAGTAACATTTCACTTTTGGACAAACCACAAAGAGAATAATCCCCTCAGTGATGGAAAAGAACTGGTCTGGCCTGTAAAAACGGCAGCTCCGTCTCCTCTCTATTGTTCTGCATCTAGGAAAGGGCAGCAGAACTTTTTCTGGGAAAGTCGTGCTCTGCTGTTACATCAGGGAGAGGCAGAGGAAAGGCTATAAACGGCAAGTGTTCCAGGTCCATTTTCAACAATCTAGGCCAGTCATGCTGACGTAAAAGCCAGTGAAGAAGAGAGGAGCTGTTGCATCGCTCATCGACGTGTAGAAGTGGATGTGGTTGACGAGGGATTAACAAGTGCATGTTTGTGTGTAAAAACAATACAATGTCAGCATCATCGGGCCCACATCAAGAGGCTTTCTGAGAAATCAAAGCCTTCTGTGTGCTGTTTTTGTGAATTTGCAGGAACTCGAGAACATTGTATAATCCCTACCTAACCCTGGCACTTCCTCCTGCAGAGTGAACTGGTATGGCTGGTCTACTGGGTTCCAGTCACTAGGGAAACTGGTGCCATGGAGAGCGCCTCCCCCTCCTCCTCGTGCTGGACAAACACAGATGACACACCAAAGAAACTCTCCCAGCTAGCACCCAGAAACGGATGTAAAAACCGACAGGAATAAATCCACAAGCAAATACAGCCGTGTCAGTAGCGGGGGCCCAAAAAAACGGGTATCATCGACTGGCTTGTCTGTTTTTTTGTTCTCCATCTTTTTTTTTTATTCATCACTCTGACCTCGCAACTGTTTCTCTAACCCTCCCCGACTCTTTGCATATTTTCCTCCATCTCTCTCACTCCCCGTCTCCCTTCAGGGCCGGTGTCGCCATCCCTTCTGTTGCCTTGGGGATGTATCTCACTTTAGTGGGCTTGCAGGCTGATGGGTGTGAGAGTGTGTCAAGGGAAGAAGAGGAGGAGGTGGTGGTGAGAAATGGCAGGGCATGCCAGGCGGTAAACAGACGACGAGACGCTGGTCGGAGTTTTGTTGCCATGGGATGCTATGACACAGGGGAACAGTTTGAACTTCCTGTGCCCCCCATGACCTCAGATAAGAGCTGGACGCCAGCCCCCAGCCGGAGAAATTCCCCTGGCTTTGCTGACCTTCAGCGGTGGTTAAAGCGGTTAAGGAAAAGGTCAGTGCGGTCTCCTGTCCGATGGAAATGAGCACTTCCCTTTTTCAGCTATGTGGTTTTGGGTGTCATGCACAGACGCCAAGCAGCATGGGATACATGACGCACGCTAAGCGCTCTCTCTCTCTCTCTCCCTCTCTCTGTCTCTCTTCCCATCTGTGGCTGAACAAGACACTGGAGAATGGCTAACATAGCAGCGTTGGTTCATGTGACACTCCCCTGTGCCTTTGGCCTACTTAGCGGAGCTGTAGCAGTCTGTACCTCCTCTAAAACCTCTCTCCTTTAACTAACTCCTCTCCAACTACCTCCCCAGTCATCCTCATGTCAAAAATCAAGGTATAACCTCTTCAGCTCATTTCTCTCCTTAACCCCGGGAGTAAACACTTTTGCGTCAGTTTTTATAAACTCTTGTTGTGCGCCCAAATGTTCGTCAAACCTTTCCAAAATTCTAAAGAGTCCTTTGCTTTAAAGACATTACCGTTCGGCGACGTGACAGAGCGAGTGGAATGCGACAACAAGCAGGAAAAAAGCACGTCTCCTGCTGAGGTACAATGTGTATTCTTCCCGTTTTACTTTTGTGATAAAACCACTGAAACATTTATACATGACATGCTAAAACATAGAGTCATCAAGTCAGCAAACTGACTCAGTAATGTTACACATCACTATTAAGTTACACATCACTATTAATCTGGCTAACATTAGCAACCGTCCACTACTGGTCATTCCAGACTAGGTAAAGCTGTAGCAGCGAGGGTGCATCATGTTTCATATGGATTTAGCTTTTCATTTTTAAGAAGAAGATTGTGTTATTTCTTTTCTCAAACATACAGTGTGGCTTTAAAATCTGTTGAAGATGCAAAGTTTCCAAAGATAACAAATACGTCAGGCTGAATTTTGGGGAACAAAATGATACACATGTATATGAAATATTTTGACTTAATATAAATGGTGATGTGTATATATATATATATATATATACGTGTTGGTACATGTACTGTATATAGGAGATACTATCATACAGCAGCAAAGGCAGTTTCTGCATTTACAGAGACTCTCTGGCGGACTTTAAAGCCTGCCTACGTAACTTTGTGGAACAGTGGCCAATATGTCCTCAAGTGACAGAGGATAATGGTAAGTACTAAAACAGTGTAACAGTAAAAGAAGAAGTGGAAGACCCACAAAGAACTGACTCAGTGATTTCAGCTACACAGTAATGTCCATCAAAAGTTTGCTAACATTAGCCACCATAAGATACTGGTCATTCCAGACCTAGTAAGGCTCTAGCAGCAAAAAAAAGAACCCCTGGGTGTTGTTATGTAGTGTTGTGTTGTATTTGTTATGTCTTTCAAAGGTTATCTGGTCTCACTTTAAATTCTATTAAAGAGACAACATTTCCTAAGATGAAAAATGTGTCTGGCTGAGTTGCTGGGGAATAAAATGAACGCACAAGACATTTCTCTTCAATATAGTGTTTTGTTTTGTTTTGTTTCACTTGCTACTGAAACAAGCAGATCAACATTACCAATGTGATACTGTCATGCAGTGCAGACAAGTGTTTTTTTCATTTTTAAAGAATTGTAACTAATTTCTCTCTAAATATCTTATCTCCCAACGAATTTCCCTCCCTCTTTCCCTGTTAATTCTCAAAAAAAATCTCTTACCAGACTGTACTATCCCTCCAAGTAACTCTACAAATTCCAAGTGCCCCTCCCATAACTATCCTTTACAACTATCTTTTCTCTTTTATGACTTCCATCTAACTTTTACTCTTTTAACCCCTCTCTCCCTCCTCATTTATCTCCTAGAAACTCTCTTCTCCACCGATCTCTTCTCTTCTAAACTGTCTGTAAAAGTGTTATCTCTACTTGAACTCCCTCTACAAAATAACTATTTTTAGGTACCTCAACTTAATTGATTTCCTCATCTTTCCTTTGATCTTTAAAAATCTCAACAAATTCCTAAACACAAAAGAACATCCCCCAATTGTCTCCCATGTCCTCAACCACCAAAACTCCACCTGCCCTATGTCACCTGATCACCTCCCCTCCACCCATTACAACTCTCTACTCCTGCTGTCTCTCTTCCAACTGCTCTCCCACTGACTCCCAATGCAATCATTTTCCAACACCTTTCTTCCTTCTAACTTATTGTGAAATACATCTATGTCTCCTGCAGCTGCATCCTTTCATACTATATCATGTAACTCATCTCCCCCAAACCAGCTAGATTCACCTCTCAACTCTTCAGCTCTCTCTTCATTCTGCTCCTGTGAATACTTCCTGGTGGCAGAGCTCTCTCGGTCATGCTCCGCAATGCGAGTGCCTTTCTCTTGGACGCAAATCAAAGCAAACAAGGAGAGCGTGTGTGTGTGCTTTATGTGTATGTGAAGAAGGAAGGGGGTGAATGGGGGAGGGAGGGAGAAAACACACAAACAATCAAGAGCTTCCTGCTAAACCACGGCTAAGACCCAGACCATCACTTTTTTTTCACTCTTTTTCTTTGCATTTCTGTGTTTATGTCTTACCCCTGCAGCCCATTTTCCTCCCCCCTCCTTATGCTTTAATTGCCATGACCAGCAGACATATGGGCAGTGGTCTGTTGCCAGAAAATGTTACATCTTTGTTTAAGCCAGGCCTGATGTCCCTACAGTACCGCAGCCTTGCCAAATGAGAGGATGTAGAGGGAAATAACAAAAACAAATACTGTAATGTTAAATTATTTTTTTCCTAATGCTCTCTGTCTTTCCCTCCTCCCCTCCTGTCGTCTCTAATAAAGACGTGGGCAGTTTTCTCCTCCATTACCCCGTGCCCTGCTGAGGTTTCATTTCACGTCCTCCCCAGGCCAGTCGTATGCCAAGGAGCTCGGTGCCAGGCCAGACTCTCCCTGCCAACTCACCCTCCATCCTGCAGCCTGCTTAACAATGCAATCCGCCGCTCACCTCTGACCAGACCAGCTCCATTCACAGTTTTATCACAACGCCCCCTAGAAGGCACGCAATGCAGTGGATTTGCCTTGAGAAGTTTATATACCACAGGAAGAAAAATCAACAGGGTGGTAAACAAAAAGGTGATAAATCAAAGTCTACAGTCATCAGGCATGAAATGAAAAAACACTATGATAAAATTATATTATATTTTCAGAATCAAACTTAGCCTTTTTGCCCTGTTCAAGTAGGGTCTAAGGATGAGTCCAGAGCAAGATATCAACACAAAAATGGATCAGATGGCCATGAATCTTTGTATGCATATGCATAATCCCCAGAGGATTATCTGTCATTTAGGCAAGCCCCTGACCTTTCCAGTACCATCACAGGGAGGTCAAAATTCCCATTCACCAACATTTTTCTCAAAAAATGATGGCAGTTATTATGAAATTTACTTACTGCATTTATGATCCCCAGAGGATGAATCCTAATGGTGTGTTCAGACCAAACCTGAAGCAAAGTTTTCACGCAGTGCGATTACATACAAAGTCAATTCAAAGACATTAATAGATCCAAATTTGCACCAGGCAGCTTGAATAGACATTGATGTTTCAACTTGAGCAAAAACTTTGCACATATTGCGGGGCTTTATGAGTGTACTTCATGAATGTACAGAAACAAGAGGGGAAAAAGGAGGGAGACTGGAGGGGAATAACAGAAATTTAGATTTCTTGGTGACTTCTGAGTTCAGTCAGAGGCTGAACTGAACACACGCAGACACACTGCCTCAGACACAGTCGGTGCCCTTGGTCACTAGCTAGCTTACAGTTAATGCACAGTAATGTATTTTGGCAGTCTGGGGCAAATAAACACAAATGATCCAGCAGTCAAACTCATGTGAGTAACACAAGGGGAAAATTTGCTTCATGTTTGGTCTGAACACACAGTAATATTTTCTGTGATCCTCTGATTGTTGATCTTTCTGGTAGTGCCACCATCCGCCAGAATTTCCATTAGTCCAAAGAAAATTACTGGGCAGACTACCTTGAAAATTTAATTAACACATTCATGCTCCCCAGAAGATGAACCCTTTTCATTTTGAAAATTGTGTTTTTCTGTAATGTCACAGGCCAAAGTACTGTGTTAACTTTGGAAAAAAGACATCTATAATCTAACTGACAGATTCCCATGAAATTTACTGAGCACACATTCATGCTCCTGAGAGGATGAACCAAATCCATTTTAGATACTAAATGGGTTTTTCTCAATTACCACAAGCCAAAAAAAATTTGGACACAAGATATCTCATATCACAAATCTCATAATCTAACAGACTGACTGGCATTCAATTTATAAGGCAAATTCTTGCTCCCCAGGGGATGAACCCTTTCCATTTTGGCCCCTAAATAAGCTGTCCTCTATCAGCACCTTCAAGACAAAAGACTTTGGACACAAGATATTTCACAATCAAATTGGTAGATCGCCAGTTTACGGAACATGTTCAGGCTCCCCAAAGGATGATCCCTTTCCTCTCTAGACACTCAGTGGACAAAATATTAATTTGCATGCAAACAATTGTATTGTACGCAATCAATTGTATCTCATAATCTAACAAGCTGGCTGCAATGAAATTTACTAAGCATATTCATGTTCCCCGACGGACAAACTCTTTCCATTTTGAGTGCTAAATGAGCTGAGACATTCTGACAAAAATGTCTTATACTGTGTATCTCCAAATCTAACAAGCAGATTGTCATTAAATTTACTGAGCACATACATGCTTCTAAGAGGATGAATCTGATGGCTGAACATTGCAGTCTCTTGGGAACACTAGCAGGGCTTTCCAATATGATGTTAAGTAGCTGTAGACGAATCCTGTTCCCATATTAATGTCAGCCTGAGAAGGTGAGTACACTCTAAACCTTATCGTGAGTAAACTGATTTTTCGTAGACATTTCCCGTCACCAATTCCCTTGATAATACACTCTGTCAGATAGCTCATAGGGCCTTTCATGATCTGCTTTGAGAATCATCTTCCCATGTCCATTTTACATCCCTTAGGAAGCCCAGCGTTTGCTGAGGAAATATTTGAGGAGTGTCAATTACCGAAGCTGTTATGAAAGTCCTCTAAGAGCCAAGAAAGTTCGAGTGTGCTCAGTCTGGGAGGGCAGCTGGCCAGAGAGATGATGAGGTCACTGTGAATAGCAACCAGGGAGGTTGGCTCTGAACTGGAACAGGCAAAGCTCTGAACAAACAAAAGCCTGTGTCACTACTTTTAGTGAGCAGAGGGTAAACACATTTCATAATCAAATGCGCACTTGCCCAACCTACGCGGACACTGAGTCATTTTCACTGCATGTTTGTTGATTTGTGGATCCGGTAGCAGAAGTGGGGTGATGATCCTGTCGTCGACAGCGGTGACGAAGAAAGTGATCGCTCATTAGTTTCTTTGTTCCTGTCTCACTCTTTTATCTATCTGTGGTTTTCCTGTCCCTTCCCCTTTTCTCTCTCTCTCTCGCTCTCTCTCTTTCACTCTCTCCCTCTGCAGCAGTATAATGTCTGCAGCTCTCGCCCCTCCGCTGCCTCCTGCGTCACTTCCCTTCCTGGTCGACTGTCATGTAAACACAAGCACACCCCTGCTCACAGGCGTGTTCTCATACACAAGCTCGAAACACACACACACACACACACACACACAAAAACACACACACATACACCCAGTCACATGGGAGCTGCTAATTATGACCACATAAACCCAGCGGAAATACAACTTTCACAGCTGGCTGTTTGAGCTACACTCACATTGAGAGCACATAATTCACAGACACACACACAAAAACGCACCATTTACTTCAATTATTCAGTGAACGCACACCAGAGGAGAAAAAAAAAAGTAATGGGCTCATTTCTCAGATTAGCCTCTGATGCTGGGGCTACAAATAGCAAGGATTTTTCTGTAGCGGTGCTGCTGAGGAGAAAGCACTGAGAGCCACGGACAGAGATTTAGTGAATAATGGAGGGACGAAGGTTTAGCTGCATATATTGGGAGGAAGAAAGGCTTATTTAAATCAGAACGAAACATCTATTTGTTGAAACAAGACAAGCATAAACATCTAAAAACATCTGACAGACGTCATGCGCAGTCTGTGACGCAGATGGGATAGTCTGTCTTCGGTGAGCACATGCATGCACCCAGAAAAAAAAACAGACAGATAAACAAGAACACACACACACACACACACACATACACAAACAGGCATGCACGGGCCATGTTATCACTGCTGGACTCCTGTGACACACTCCACAGCCATTTCAAGCATGTCACTAATCTGAGGTTCAAGCTCATTGGTGGAATTCTGTGCATATAGGTTTGCCAAGTAATGCTCTCAAGGGCGGAAATAACAGCTTACAGCTCTGAAAGTTCTCTTCAAAAGGGTGATGGATTTGTTCTCGGCTAATAAGGCCAAACACAGCAGGATTAATGCTGGTTAATGGTTAATGCCGCAGGATTATTGCAAATTTCATTATCATGCGAGGACTGAAGGACAGCAAAGCTCATGTTCTGCCCTGTTCATACTTGTCGGGGCACATTTGTTAGTTTGTTTACAAGGGAATGAAAGACAATGCTTCGATTCAAAGCGCAACATGTTCAGCTGGTTTGATTAAAAAAACCCACGAGGATGCACAGAATTCACAGGTAACCCGAACCCTGAATTTCTACTAAAGCAGGAACCAGTGATGACATGAAAGATTCAAGCACAGATACAGCTGATACACTGTTCCTGATAAAAGTCATACTGAGAAACAGTTGTGTTCAGAGGTCTGCTATTGGTTCATTATGTATGATAGAATCACTGTTTGGCTATTACATAATGTCTGTCCTGGATTCTAAAGCTCATACATCATATTTCCCACTACAAAAATGCTTTACCAACTGGGAAAAATGGGAACAGCCAAGTGGCTCCAGACTCCCAAAATCCCAGCCTCACACAGTGTTGATTCAATTCATCAACTTGACATCAACACTTTAATTTGATTAATTAATTTGATGTCACTGTTTGTTGGGTAATTTGCTCTACTAAAGCACAACATCAAATAAGGCGAGTCCTGCATTATTTCTTGTCGTTTAGAGAGTCGGAATCTTTTTTTTCTTGTCAACCACAGTTTCCGACATTAGGAAGAAACTTTCAATCGCAAACTTGAAGCCAACGTGGAGGACATTCCTCAAAGATTAATAGAAATTTGACACCTATAATTCCGTGTTAACTGAACTCAATCTACTGAGGAAGATTTTGTGATATGTTCGAAAGCTCCAGAACAGCAACTAAATTGATTTTATGGTGAGACTGTTCTGGTAACTAGTTTTATTGCCTTTATTGCTGTATTTAAGTTTATATGGCGCTCAGTTGATGGATATTTGTAAATTACGTGGGGAGGCCGACAGGGGCCCAAAATGAAATTCTTGCCGCAGGATGTGCAGCTGTGGATACTGTGCAGGCAACAGCAGTGAGTCGGGTAACTGTGAAGTTTTCCTGTTCAGTGTAGTTCATTTAGGGCTGCAGCTGATGATCATTTTCAGTATTGATTAATCTGTCAATTATTTTTACAATTAATTGTTTAGTCTACAAAATTTCAGAAAATTGTGAAAAATGCTTGTGACGTCTTCAATTCGCTTGTTTTGTTGACTCAACGATATTCAGATTAAAATGATATAAAACAGAGAAAAAAAAGAGGAAATGGTCACGTTTGAGAAGCTGGAGAAAGAGAAAGTTTGACATTTATGTTTGATAAATGATTTAAATGACTAAATTGATTTTCAAAATTGCTTTAAAAAATTGTCATTTAATTTTCTGTCAATTGATTAAATCAATAATTGTTCCAGCTCAAGTTTTATTTATTTGTTATGGAATTGTTTAAATGCTGATCAAATCTTTGCTACTACCTCTGTATTATACTGACTGCAGAGTATCTGCTTAAAGATATGAGATATAAAAACATAAAGGTAAATGTGATTCTTACATGGTATACATGGCGCTGCATTATTGATTGAGGATGATTCATTAGGCCTCCAAATGCAAAACCAATACAAACACTGATATAAATGAAAAGATGTGCTGAATGAAAAGAAGACTAACAATACCAAATATGCAAAACTGGGTTACCATCTCTCTAAAGATCCTCCTGATATCCCCACATTAATCACCATATGATGCGAATTTATGTCATAAAGAAACTCTTCTCTGTGTCTCAAAACTAATTTTAGAGGGTTTCCTCTCCACTGCTTCCCTTTTCTAAACGTCTGGACATCCTTCTGCATCAGCTGGAGCCTACTCCAGTAGGCCCAGTCTGAGAGTCGGTCTCTGCTGCTAGTAATCATCTCCGGAAGAGCCACTTACATTAACACAGTGAATTATTTCCCCTCACGGCTTGACGTGGCCAAAATTAGTCTGTCTGAAAGTACTTTGTGTCATATGTGCGCACACAGATGTGACTGCCCTGTTATGAATCAGCAAAATGTTGATAGGTGTGTGTGTGTGTGTGTGTGTGTGTGTGTGTGTGTGTGTGTGTGTGTGTGTGTGATAGAATGTGAATATGTGTATGTGTGTGTGTGTGTGTGTGTGCGCGCGCGCGCGCGTGTGCGCCAGTGTGTGCGCCAGTGTGTGTATGTGTGTGTGTGTGTGTGTGTGTGTGTGTGTGTGTGTGTGTGTGTGTGTGTGTGTGTGTGTGTGTGTGTGTGTGTGCGTGTTTGCGCAATTGTCGGAGCAGCAGGCAGGTGGTTTTCTTGTTTTCCTCACTGGTGTGTACTGAAATATTGAAGAGCCGAGGGCACTTCGCAGGCACGTTTCCAAACATCCCGCAGGAAAATTGGATGGTTTCATTAAACAACAGGGCCGCTGCTTGAAAGCTACACACTCATAAATGATTTTCACTGCCAAAAAATTCCATACTCACGGTTAACATATGGCCACTTTGTTAACATTTAATCCGACTTTGCGGCATCGCTGCCAATTAAATTGGGGAATTAAATTCCTACTTTTTGTTAATGAAACCGATACAATATTAAATCACTGTAATTAATCCTGGCCAGTTGCTGTAAATGTCTTATAAAACCATCAACAACTTCACTTGTTCTTGGCAGCTGGACACAGAGCTTCAGGTTGGGCTTGTAAGAGGGGCGGGATGTTTCCAGTCAAGCCTGGAGCGCCGTGCTGAACATCAAAACACAGTTTTCAAGCTCCAGAGCGAGGCCTTATTCCCACTTGTTTACTTCAACTTCAATTTCTATGTGCGCAACACCACCTGGAATGCGGACATTGGCGAACACAGAGTGCGAGAAAACGCACATGGCACATGATCAAGAATCTCCCCTGCAGGAATATTGCGCTTTCTCCAACAAGACACTTTCCAAAAGCTGAGAGATGCGGGTCCTCACTAGAATATAGCAGACTACCAGGCACAACACAAGCGCGCAAACGCACCTGCGGCAGCGACACAGAGCCGATCCCACATCAGCCGAGCTATTAGAAATAACTTCACTCACGCTGAAAGGCGCTCCTCTTCTCCTCCGGGACCGACGCGAAATACGCGCACTTAGAGGCGACATTTTCCTCCGCTTTTAAAGTGCGTGTTATAGCTGGCAGGTGCAGCTGCGAATAGAGAGGTCCCGTCCGATGAAGCGCAGTGAGTCCAGCTCGGCCCGCCCCGACCAGGATCGGGTCGGCTCGGCTCGGCTCGGCGCTGCTGTCCCTGTGGCCGCAGGACTGCTGCTGTCGGCAGATGACTGCGTACATTCTGGCCTCCTCTCCATCAGCCAAGAGCTCAGCTCACTCTGACTCTCTGTTCCTGCCTTTTCATTATATCATGTCCATGTGACACGCTCAGGCCTCTGTCAATGGAAACTTAAAGGGACCTCCCACGTGACGGCGCTTCTGCGCGCTCACGGCGGCCAATGCGCGTCCCGGAGAAACAAGATGCTGCGCCCTTAATAAAAGTAAACCAGAGGGCCTGAAGCTACTCGCGGTGTTTTACCGTGTTTTCAACGGAATGATGACTGTGAGGATTACTGTGTAACTGGTGCTGTGATAGTGATGTCACTAGTAGTGATAGGGATAGAGATAACTCTTTGTAGGCTAGTTGTGATGATGATGATGATGATGATGACGATAACTTGTGATGATGATGAAGATGGCAAAGATAACTGTTATGATGATGATGAAGATAACTCAGTGGTTGTGATGATGATGATGATGATGATGATGATGATGATGATGATGATGATGATGATGAAGAAAACTGTTAACGGTTGTGATGATGATGAAGGTAACTATTAGTGGTTGTGATGATGATGATGATGATGATGATGATGATGAAGAGTGTGTTATTGTTGTCTGTCATGACGTGATGGTAATGAGGATGATACAGTCTAATTAAGTTATTAGTCATAACGACAATAATGATATTGAAGGTGGTGCTGATGGTGAAATCAGTGGTGGCGATAATGATGAGGATGATGGTGTCGGTGCAGGTGTTAATGATGGTGATAGTGATGAAGATAAAGTTGATAATGCCTTTTTGTTGGCCATTTCTTTCTTCCACAATGAGGTCATGCTGTGTGTGACATCACCATGGGATGACTAACATTGTGGGGAAACACAGCTTATCTCATATCAGAGACAGACAAAAGCGGCACCTACGACACCCTCATATGATTCCACAGACGTGACCAGGATAACATGTGACTTAAAGTGGCAAAATACTGAAGACGGAACCTATGTGTTTCCAATCTATGAGTCAGAAAACACATACCTATAGTGACAAACAAGACTGTCACATTAGAAGACCCGTGAGCCCATGTGATGCTAATTATTCACCAGAAACTAAAGTTGAACACGGCCTACCTACCACGTTAACCCAAGTTAATCACTACATTACTGGTTGTTAAAGGAGCTGACAAAGTCTAAAATGTTCATATATTTAACATGCTGATGTTTAGAGTCTAACATTGAGCATGTTAACAATATGTTTGCAGTCATTTCAAAGCACAGTTGCTGGGTTTAAAGGCATGCTGCATGAACTTAAAGCTGCTCTAATCTAATATTTTTACATTAACAATGAATCAAATGATTATGTGTAATGTGAAGGGGGTCGCTCCTGTTAACAAACTCACAGAGCATTATCACCTGACTCTGCTGTTTCTCTCAACTCCGTCGAGCATTTTAGCAACTTCTAGCCTATTGTTTTGGTTTTATGGCAACTTTCCTTTTTTGGTTCAGTTTCGTTGTTATCATCAACCTTGTTTTTCAACCGCAGCAGGTAGCAAAAAAAACCTCTGAAACCCACTGTATGCTTCCTGCCTGGCGCCAAACAGCAATATTTCCCCCAGGAGTTTTTGAAAGCAAAACAGAGCTAAAAGGAGAGTGAATGTTAGACTAACATTTGTCAGGTAGCCAGAAACACACCTCAGAATAAATACTGATGTTGCTCCGTGTCTGCCTGATGTTTAAATAAGTTACCCTTTGCTAACATGTTCACTATGTCAACTTTATAGGGTGATACTACTGTAGGCCTATGTGTTAGTGTCTAACGTAACATTTTTTGCTCTTTGGCCCTCTTGGCTAGTAGATTAGAGTTTTACTGGGCCCTTGTATATTTCCACTGGCCCAGGAGCCAAAAAATGAAAATAACTATTTTTTCCATAATTTTGGTGATTTATTCATCACATAATACACACAACAGTGAGGTTCCCTTTAGATTTTCCTTTAGTTATGGATATGTAATGTGATATATTACACAAATATGCAAAATATAAAATTAGTCACCTATTGGATCAGTAAATGAATGATGTATAAATGTAGGTTTCTCCATATTTTGTGTAAAGCCAGAGAGTATGAATACATAGGGAGATGAGAACAGAATTTATGATAATAACATTTCAGTGAGTATGGGTGACCTCGATAATAAACTAAATAACAATAAACTGGTTAACAGCTATGTAGCATCATTCATCCTCTCCTCTGTCCTCCTCCCTCTGCTGCTGCTGGTCAGACACACTGCTGCAGGTGCTGCTGGTAGAGAGGAGGGGCAGGCTGGTGTCAGCCTAAAGTCTCCCATACTGCCGGATTTTGTTGCACTTACGGCAGTGAGCAGTCGTAGTCGACTGGAGTGAAGTAGCCTATAACCTAAAGTCTGTTTCATCCTGTCCGCTGTGTGTGTGTGTGTGTGTATATGTCTGTGTGGGTCTGTCATAGGTTACTGTTGGGGACAAATTTAAAGACCAACTTAAGTGGGGACAGCTTTTCCAACAGGGGACAAAAGCTGTGTCCCTGATTGGTAAAACGCTGATTTTTGGGTCAGTGGTTAAGGTTAGGGTTAGGCAAATAGTGGTTATTGTTTAGGTTAAGGTAATGTCCCCAAAAGTGACCTAGGACAACATGTGTGTGTGTGTATTCCTCATGTTGTGGGCACTTGCCTCCCTTATGGGGACAAAAAGCAAGTCCCCTTAATGTTAGTCATTAATTTTAGGATGAAGACTTGGTTTAAAGTTAAGGTAAGTTTAGGGTCATATTAAGGTTAGGGTAAGGGTTGGGGTTAGGCATGTGGTGGTTATGGTTAAGGTTAGGATCTCCAGTCTCCAGGAAATGAATATAAGTCAATGTTATGTCCTCTGAAGTGATGGAAACACAACTGTGTGGTCCAGATATTCCTCGTGTGTGCGGTTGTGTGTGAGAGAGCGAGAGAGAGAGCACGCTCAGCCCCACCCTCGTGCAAATAGGCAGAGAGCAGAGGAGAGAAGAGACAGAGAAGCAAAATTCCCATTCTCTCCCCTCCAGGGTAACAAAGTAAAGAGCCCCTCTTTCTTTTCATAGCCTCATATGTTTCTTTCGCAGACATTTTTTTTCGAGTATGATGTAAGAATGACACTAGGGTGGGAAAGACCTTATTTAAAGGGACTTAGCCATTACTCTGATTGGCCAGTGACGGCCAATCAACTTGCCCTGCATAAATTTTTACAGGCACGGGCAGGCAGTTATGTCGGACCCTGTCCAAAGTGGCCAAAACATTAAGCAAAATGTAACAGAGTTTAGTAATGTGGTTCGAATGTTGGACAAGAAGGAATTTAAACCAGTTGGTGGTGCAAAGTCACAGAACTCATTAATCATCCTCCAGCAATGAGGAATGTGTTTATGGAAAGCCATCCAATAGTTGTAGAGATATTTCACACTGATGTATATACAGATTTGATTTATTGTTGAAGTAGCCTACTACTACAACTAAAATTTTCTGGACCGGAGTGTTGGACTAAAAGATTGAGCAATCAACCAGATGTTTACAGCACACTAATAGCGTGACCAAAACCCTGTAGGGTGCTTTGAGGATCAGTACATACCATCAGACATCATATCAGTTTATATTACCTCATCCAAAATCTATCTGGGAAATACACTAAAACATGTACAGATTTGCATTATAGGACATAGCCACATTTGCCAGTGTTACTCAATAATAAAACCATTCTCACTTGTGTTCTGCGTCTGGGTTTAAATCCATATAAATGACCAATGCCCTTCCATTTGCAGTAAGTGGAAGCAGAGTTCTGCCAAGTGCTGGACGTGCACTTAGAAGAAACCCCATTATCATTCACTTCACATCATCAAGCCTGGAAGAGGTCCACTTGCAGATGATTCATCAAAAACTTACACCAAGATTTTACAAAAATATCAAATCCAAAGTAAGGCATGAGCTTGCAGAGTAGTCTGTCGCCACGCTCTGCTCCCTTCACTGCTAATCTCTATTTTAACAGGTAATCTAGTATATTGCTATGATCTAAAAACCAATTTTTTTCTATTTTCAAGTAATTTTGTATGATTATCTTGATATAGTACAGTAATTTGCCTCACAGTGATTTTTAGAAAATGCCTCAAACAAAAGAAGCTGCAATTATCTAACCAGTAGGTTTTATATTTGAAAAAAAAATCAAGTGTGAATTCGAAAATAGAGTCCACTTCTAACAGGCTACAAATATTTATTCAAGGTGTCAGAAGGATAAAAACACATACATACAGTAGATAATGTAACAGCCAGTGAAATTCATAAACTCTTTCAAGAGCTCTGTTTGACTTGATTTTCTCCTCAGTGTGATGGAGGGTCTCGGCCCACTTCGCTGGCCGTCAGGACCGTGTGAACATACCAGAGGTCCGGGGTTTCTGAGGCTTGCAGACCCCCTGTGGTTTGAATTAGAGGGGATTACAACTCTCGACAACAAAAGACACCTCTCCGCTCCCCCCCCGCCTACTTTTTTGTGCTATCTGTTCCTCTCATTCCCCCGTCAGGGCCGACTGGATGAACAAGTGACGCTGCCAGCTAAAACTGGCTCCTTTTGTGCTGCTAACCCATTGAGAGGATATAAAAAAAGACATCCATCGTCTGTTTGTAGAGATTTTATCTAGGGCTGCAACTGACAATTGCTTTAATTATCAATTAATTTCTTTCGGTTAATCAATTGGTTGGATGGATTGCCATGATATTGTGTACAGACATTCATGGTCCCTAGAGGATGAATTACATTTACTCATGTACTGTATTTAAGTACAAATTTGAGGTACTTCTAATTTACTTGAGTATTTCCATTTGATGCTACTTTATACTTCTACACCACCACTTTTCAGAGGGAAATATTGTACTTTTTACTTCTATATTTATTTGCCACTTACTAGTTACTTTTCAGATTAAGATTTTACATAAAATAACACATTTTAGTATTAAAACTGTTGTTCAAAATAGCTGCTCTTTTCTTTAAAAAAAATGTTAAAGGTGCTATATAAATAAAGTGTATTATTATTATTATTATAATAAAGAAACATATGATACACTTATATAATATGATGCAGTACTATTACTATTAATAAATTAATTAATAGTTAAATTAATACTTCTGTAACTAACATTTCAAATTCAGAACTTTTACTTGTAATAGAGTATTTATAGACGACAGTATTTCTACTTTAACTTGAGTAAAGAATCTGAACACTTCTTCCACCACTGCTCTAAACAGCATTGGGAGCATGTTAGCACGGCTGTAGACTCTCAGTCTTGTGTTAATTATCTACACCAAATAAAAGCCAGCGTGGAAAATGCCAAACAGGAACCAGACAGAGGAAGCAAACTGGTGACACATTTATTGCTAACCATTTCACTACAAATGGAACACTTCTCGACACTATTGTAAAAACAGTAAATAATATACTTAGTATTGAATGTTTGATACTGATAAATTGTGAGGGAATATCATTTTACTTTAGACTCATATCACTTAACACATTCTCATACTGGTTGAGCATCCCTCCAGGCAGAGGTCAGGGTGAAGGGGACTTAAGGGATGAGGTAGAGGAAGAGTCATGTTTAGCACCACAACAAGCTGCAGTAAAGAGGGCCCAGCTCACTGGAATAAAGCCACGCTCATTACTCACCAGATGATTCATCTGCTCTTTAAACTACCAGTGACTCCACATGTAGTCAAACACTGAGATCACGCACAAAGGTGCTTTGACAAAGGGGACACAGCAGTTGAGCTAGCTTTGTTTCAGAGAGAAACCACTACAATGTTATATACTACATTATAATAGTATCTACAGTACATATGATCTATGTTTATAATCAACGTCATGACATTTTAGGATAAGACAAGACATGCCTTGACAGGAAACGATGAACAGGATAGGTATAATATTACGAGACTTGTCAAGACTGGACTTGAGAGGACAATCCTGCAAGCAAACTTATTTACTGTATTTAATAATGTATATAATAAAGTATAACTTTTCGATCTACTTTTCTATCTGATAGGACACTTGCTGAATCCTTGAGGTGAAATTGAGATATCACTGTACCCCCCCCCAATTTTCAAGCAATAAAGCACACCATACACATTGTTGTTAATAGCACAGTTACTAGCGAGCAAATGGCAACAACTATGCTGTATACCTAGATACCTGTGCCTATCTAAAATTTACAAATTTCAGTACAGTAGTTACATTCTCTTTCATTAACTTACAGTATCAGTCAGAGGTTTGGACAAAAAGTGTGTCCAAGCTTTTGACTGGTGCTGTATGTATAAAGTTATTGAGTACAGACATAATTTTCATATAAAACTACTCGAGTGTTGTACTTGGAGCATGAGGTCACACAAATTACAAAACTTAAAAGAAAAACTTAAAACTTACTTAAAAGGAAAAGAAAGTTCCCAGTAAAAGCTGTCCAACAGGGGCCCTCAAAATCTGCTCATTAACTTGGTGGCAATTGGTTTGTAGTAATATGATGAATTGAAACTTTCTCTGGGAATTAGGGATGTCAGTTTCGGTTAATTTTGCTTTTGATAGTCCGACACCCATTTACCGGTAACTAACCGGTTAATTTTTAAGAAAAGTTGTGATGTAGCTTTCGTTTGTGAGAGCTGTCCAGCAGTAGGTGGTCAGAGCTAGCTTGTCTGCCCTGGTTAGCTTGACTTTTAGCTCATCCGTCTTCACCTCAAAGTGTTTTCAATGCGTTTCGTCACTGCAGCTCTCAATGGCATAACGTACTTGGGCTTGAGGTATCAAACTAGCTCTAACGATCCCTCGCTCTCTATCACACTGATTGGTAGCATATCGATCTCAATCATTCAGCACACCAACTGGGTGATGGCAGAATAACAAAGTAACACCTACATCGTTCTTACAGATAGACTGTGGGATTAGCATGCTAGGCTAACAGTCCGTCAGCTGTGTGACTTTATATCCGCACTGTGAAGTCTCGCAGGCCACACATTTGGCACCAATTGATCAAACGTGAATAACGTGAAGTAACGAGTTCAGTACCCAACCCTTATCCAAATTAACCTACAGACCGACATGTGTAACCTGTCAAAAATATTCTATTGATATAATTTAGTTTTAAGCTTTTTTCAGATGGTATTTTGTTTACGAGGTGCATCTGCCGTATGTGCATATTTGCATTATTTATTTGTATAATCTATCACAAAGCAAACATGGGGCTATGTATTATTCCAGGAATAATGTGCACAGCAAACAGAGAGGGGCCCAGCAGTTCATTTTTGCCCTGAAGCCCCAAAGCAGGTTAATCCAGCCATGTCACAGTAGTCCTTAAAGGACGGGTTCACAATTTTTCAAGTGTGTCTTAAAACAACAGTCAGGTGTCCATACGAACAGTGAAAGAGGTTTTCCTCGCAGTAATCATTCCTTCTGTTCATACTGGCTATTAAAAGATCTCCTTCAAATGTGCTTTCAGTGTAAGTGATAGAGGCCAAAATCCACAGTGTGTCCACACAGTCATTTTGTGCAAAAATGCATTTGAAAGTTGATCTAAAGCTTATATGAGGCTTCAGCAGTCTGAGTTAGTCATATCGAGTGGATACCTGCCACATTTACAGTCTTTTTAGCATCAAATTCCCTCTTTGTGTTTCCTCGGACAGTGTTTCCCTGTTGAGCTGCGGTGGAAGTATAGTAACAAAAAGAGGGACTTTGGCACTAAAAAGACTGTAATGTTGAAAGATATCTACTTGATTTGACTCATTTGGACACTGAAGCTTCATATTATCTTCAGATGAACTTTTATGTACATTTTTGCACAGAAGGAGGACTGTGGATTTTGGCCCCTGTCAACTACATTGCAAGTACATCATGAAGAGATCTTCTAATGGTCAGTATGAACAGGAGGAATGATTACAGCAAGAAAAACCTTTTTCAGTGTTCACTTAGGTACCTGACTGTTGTTTTAAGACAGACTTGAAAAATAATGAACCTGTCCTTTAATATCTGGACATTGTTTATGGAGAGAAACACTGCTCTTGTTTTTCAAATGCAATTTCAATGTATTTTTTCAAAGCTGTAAGCAGTAGCCACAGTAATAAGGTTTTTTTTTAATTAATACTGTATTAATGTTCAGGTGAACTGCCCCCTAAACTACAGTTTGGTCAGAGCTTAATTATATGGGAAACTATAACGAGAAGATTTTATGTTTTCTTATGACGGACATGCAAGATTTGACTTGGTAGTTACATTATATTATATTGCACTGCATACTTTATATAAACAAAACAAAACAAAACAGGGTGTACTGTCTCTTTAAGGGCCGTCACTGCTCGCTTCTCGCTAGCCTCCCGCTGCTTGTTATTTTCTGCAACAAGATGGCTGTCGTTCCAGAGAGCAGAGTCCTCACTTTCAGCGTTTTTAAATGGAGCTCTTACTCCTCTACATATTTACCTGAGTGAGTAACGCACATGTTAGATGTCCCGGCGTTTGCATGAGGTTCTGTATTTACAGGTGGTCTTTTACGGCCTCAGTGCACCAGTGTTTCTGCCAGCCGGCCTGACTGGCCTAGCTCGTCTGCGATACGATCCACCTAGCGTTAGCTCAGTCAGCGGCGCTGGGGGCGTTTGGTTTCGGTGTCAGAACCGCTCGGTCGTCATGATGCTCCTGAACTAGTGAAAGGTTCTTGGTAAACAGCAGCGTTTCAAGAATTACATGACATATTAGATGACGTTATACATTTCGTTTGAACCTGTAGTTAATTTCTAGTGTCAAATATAATATTTAATATGTAGGAATGTGTTTCTTTTTCGCTGTCACTCTGTCATAGCTGTTTATTTTAAATGTAAACTTATGTATTCTCCTTTTCTGAAGAGCTTGTTTTGGATCAGCAGTCCTCAATACTTCCATACCACTAATTGTTTAACAAACCCATTGCAACCTCAGACTAAAGAATTGTCAAAACACTTTAACATTTTTGAATTTGATTCAAGAATGTGCAATCTGGCGTCCTAGTATGTCAAAAACGAGCGTCCACGTTAGCTACGAGTAGGTAACTAGCTGCTGTTATCTAACCAAAAGCTCTGCTTTAGCAACAAAAGCTAATCGGCTTGTTTACCCACTAACTACCTGAAACTGGTGGAACATACTGTCAAACTCCATGTTCGCATATATAAGTAAACACTCTGAATAAATAAATAAATAGGGAGTGAAGTTATTATAGTTTTACAACATTCGCCTGTTGCTGGTTTAGCTCCTAATTTAGCTGACGTTAACGTCAGTCAGCTAACAACAGTCAGATAATGCTTTTATCATTTAATGGAGTCATTGCACCTGCTAGCACAATCTAGCTGCAGATGCATTGCATAAACAGTTGTGTTATATGATTCCTCCACCTTCACAGCGAGGTTACACACAAACAAAAACACACTCCTGTTTGTTGTGATTCCTGTGTCAGAAGTTAAATGTAATGTTATCTGCTGTGTATCAAGTTTTGTTGCTGCTGTGATAAATAAACTATCTCTCTCTCTCTGTTTTTTTAGGAATATCTTAGTTGACAAACCTAATGATCAGTCTTCCAGGTGGTCCTCTGAGAGCAACTATCCTCCTCAGGTAAGTCTGCTGCTGTTGATACAACCTGTCTCTTCCTGTGACTTCACTGTTCCAGATGGAGACTGACGTGGAACGGCAGTTTGCCACGACTGCTGTTTGTTCGCTGCTTTGTACAGGGGAAAAAAATAATCTGCCAGATACCTGGATGAGAGATGATAAATTACAGGAGAAAGAGCCTCGGGAGACGTGGGAAGTATGGACAGTGTATCTGGTATCAAGATCAAATTATGAAGTTCAGGTGCAACTGTAGGTTGTTTTTTCTATACTACATGTGTTGTGCAATAGAACTATTACTATTGGTTTATTTACAGACATTTTTTTTAACCTTTTATGGGGAAGTTTCACCGAAAGCAGTGCTGATGTTATGTTAACAGTTTCCAGTTAAGTTTTCTGGTTTCTCCACAAGCCCTTATCGACTCTTTGACATCTTAAACTACAAAGACAGTTGTAGATTTTGTGCGGTGAAAATCATCTTTGAGGTGACAGTTCAAGCGTTTGGGCGGACTGTAGCTCTGATCTGCTACTCTGCTGTCACAACTTTCAATGCCTGAACTCTTTGTCCTGCACATGCACGCATGTAAAAATCAGCAATCAATTAGAAACCTACCTTCGCCTTGTGAACCAGGTTTCTCCTTTATATGGCGTTTAAGAATTCAAGTTACTGCAAAAAATGAGCTGTAATCTGGTTACATAAGTGCATGTAACCGCATTGAGGGACTGCTAATTACAAGTTTTGTCTTGTGCACCCAGCCATAATCACTGCTATGAATGCAGTACATAAATTAACATTGGCTTAAACACCATGAAGATTTTAACTGTGAAAACATGTGAATGTGTGCAAAGTTGGTGCAGCATTATTTGTGCATCCTTGCAGATGTATGTGTGTTGAATTTCCACACAGTTTGGACGTATTTTTGTATTTATTATTATTTAGCAGCTGTCAGAGCAGCAGTTTAGAGTGTTGGCATTATTTCATTTGATTCATGTATTTAAGAAATGCCTTATTTACTTGGAGGACAAAAAGCACATGGCTAAATGTATAATTAAAGCTCTAAGTGTGGGGGGGAAAAAGAGGTAGTAAGCTGTTAATAAGTAATCAGTTATTGATCATGAATTGGTTGAAGACTGATTAAAGAAGTCAGTGAAAATTTGCATATCTCACCGCCGCAGAGGCTTTCTCTGTTGTCTACTGTTAGCGCCCACCCAGGTCTGTCGAAGTATCTACCTTCCGCATACAATGAAGCACTTGTTTGTCATTGTGTCTCTTGAACCTGTTGACCCGCTGCAGCAGCAACACTGTGGCAGTCTGTGTTAAATCTGAAAGTTTGTCACATGGCAAGAGGAAATGAAGCCTGTCAAAACAATGGTTAACCACTTTCTAGTCGCCTTGAGCATGTCAGTCACAATATGTACCAGGTTGCTTTAGCAGCACTGCGTAGTAAACAAGAGTACAACATACAAATCTAGTGACGTTTTTACATCCAAGCTTAACTCGCAGCATAATTTTGTAATTATGTTTTGAATTAAAGCAGAAATGCGTAACACTCCTTCATCACAGCATCTCAACAGTAAAGATCTTTTGTCTTAAATGTAGTAAACTGATTGGAACTAATATCTTTAGGCTGTGGACTCTCGGTGAGACTAAACAAGCAATTTGAAGGAAATTGTGATGAACAATCGTCAAATTAACCAATAATGAAGATTAGCCTTAGTTGCAAAGCTTAACTGGCAAACAAGACTAACATTACAAGTGAGACTATGTAAGTTTTGAAGAAATAACACATTCTCTCTCTTACACATGAAAAGTTGAATTCATAAGTTTCATAAAAACACATCCTTGCGCTATTCAACACACTCATACACAGTGGAGACTATTGGAAGTTAGTATTTAGCAAGCAATTAGCAATTACTACAAAACTTCAGTAGTTGTATGTAATGGTGAATTGTTCTTTTTTACACTTTGGATTTCTATGGATTAACAAACAAAATACAAGTGGTTAATTAGTGAGCTTTCGAGGTGCTTTTAAGAGGATTGTTCTACCTTTGGACAGAGCCAGGCTACTTGTTTCCAGTGTTTGTTCTAAGCTAAGCTAACCTGCTGTTGGCTGTAGCTTTATATTTAACAGACAAATATGAGAGTGGTATTGATCTTCTCATCTTACTTTCCACCAGAAAGTGAATAAGTGAATTTCCCAAAATATAGGCATGTCTGGAAACCAAATTGTTGGTTTTGGCTTCAGAAAACCAGATCACTCTACCAAGTCACCGTATCCCATAGTTACAATACGCTTGAGTAAGGGGACTAAGGGGAGGGGACTGGAGCAGAGTTCACTAGACCAGTGGGGTGATGCATCGAAGATGGAACCAATGGAAATTGATCTCATTAATCTAATGTTTCACAGATTAACTCCCGATGTCGGTTCTCATATTGAACCAGTCCAGTAATATGATCTAAACTGTAGCACAGTAGACGGGAAAATCAAACGGTTATGATAGCTGGTTGTTTCTCTCCAATCAACCAGTTAAAACAGAGCGTGTGTCAAATTACTGACAAGGATCTGTAAATGATGTCCTTGAACATCTGAGTCATTTCAGGAGCTTGATGGGAGGATCAGGCTGTTGCTCACATGTTGACTCATGACAAACTGGGTCGATGGTGAAAGTGCAAGATCAATGCCTGACAGACGAGTCAAAAATCACCAGAGCTGCTTTTATCTTTTATTGAACATAAAGGTTGAAAATTTTATGCGGGAAAAAAATTCCATGAATAACATCAGTGTTGTTATGAAAGTTAAACTCCAGATGAATACTGATAAAGCCTCAGCATGGATTGAATATTTGCATTTTCTGTGAGTGGAAGTGAAAACGTCGGTGTGTGTGTGCGTGGGGTTTGTCAAATGCCTGTTTTCCCAGTGACACATTTAATCAATGTTCCGGCCTGTGGTCTCCTCTCGTTCTGGCCTAATGGCTACTGGTGATTTGTCAGTAGATGTCCCGGCTTGTTAGAGCACCAACGACATGTGGATGCGGCTCATAGATCGTATGTAATGGCACTTACCTGACGCAGTAGATTGACCTGCTGTAGTCGTTTAGATAATGAGCAAATCTTTTCACAGCGGCTGGCCCCGCTATAAGCACAAGCAATTTCCTCAGTCCTCCACACACACTAATGGCATCATAACTCTCCTCTCTGCTTTCAGCTCTTCTCATGTCTCCTCTCTCTCTGCTCCATCTCTTCTCCTTCAGTTTTTAATCTTGAAATTGGAAAGGCCGGCAATCGTTCAGAGCATCACCTTCGGGAAATATGAGAAGACTCACGTCTGCAACCTGAAGAAATTCAAAGTGTTCGGTGGGATGAGTGAAGAAAACATGACAGAGCTTTTGTCCAGGTGAGATGGAGCCGCTTATGCAAGTCCCATCCAAAAAAAAAAAAAGTTTGTTTTTTGTGATTATTGCAACAGGGGAAGACTGAACTTGCAACAGCTTTAATGGAGAAAGTGCAATGCAATTTGCAACATTTTTGCTATCTTGTATCTTTTTTTTGGAGCTCGTTGGGATAATGTACAGTCTAGGCGTACGATCAGCCTTAGGAAACAATTTCAGGGAATATAAAGTCTCATAAACGGCAAAGCATCTGCAAGGGAGTTGCTTTATTGAGATGTAGGATTGATTTTGCTGGCCTCATAGCACTGCTTCAGTAAAATACGTTTACTGAATCAGTATCGGCTCAGACATACTGACCTTATGAAGGGGATTGGATGTTGAACAGATGTGACTAACAACATTTATGAAGACACTGTTCAATGTGGATAAAGTAAATAAATATATAAAAATACACAATAAATAAAAAATCAGTTACATTCAGTCATGGTGGGCTGGTACCTCAATATGTAGTGTCACAGAAATCCTTGGTGCATTATATTAACTTATTTATGACTCTATGCCAGGTATCAGATCAGTACTCTGTGTTTAGTTTTTGGAATCGGGAGAAAAAAAACATTTGCATTTCTTGTCCTGAATCAGATGATATTATACAGAAAATAGCAGTTAAAAGCAAAGTCTGCAAGCCCCTTTTTCAGCTCTCTTTTGGTCAAAATTGCATGCTTTAGTCAGATGGGTTGAATTTGCGTTTAATTTTTGTGGTTACAAATTCCTGAAAGAACTGAACTTCATAAAAAAAAAAACACCAATGAAAACCTAATTCTTTTGTATTGGTAAGTTGAAATAATGGACAGAAAAGTAAGTTGTTTGGTGAGATGTGTTTTGAAGACTCCACAGTTAAAATGATGTTTTCCTACACATACACCAGCTCTGTCGATACCTGGTGGTTGGAAACTACCGCCATTTATATCTTTTCTCTCGAGCTGAAACTGTTGATCGCTGCCGTCGAAGCGTTTCAAGAAAAAATTGTTGCAATTATTCTGATAATCAGTTCATTGTTGAAATAATTGTTCTTGCAAAATTACCAAACATAACCCAGTTTCAACTTCTACATTGTGAGGATTTGCTGCTTTTCTTTTTCTTACATTATAGTCACTTTAAAACTTTAGAGTTCTGGGACTTTTAGTTTAGGCATTATTCATTTTTTTTCCAGACTTTGTATAGACCAAAAGATTCATTTAGTTTAGTTTAGATTAATCTATAATGGAATTACTAATTATTAAAGTTCCCCTCCATCCAAAAATGTGTTCTTGTTCCTCCGGTGTAATGTATGAGCTTCACTGTGCAGAATGATGTCAGCGCAGACTTTGTTTTCACTTTCATCTGCTGAAAGTGGAAAGTTTCTCTGCGCTCAATGAAAATCTGATAGTAAGGGGCGGGCCTACGAGCATGATTTGTAACATCACAACTAGTATGGAGCCAATCACGGTGCAGTAACTTACACAAGTGTGATGTGGAAACTTGAAGCCTCCAGAATATTTGCGTATTCGTATGTGTTTTTAAGATTTGAATGTGATAATTATACTCTATTGTGGAAAAAACCCATCAGACATGCATCATTGTTCCAAGCAGAGTGTTTTTATATGCTTTAGCACATGTCTTGAGGGGATCTCTAATAATAATTGTTAATTGCAGCCCTATTAGAACTGCGTGTGTGTGTGGAAAAAAGTAAGTATTGGAGCTTGCTGGGGGTGTTCTTTCAATTTGACAGTTTTGTGTGGAAATATTACAGGAATCAGCCCTTTTTTTATTTTTTTTTATTTTTGTTGCAACTGCAGGGAATCTCAGTAATTGGTGAATCACGCCGTCTGGTTAATCATCCAGTTTGACTACATTACCAGACAGCCTGTTTGGTCAAGAAGTGACAGATCATAGGTGCCAGCTGCCAAAGTGACAAATTAAGTTTGGTTGATTGCCAGAGTTGGAAGACGATCTGAAATTTAACAGCATATGGACGTGCTTGGCATCTCAACCCAGCAATATAATTTGGGAAATGGCTGCATCATTTCCATTCTCTCTTTTTTTTTTGTTTTTTTTCCTCTCTCTGCCAGTGGCCTTAAGAACGACTACAACAAGGAAACGTTCACCTTAAAGCACAAGATCGACGAGCAGATGTTTCCCTGCCGATTTGTCAAAATAGGTGAGATTTGATTTTTGGTTTTGACGAGTCCATGTGGTCTCTGCTGGTCTTAGAAAAAAAAAAGACATGGAGATCACATCCGTGTTTTAAAGCTGTTCTCTTCTTCTCAGTGCCTCTGATGTCTTGGGGTCCTAGTTTTAACTTCAGCATCTGGTACATTGAGCTGCATGGTATTGAAGATCCTGATGTGGTGCAGCCCTGCCTTAACTGGTACAGCAAGGTAAGCGCTGGAAAAACCTGGAGGTTTGATACTTGAGTACTGATAGAGTGGATTACAGATTCAACAGGCCTGAATCTCAAGTCCAATCACACCCACAGATTGTTTTCTTTGGTCAGTCCAGAGTGAACCTTTTTGTATGTTTGGTAGTTTGAGTTCACACAGCTTAATTACAACCAAACCAGGGACTGTAAATGAAAACCACATGGACGAAGCAGACTTTCATCAACTTCTCATCATCTGTTCCCAGACCTTTTTAAACGTAGTCGATCAAGATGAACTCAGTCTGAAATCCTTTGTGTAATTTATTTATTACAGTTAAGAATACATCAAGAGATGATTGAACATGTGCATCATGTAAAATTGCCGTTTGACCCCAGTTCACGTTGTTACACTTTCCAAGCCTTAGGTAACTCCAGGCAAGATGAAAGCAAAAATCCATCCACTTATTCCTCATGAAACTTCACATTTGTCTGTTTTCTGTTGTGGGATTTAATGATAGTAACTTTATTTACACTGATGGAAACACAACCATCTCTTTATCAAAACCAAAACTATGTATTTTTTGATATGTTATGAAGGTATTCCTACAAAAAAACCCTTTAAATTTAACACAATATAACTTCTAACATGCATCATTGTTGTCTTGAAGGATAAATCTTTGTTATTACAGCTCATTTTCATAGTTTTGCTCATAATTGTGGTAGGAATAACATGACACACCGATTTGTTGAGATCTAAGAATGTGAAAGTCATTCAAAGGACAGAACATGTGTGGACTCAAGCTGTAATAAACTCGAAATATCCTTTTACACAGCTGCGCAGGAACTTTCCACAAATAAAAAAAATCACTGTATACAAAGTTATAATTAGCATCGAGGTTAAATACTTCTGCTGTTACTGTCAGCGCTGTGATTCAGTAGATCAGGCAGAAGGTTGAGCTCATAACGGACTCGTGATTGTACTGGTATCTGTGGCCTTTGCAGTACAGAGAACAGGAAGCCATCCGCCTTTGCCTCAAGCACTTCCGGCAGCATAACTACACAGAGGCCTTCGAGTCACTTCAGAAGAAGACCCGGATAGCGTTGGAGCACCCCATGCTCACCCACCTGCACGACCGGCTGGTGCTGCAAGGAGATTTCGACGCCTGTGAGGAGCTCATAGACAAAGCTGTGAGAGGTATAGCCCTCGTTCCAGAGGTCAAATCAAAATCCGTTTTTGTTTTTTTGTTTTTTTTTGATTGTACTAATGGTGAATTTGCCATATGTGATGCTCTTCTCTCCTCACTAGACGGTTTGTTTAACCAGTATATCAGCCAGCAGGAGTACAAGCCCAGGTGGAGTCAGATCATCCCGAAATGCAACAAAGGTACAAGCGCCCAAGAAATCAACCGAGACGACATGAACAGTGAGAGACCATCTTTTCAAGCGGGGGAAACTTCCCCAATCCGTCAATCAAACATTTCAGTACAGTGTGACAGCTTTGTAGCTAAAACAACGCCGCCTTCCTTTTTTTTGTGTGTTGCTCCCCCCCCTCCCCTCCCCTCGCCCTCGCCCTCGCCCTCTGCTCCTCCCATCGTCCACCCATCCCACACGATCCTCTCACTCTCTCTGCTTTCCTCCGCGTCATCTTCCATCTCCGATGTTCACACACGCCCTCCCTCTTCTCTCCTCCTCCTCCCTCTCCTCTTCCGCAGGTGACGGCGACGACAACAGGCCAGGGATGAGAGGAGGGCATCAAATGGTCATTGACGTCCAGACTGGTGAGACCCACGCAGCCAGTGTTGTGACTTGGCAGCTTAACCGGCACTATGAGTCATATCCTCCCACACAGACTCAGAACTCCAAGCTCTATTACTGTTTAATCAAATTAACCCCCCCTTCCCGGCCCGCCCACCTCCAGCCCTTTTTCCTCTGAAACGAAACTGTCCCGAGGGTATTTCTTTTTTTTTAAGAGTACATAAATCACAACTTGAGTTTTGACAGAGACACACAACAATTGTTTTTTTTTTTTTTCTTTCCTCTCTCTGGTGTCGGTGGTGGTGGTGGTGGTGGTGGTGGTGGTGGTGTACTTTCCCGCTGGCCATCTGAAAGACAAAAGCCTGCATTGTGTGTGTGTGGTGTGTGTGTGTGTGTATGTGTGTGTGTGTGTGTGTGTGTGTGTGTGCGAGAGAGAGAGAGAGAAAAAGTGATGCAGTGTCTGCAACTTGTGTCAGAACTGAGAGAAGGCATTGCATCCCTCTGGTCTGTCTCAGCAAGCAAACACTGACTTCTGTGTTATGGTAGCAGAACTGGATAGATGTTGATACAGGAGTTAGATTTTCTTCCTGTTTGGCAAGATCCCAAATCATTTCTTGTCTTGCCCGGATCCAGTTGTTTGTGTGCTCTCTCGGGGGCTTGTATCACCAAGTAAGTTCAGGCTCTCTTCGGTTTACCTGCTTTGCTGAGACTAACGTCGGTGATCCAGGATAACTGGTGTCATGAAGCTGGTTAATCAACTGGCTCAGTTAAGTTTGGGTCGGCTACTAGCATGTACACGTGAAAGAGTTCTTAATTACATGCAACCTCATCAGAACCATGCATGGAGTACACAGAAAGAATAAAAAGCTGTAGTAACACTAGGAATTAATATCCAAATATTCAAAGTGAGGTAATATGATATATAAATAAGTGTAGGTATTACTATGCATGTCTGTTAAAATCCATCTGATATTTTCAACATGCTCGGTAGTGTGGAATGAGTGTTTTTGCTTTATCCATGATGATCTGTTAAGATTATGTGATACACTTAAAGTTAAAGGTAGTAAGACTGTTTGTGCCGCCAAAGGAGAGAGGAGAAGAAAAAAAAACCTAATGTTATTCTAGGCTGCAGTAATGCAATAAAAGTATAAAAGATATCTATCTATCATGTAGAGAATGAAAGAAATGTAATGCAACTTCGCAGTGTCATTTATTGTTGTAAATTGTTGTTTGTTAGACGCTCTGAAAACCAGACTGGACACATGGAAAGCCTTGAACAGCAAAGTAATTCTACTCATCCATAAAGCATCTACTGTATCATAAACTCAGTCCTTATTTCCCTGTCAGGATCCAGTTGTTTCCAGTGATCTGAGGTTTTGAGCTGATCCTCTAAAGTTAACCTGCTCCGGAGGAGGTTAGCCACGCTCCGTATAGGTTACCACGGTGATATAATGCAGTTAAAATAGATCCAGCTTCATGATACCAGGAAAGCCTGAGATAAACCTAAACTTATCTCGCTTTGTGATACAGCCCTCTGATCCCATGTAGAGCCTCTGTAATTATTTTCTGATTTTGATTATTAACACGTCTCAACACAAGGCGGGACTCTTCAATGTCTAGGTTCACCTCTACCTCCTAAACCCATCAGCCACACATACGGTCAGCGCGTCCTTAACATCAGGAGGGGCGTGATCTCTAATAGCGCTTTGCTTTGAAACAACACAGCACACATTTATGCAAAAAATGAAATCTTAATGACTAAAAATGCAATAAATACAATTTCTATGATCCAGTGGCCAAAACAAACCTATTCTTAATAATTACCAGTGACTCACTGAATACTTCGTGGCTTTCGCAACTCATTTTCCAGCCGGTTTTCTGTTTTGGAATGGTAACAGTAATGGCATAACTTAGTTCCTCCTACACAAGTCTGTGATACGATTGCAATTTCCCATAACTCCCATCAGCTTGAGCCGCAGTGGCCTGTGTTTGACCCAGACAGTGTTTACATATCAGAGATCAGTAAGCCGCTTAATTAGAGACGCAACACAAATGTGTCGAAAAAGAGGTAAAACACCGCAATATTTATGTGTCTTTTAACACCGTACCCTCGTCACTGAGTAATTTCCAGATGTGTTTCGGAATATTGTTGATGGTTGGGAAAGCTACACTCTTAACACAGATGGAGACTTTGGAATTTGAGCAGCAGAAAGTGAGCGTTGCGATCCGCATGCTTGGGTTTGCGGTCGGTCCAGGCGTTCCTGACGGATTGTGTCATCTATATAACACCTGATCAATTTCTGATCAGTTATTGTTAACTCCTGGAACATTTGCTTTGTAAAATGCTCATTAAAACACTGCAGCAGTTTCCTTATGCACAGCCATGTGAGTGAATGAATCAGGGAAAAAGCACTTTTGGTTGCCAAAAAAAAAAAAAAACCCAGAGAGAGAGAGGAGAAATCCTATTCAGCAACCCTTTAACTACAGCTCCACACTCCTCTCACTGTTGTCTTCATACAAACCACTGTTGGATACTTTTCAAAGATACTGTTGAAGGAAAGCTGTGATACAGAGTTGTCCAGCTTTCATCTGAATAGTTTTAGTCATTTTAATGCAGGTTTACAGTGGATCAAGTGTTCACTGTGCAACTGTAGTATGTAGGTTAAATAAATACAGCAATTTTAAACTTTGTCTTGGCACAGGTACAGAATTAAAAGACTCAGATCAGGGTCAAAAAACGATCGGACTATAAAAAAAGTCAGCTCTTGTCAGTTTGCCACTTGTTGAGCAATGTTTGTGCCTACAGAGACCGTGTACCTGTTTGGGGGCTGGGATGGCACACAGGACCTGGCTGACTTCTGGGCTTACAGTGTTCAGGAGAACCAGTGGGCCTGCATCTCCAGGGACACTGAGAAAGAGGTGAGAGGGGGGGGGCCAAAGAGTGTTGTTGTAAAACTCAAGTAAAGCTGGTCACTGAGAAAGATTCCTGTATGCACCAAATAATTTTTATATCTATGTAGTATTGAAAAAAAATGTGGGGAAAGTACCAAAATGCTTTCTCATTAACACCCTCTTTCCTCTGTCAACTTTGATCCTGTTTTAGTATTTTGAACATGAAACAGTTTTTTTTTTTTTTATAGAACAGTCTTTATAGTTAGAAAGCCAGATTGCATTTTAAATGTTAAGCAGAAGCTGGTTTACCTTCTGGCGCAGTGCTGCTCTCATCTAATGTTGACAGAATTCAGGAGGAAGTTCTGTTTTTAATTAACATTTAGGAGTGCGATAGAGCTTACTTGTCAGTATGATTTATAGTTTTCATCAGTGCCTCAAACTCTTAATGAGTTCAGGAACAATATGTTCAAACGGGTCTTTCTTTTGCCCTCTTCGTAACATATAGACTATCAACTATAGCAGACCTTTTGTATGAAATAATTTATTTGCATAACATCCCAACTGCTGTTCAGGAATCTCCAGCCATAGCTACCCAGTCATCAGGACAGGTTATTGACTGGTTATGTTAGTGAATACAAATGTTAAACAGCTGAACAGATGACTGTCTGTATCCGTGTATCACTCAGAGTGGTCCCAGCGCTCGCTCCTGCCACAAGATGTGCATCGACTCCCAGCAGCGTCAGATCTACACACTGGGCCGTTACCTCGACTCCAGCGTCAGGAACAGTAAGTCTCTGAAGAGCGACTTCTACCGCTACGACATCGACGCCAACACCTGGACGCTACTCAGCGAGGACACGTCAGCTGACGGAGGGCCAAAGCTGGTGTTTGACCATCAGGTAGCTAAAAATGATTTTATTTGAATAGCTTGTCTTGAGATGTAAAGTATATGATTCTATTTAGTGTTAATATTTGAGTTGTTTTTATAAAGTTGGTACAGTGCATAATACAGATTAGAATTTGCAAAAGTATATATGCCGTTCATTTATAATTCCATTCAAAATGAATGGAGAAGAGTTTTATGACACAGATGCGGGGCTACGAGCATACATTTAATCCTTCAACACAAATAGTGGAAACCAGGAACTCATCCTGCTGCCCTTCACTTCCTCCACTAAACCTCTGTCTGAACTCGCCTGCTTCCTTTTTCCTACATCCCTCGTCCCCCTCGCCCTCTGCCCTTCCTGCAGATGTGCATGGACTCGGAGAAGCATATGATCTACACATTCGGCGGTCGAATCCTGACGTGTAACGGCAGCGTGGAGGACAGCCGGACGTCGGAGCCCCAGTTCAGTGGCCTCTACGCTTACCACTGTCAGGCGGGGACGTGGAGCCTCCTGCGGGAAGACTCGTGTAATGCCGGGCCAGAGGACGTCCAGTCCCGCATCGGACACTGCATGCTCTTCCACACTGTGAGTCCACGTTTTGAGTTTATTTCTGTTGCTGTGTGAATAATCCCGCTTGATTTTTTTTATTAAAGCTTAAATGTTCATCATAATTTCTTTTTTTTTTTTTAATTTCTCCTCCATCGTTCTCTTCTCAAAACAGAGAAACCGCTGTCTCTATGTGTTTGGGGGTCAGAGGTCAAAGACGTACCTCAATGATTTCTTCAGCTACGATGTGGACGGCGACCACGTAGAGATCATATCAGACGGCACCAAGAAGGACTCGGGCATGGGTGAGATTTATGATCTGTCATATATTTCCCCTGATTTTCTTTTTTTTTTCTCTGCGTAGGATTAAATATCAAGGAAATTCCAGCACTCATTTTGGAAAGGTTAATTTAAATATTTGACATGATAACCTTTAAAACCTTTCCAAATTGATAACAAAACTGCATTTGTAAAAAGAAACTGGTTGGTCTGTGGAGGAATGTGTGCACTCATATATCTTTATGATTTTATGGGGGCATTATGAGTTATTATTGTGCACAACTCTAACATGAAATGATTCGTCCATAGACATAACTCATATTAGAGAAGGTATAACAATAGGGAAATAGTCCTCCTTGTTGGCCACACAAGAGAGGTTTGTTATTAATCTTAATTATGATTTTGCGAGGGTATAAGGGCTTTTAAGGTTAAGTGACTGAGATGCAAACACAAGAAACACATTTATTACTAACACTACAGCTACAAGTACTAAACACTACAACATTTTACAAACATGCATGATGCAGAGTTATCTATTGTGTAGTTGGTATGAGAGACCTGATAAAACCTGATTACGAATGCACCAGGGTTTAAGCAAGTTGATGAAGGTTTTGTACAAATACTTGCTTGCTCCCTGGGGTGGCTTCTTGTAGAGAATGGAGTGAAGAGCCGGAGTCTGGATCTTGTAATGATGTGTGAGTTGGCTGGATTTGTAAAGTTCCCGTTGGAAGAGTGCTCTTGGGTTTATGCTCTCCTAGTCTTGATCCTTAACTCATGACTCTAGATTCTGAGGTTTCACCTCCTATTATTCTGAATCACATCTTTAGACTGGCAGGATGCAAGCTTTCCACCGGCATGGCGGAAAGTAAGAAGGGCAAAGACAAAAGTTAGAAGAAACTAGCAACCAGCGAAAAGCAGCCAAGAGTTTCAGATAACACACTGTTGTAAAGTTTCGGTCTGCCCACTCAGAAGGTGCATCCTGGCCAATCCCAGGGTTGCAGAGTCAGTCCCCTCCTGTCCACAGACAGGCGGGTACAATTTCTAATTTTGCATTTTAGTAGCTTTAGTGTTCTGAAAGTGAACCAAGCAGAATGATACCAAACATGATGTAAGTGTTATCAAGCATGATTGAATTATGTTCGTGGTAGATTTCTTGGCTTAAAGGCAGTGGAATAAAAGTCTAACTAAAGCACATAATCACACACATATGATATACACACATCTATCAGCCTACAATATTAGGTCTACATGTTAGAGCTTGTGTGTGTGTGTGTGTGTGTCCACATGTTTGATGTGGAGTATTCTGTTAAATGTCTGTGAGTGACTGTATGTCACTGGAGCATGGCATATCGTGCAGCATGTGCCTTATGCTGGTTTGTACAGTGAACAGTTGTTTTGTTGATCATTTAAGTCTTAGAGGTCAGAGTTCACAGTAAGATTAAAGTTTGGTGCCAGCTTGTCTCTGTGTGTGACTGGCTCTTAGAGGTGAGTTATGATAGCCATCGGTGGGGCTCGTTTCTCCAAGTGGGGTGTGAATTGGTCTTTCCATCTTGCTGGCTCTTGTAGCTTTAAGGATAAAAGGTGGTTTGGGTCAGTGGTCTGGTTTGGTGACAGTGCAGGAGATGGGCTGTTCTGTATCTGAGCCTTTCTGTTTGCAGGAGGTTGTTTGGATGCTCTGGTCAGTGAGGAGTTTAGGACTCTCACCTATATATTATCGGCCAGTAGTCCTGGGGTGTTGAAGAAATAGCTGGTCTGTTGTTTGAGGCTTGTACTGTTTGCTAAATTGTAACTTTCCATAGCAACCATTGAGAGTACTTTCATTTTCCCTGCTGAAGTAATTCTTTGATCAGTTATGAAATGAATGTCAAACTGATTCCAGGCATTCAGATCTTCCCACTTTCTTTGTAAACGATGTCATTTTGTGTGTGTGTGTGTGTGTGTGTGTCTGTCATAGGCTACTTTCAAAGACAAATTTCAGACTAATGACCAGTTGGGGACGGCATGTCCAACTGGGGACAAAAGCCATGTCCATCTGGTAAAAGCTGGTTTTTGGGTCAGTGGTTAAGGTTAGGGTAAGTCTCCAGGAAATGAATGTAAGTCTATGTAATATCCCCAAAAGTGACCTAGGGCAACGTGTGTGTGTGTGTGTGTGTGTGTGCGCGCGCGTGTGCGTGTGTATGTGTGTTTTTATTTATTTATTTATTTATTAATTTATTTTTATTTAATGTGCTAGAACTCCAGATATTCATTCATTTTAAGAAGTTTATATTCACAGGTTTTACAAATGGAACAAATATATAAACAACAAGTCAACATCAACACAGAAGAAAACAACACATATTCAGCAAGGACCAAAAAAAGACAAAACTAGACAAGCTCAGCGTCATTTTCTTGATATCTTGTTGGTTTAATTGATACACATAAAACATAAATGACCATAAATCCAACATAAATCTTCATATTCAGTTCATGTTTATTGAGAATGCCCTCCTATCCTCAAACGAAACTGAAACACTTGAAGGTAGAACTACAACAATAAGTTGATCGATCGCTAAGTTGATCGACAGAAAATGAATAAAGCAACTATTTTCATCATCAATTAATCAGCCTGTTTTAAAAGCAAAAATGATCAGGTTTCAGCTTCTCAAATGTGATGATTTGATGGTGTTCTTTATCATACATGATAGCAAACTGAGGGTTTGGGACAGCTGGACATCAGTAAGACTTTTGAAGAAGTTGTACAAACAATGAATCCAGAAAATAATCAGCAGATTAATTGATAATTGCTGATTCTGGCCTAAATATTATTCTGTGTGAACTCTGGCTGTCTATCCTAACACCTTAAAGTTCAGATTAATGGTTAAATGTCTGAGATTTTATGTACTCACAGTTTGTAATACTCAATACTAATACTCCTCATGCAGTTTCAAATTGGGATAGTTTATTCTTTTCAAAAATCAACTGGTTAGCAATATCAATTTCTACCAAAAGTAAAGTGAGTTTCAGTGAAATCCCTTTTATATCAGCACTGGTTTAACTCACCAAAACAGCAGAAATGAAATACATATTTAATCTCAATACTGCACATATTCATTCAGAACACCTGCTCTGAACAGATAGGAGATGGAAATTCTTGTTGGATGTTTCAGTCACAAATTAAGTTTACTTTGAAAATACATTCAACTGACAGGAATACACACCTGACACTTGTGCAGGGATTTCCCTGCATCTCACACACTGATATAAATAGGGATGTAGAAACTCTCCATTACAATCATTCCTTGACACATTGTGTCTTGTTTTTGCTTTCAGTGTGCAGGGTGCTCATTTTCAATGCTATCGCTTGACTCCTCTAGTGGAGTGTTTTTGGGTAGCTCCCCTGTAGCCTCATGGGTAACGTTTTGCTCCAACCTGTGGCTCCATCAGTCAGCATAAAGAACCAGTGATGAAGGCAGACTGTTGCATTCAGTGTCTGGTGGTGCTCTCCAGGCGTTTGCAGCATGGTCGGCTTCTGTGCCTCTTTCAATGGAGATGTGACAGATTTTCTGCTTTAAAAGGCTCGGGCACAGTCAGATGCTTCCTGCCCTGACAGACAGATACCTCTGCTGTGCTCTCAGCTCCACTTCAAACACAGCATAAATAGATTTCTTTCTGCTGATTGCCCACCTCTTTACCGACCTGCCAGAGCCAGGCAGGCAGAGAGAATCTGGACATAGTGAGGCTATGGGAGGGAGAAAATTGACAAATTCAAATGGATGTGTGAGAATCAGAGCAAGAAAGAACAGAATGTTTTTTGGCAGGAAGGAAGCATCAAGCCCAAACAGTTCTCTCTTTCTTGTCTCTGTTTCATAAATCAGTCTCGCATGTGGATGTGTGCTGTGGCTCGGGCCGGGTTCAGCACTGCAGCGGCATCTCGTCCCACTGATGTCTGTCCACATACACTGTCTGATCTCAGCCAAAATGATATTAGACTATATTAGCGTAATTAACAAAACACTGCCAGTGTTGCCCCACAATGGCAGCATTAATCTCAAAGTTAGCCCTACATTAACAATAGTGTTACTGTTGTGGGGTATTGATGATGAATCACAGTTACGTGCTGTCGTCTGGTTCTCTGGAACTTCCAGGAGAAATCACCCTCCTGTTTTCCGGCAGAGAAAACTCCTGAAGAAATTTTTTTTAAAAAAAGATCTTTTTAGGCCTGATTTGGAATAATGTTGCTTGTCTCCTCCATCCAAAGAGAGTATAAACCTAGTCAGAGCTCCGTCAACTCAAGAGTTCGATGTCCATTTCAGAACAGTCGTAAAATTTCAGAAGAGGCTCAATTCTCTTTAAATCATGACTTGTTGAACAAAATTGAAACCAAATAGAATTTAAAATGCAGTCATCTTTGACTGCTGCAGGACCTGCAACTGACACCTGGCAGACAAATCTCACCTCTGTTATCTGGAGACTGACAGTCAATATAATATAATATTTTGACATTGTATAAGAAAATTATAATGAGCTACAACAGATACATGTTACTATATGATATGGAAAGTTGGATCAAATACAAAAAAAATGACAGTACTGATGATGGATAAATATACAGATTGGTGACAAATTATGCTTTGGGGGCATTTTGCTGGCATGGTTTGGGTCCATTTGTCCTCTTAGAGGGAAGGGTCACTGCAAATCAATACAAAGTTGTTCTGAGTGATCACCTTTATCCTATGATGAAACATTTCTATCCTGATGGGAGTAGTGTCTTCCAGGATGACAATGCCCCAATTCACAGGACACGAGGGGTCACTGAATGCTTTGATGAGTATGAAAATGATGTGAATCATATGCTACGACCTTCACAGTCACCAGATCTCAACCCAGTTGAACACCTATAGGAGATTTTAGACCGACATGTTAGTCAGCGCTCTCCATCACCAAATGAGGGAAAATCTTTTGGAAGAATGGTGTTCATCCCTCCAGTGGAGTTCAGAGACTTGTAGAATCAATGCCAAGGCTTAGGAATACCAGAGACCTTCATCATAGCAGGAAGAGCACAGGTGTAGTGACGTCAACAGTCGTGCTGTTCTATTCAAGTGTTCCTGTAAGACATGACAGTGTGACTGTGAGACAGCTTGTACAATACCAAGAACCTAAAACTGATGCAGCTAAAATGAATCCAGCCATGGTTGATTTTATTACTAACACCTGACATGTCAAAACGTCTACTATGAGTTATGTCTATCATGAGTTGAATTCACCACAGCGGAGATACAGCTTCAGTGCTGAGTCAGTCAGTCAGTGCCAAGCCGCCTGCAGCTTATCATGAATTTTATGCCCGTTGTGCTTCCTCCTCCGTGTTCACAATTCATGTGGAAAAAAAAAAATTGTAATATGAACTACTTGAGTTTGACTGCTATAAATGGTGCTGTGCTGAGCCAGAGCTTCACTATATATAAATATGATTGGGCTGCATTAGATAAGGTTTCTAATAAACAGATCCGTGTGCTGAGGACAGCTGGCTGGCCTGTCAATTGATCGAGAAGTTAAGGACGAGCTTTTTATCGTCATCCAACGCAAATATTAAGCAGCAGCATTTATACCTCTAAACATTTTATTAATGTTATCGATCACACCTGTTTTTCCTGCTGATGTTATCAAAACGTCTGCAGCGGAAAAAGGTTTTATCGTCGACTTGCAGGTGTGGCGACTTGCTTCTACCCGCTGCAGGTCTCAGGTCTTCTTTTGTCACAGAACAACAGTGCGTGTCTGCATTTCTCCAATCACACCAGCTGAATCTGCATGCTGCTCACTCTGTCTCTTCCGGGGCCTTGTTGCCATGGTGGCGTGTTGCTATGTTATCAAGTAGTCAAGTCAATTTTATTTGTGTTGCCCAATGTCACAAATTTGCCTCAAGGGTCTTTACAGTCTGTACAGCAATACAACATCTTCTGTCCTTAAAATTCCCTAAAAGGACCTTTTAACGGAGACGAAAAGGAAGAAGCAAGAGAGGAGGGATCCCTCTCCTCGGATGAACAGACAATGCAATAGATGTGTGTACAGAATAGAACACAAATTACAGAATACAGCAGTGAACAGGATAACAAAATTATGATGGATTTCTAATAAATATGAAGAATGTGAAGTGGTTGCGAACTGCTGCTCTCTGCTTTTTCCTCTTTTTATTTGGGGGAAAAACTAATAGAAAAGTTCTGTTACTAATGGAGCTTGTCAAAGTCGTGCCTGTCATCACCATCTGAGTTTTTTTTCCCTTTCTATGCTAGTAAGAACTACTGACCTGAATAACTTCTAAACATTATAATTTCTTTATCTCAGCCGAATCACTTTCTGTCACATCTTCTGGAATAATAAATGATTTTTATTTCTGAGTCGACCTCCCTGTAGGCTGCACTGTTGATTTATCGTTGTTGTTTTGTGTTTTTTTTTTTTTTTGCCTCTGTAGTGCCGATGACAGGCTTCACCCAGAGAGCCACCATCGACCCTGACCTCAACGAGATCCACGTCCTGTCGGGCCTCAGCAAAGACAAGGACAAACGCGAGGAGAACGTCCGCAACTCCTTCTGGATCTACGACATCGCCCGCAACAACTGGTAGGAGAGAATGAAGAAGAAAAAAAACAACAAAAAAAAACCACACACACACACTTTCTCTGCAGCCGAGATGTTCCTGTGATCATCACTGAAGTGACAAACACGCTCACAGGAAACACTGACACACACCAGCTCTTTCTAGTTGAGATCTTCACCACAACAGACAGCAGAGAGCATGCAAAGAACGCACACACGCACACACGTCAACGCTTTTATGCAAATATCCACACAGCATTTCACGACACAGAGCTGATGATCCTCAGGCCTCCACAAGGGAACTGCATGCTCTGTGTGTGTGTGTGTGTGTGTGTGTGTGTGTGTGTGTGTGTGTGTGTGTGTGCGCGTGCAAACATGTATGTAAAGAGAGAACAGGCTGTCAGGCTGCAGCCCTCACTGTTCCAGTACATTGATTTCAGCTGCTGTTCTTGTACTCAGTGTCCAGTGAAATAAGTCAACGAGACATTTGCAGCATTATGTGGATGTGTGCCCGTTCCTCTCTACTAGCCATGTGTGCGTGCTTGTGTGTAGACTGATTTGTTGTTTGTGTGTGTGTGTGTGTGTGTGTGTGTGTGTGTGTGTGTGTGTGTGTGTGTGTGTGTTCCTGCTCAGGTCATGTGTCTATAAGAACGATCAGGCAGTGAAAGAAAACCCGAGCAAGGCTTTGCAGGAGGAGGAGCCGTGTCCACGCTTCGCACACCAGCTGGTCTACGATGAGATGCACAAGGTAACACACACACACACACACAGCTCACTCACACACTTGTCCTACACAATTTTCATGACTTACACTCAAGTAGTGACACTCAAAAACACTTTTTTTTTTTTTTTTTTTTTTTTTTTTGGTAAGCGAACTCCAGCTCAGTTTTATCAGATTTTTATTCATGCTGCATGGAGTTAACACGTCTCCTCATGAGCTGTTCATTCACACACCTGGTTCTACATCTTGATCAGAGCTGTCTTCTGTTAGGTCAACACTGAAATGAGCATTTTCCTTTATTTACACTGCAAAAACATTATCTGAAGATGAGGGCTTTTTACAGCCAGACTCCTTTTGACTTATCTCTGGATGAGTCATGGAGAGGATGATAACCCCCCTTGTGACTCAATTTCTTATTTCAGATCAAACACATAACATAAGCTGAAATTCAACAAGTTTAACTGTCCATGCGTCACAGTATTTGTATAAGATTGTCCAATCCTTGCGATATTTCTTCCTTCCTTCAAAAACGATCGAATCAGAAGAATACTTTTAAAAAAAAAACACAAACCTTGCAAATTGAACCTATCCAACCCTAAATAATCCAATTCAGAATCAGTGGTATAAGCCCAGGTTAAAGAAAACCAAGTGCAAAGAGTTATGATAAATAAAAATGATAATACTAGTAAAGGCCATACTGGCAGCTCAGACCTACAGAGACTTCAGAAGAAATACCTGAGCTGATTAACACAAAGTCAAAAAGGCTAATGAGTAGAAATGTGTTTTAAGATGACTCTTGAAGATCTCAGTAGTGGGAGAGAAACGGATGGTGGGAGTAAGGTAACTCCATAGATCTGGGGCAGTGAAAGAGAAGGCCCTGTACCCATAACACTTTGTCCTGGATCTCGGGGCAGACAGAAGTTTGTCTTCTGTGATGTAAGAGACGGCGAAACCATTTAACACCTTGTAAAAACGTCAGGATTTTAACATCAGTTCTGTAACTAACAGGCAAGCAGTGTAGGGAGGCAAGAATGGGAGTAATACTGTCTGTCCCTCCTTTTTTTGACCTTATCAAAACCCTTTCAGTTTCATTTTGAACCAGTTGGAGACGGGATAAACAAAGACTGAGTAATACCGAAATATGACGAGTTGCGATATTCAAAGTGGGAGGATGTGAAAGCAGGGATGACTTTCTCCGAAGAGACTCAGAAGTACAGAGAATTGATCTGAGTTTGGAGATAATGCAAACCTGCAGGAAGCTTAAAAAACAAGAAACTCTGTACTGAATAGTTCGATTTTTAACTGTGGAGAAAAGAAATCACACATAATGCAATACTTCCATTTGCACAACCATCCAATTTAACCAGAGTTTTGTAAGTTTAAGAAATATAGATTTAGGTTTGTGTATATTTAAAGACTGAAGACTTGAGTAATAAATCACTACGTGTTTCCAGGTGCATTACCTGTTTGGTGGAAACCCCGGAAAGTCTTGTTCTCCCAAGATGCGACTGGACGACTTCTGGTCCCTCAAACTGTGTCGGCCCTCCAAGGAGTACCTGCTCCGCCACTGCAGATACCTCATCAGGAAATACAGGTCTGCACTCTATTTCTCCCACCACTGCTCCATGACATGTGCTGTGTCCTCCAGTCAAGTCCAACTTTATTATCCCACCAGGGGAAAAATATAAAAAACACATTCATCATAAAAAACATAATCTTATATTATACTATACTTACTATACTATAATATACATCACATAATAGATCACAGGGACAATGTGAGATGACTTCAAAATGAAGTGCAAAGAATACCTGAAGTGCAGGTGCAGAGATCACGGTCAAAGAAAGACTTTGGGCCCTATTTTAACGACCTGAGCACACACAAGTGCAGTTAGGGTGTGTCCAAATCAATTTTTGCTAGTTTAACGACAGAAAAAATGGTCGGAGTGCCAAGCGCATGGTTCAAAGGAGTTGTCCTGAGTCTCTTCATTAATCATGGGTGTGTTTTGGGCGTAACATGCAATAAACCAAACACAGTGTCATCTCCCATTCCCTTTAAAAGCCAGGTGTGTTTGCATCTTGGCAGATTGCTGTTATAATGGTGCATTTGCCAAGTAGTAAGAAAGGACACTTCTCTGTAGAGGAAATGGATCTCCTCGTGCACAAAGTGAAAGCGCACGATCCATTATAAGCACACTGGCCCCTGCTGCTCCTGGACCCTCCCCTGGCCCCAGACCACCAGTTTAAGGTCTTGACAGACACCCTCATCCTGACGGGTCTGTTTAATTCCCTACGTGTATTGCCACGATTTGGCCAACAACGCGCCTGACCACACCTCATTTTAAGACAAACACGCCCATGGGCGTTCAAATGGGCGCAAGTGCATTTGCTATTTAAACAGCGTGGATGCTGGACAGGAAAATGACAACTGCGTTGGTCTTAAAGTAGCAAAGACACTTGCGTTGCACTTAGCACCGTGTGTAAGATGGGGCCCTTTGTGTCCTTTGTCCGCTGAGCAGGAACTCTTTATCTATAGCCTGAAGGTGGTGGTGGGGGGGGTGGGGGGGGGGTGGGGTGGGGGGGGGGGGGTGAATATTTCAATCTGTAAATTGAATATTTACAGATAATATGTATCAGACACAATGCTGAAATCACGACAATATCCATATTTTTCTTACTACTTTCATACATTTATTTACTACCTTTATTGCATTTTACATTCAACAACAGTACAAACTGTAGTTGAGTCTGCCCTTTTGTAAAAATGAAAGTTAAGTAAATATTTCAGGGGAAAATGGTTTTTATGTTGAGAAAGACCTTTGACCTAGTTATGGAAAGGCATGGAATCTTCCACAGTGGTCATGATGTGAAACTGACCACTGAGCTGCGGGGACGGGAATGCTTTGCTCCTGTTGCCATCTAGTGGTTAGTCGTCATAACTGCAACACCACTATGCGTACAGTGTACTGGATGCTGTTCACCATCAGTGTGTTTTGGTTGTCCAGGTTCGAGGAGAAAGCCCAGTCAGAGCCACTGAGCGCGCTCAAATACTTACAGAACGACCTGTCGCTCACTGTGGACCACACAGACCCTGATGAGACCAAAGAGGTACTGCTGTTTTTCTTTTACATCATTGGTGAGGGGAAAGAAAAAGAACTGGAATAAATGACTATGTGAGAGAAGGAAGAAAGACAAAGAAAGAAGTTGACATGTAGAAAACGATATGTTGAAGTGACTTGAATATTTGTGTTGTGCTTAGTTCCAGCTTCTGCCCTCGGCTCTCTTCAAGTCCAGCTCCGACTTCATCCCTCTGGGTAAGAGTCTGATCGCTGTACAAAAACGCCACATATAATAACAAGCGTTGTGTTCACTTTTCAATCTGCACGCTTGTTTCACTCTGACAAAATATTAGTTTAGATTTTGAGTTGTCAGTAAGTTTTCAAGTACACAGGTAACTTTTATTGGATAGTGCATTAATGTTCAGTACCTCTATAGAAAGCAGCCCATTGTTTGGATTGCTTTCTGTTAATCCTACTTGTTGTCTGGCCGTGAGATGAGTAGACAGCTGATTAGGCTGATTAGCTGATTAGGCAATCAATAGAAAATAAAATGGCAACAATTGTAATTATTGATTGGTTGTTTGAAGTCATCGTTCAAACAAGAGTGCCAAACATTTTATGGTTCCAGACTCTCCATTGTGAGGATTTGTTGTTTTTCATTGTCTTATAGAGTTGCGAAACATTTTTCCTCATCCATTTTTAAATATTCTTTAACATCACTGAACATAGAAATGCTTCATTTTTGCTTTTTGAACAAAACACAGCAGCATAGCAGCTGAATTCATCCAAAACAGACCCAGAATCAGATCATAAATTGATAGCAGATTGTATTGTCAGTAGGGATGCCACGGTCAGGAAATTTTCGGTATTACTGGTTTCGCCAGACATTTTACAAAATATGACGCTCATCCGTAGAGAGCTTACTTTGATCTGTAACATTAGATCTTTAGATTAGCTCTTGCCCTTATTTAAGAGTTAGTGACAGCAGGTTTCAGGCTGCTGCCAGCAGGTCGTCCTCTGTGTATAGCCAGGCTGCAGAGCACACAGACGGGAACGAGCCAGAGGACAACCGTCGCTTAGAACCAGAACCGGAGCAACTTACAACTTACTTATTGGGTGTATGTCCCAACACCGTGTAACACTGCTAACATCGACCACCGCGGCTAGCCTAATTGTCAGTTTTCTCAATATCATAATCTCCAGCTTCCGCCATATGTAACAGAATGATGTTTCTCGCTGACATGCCCCTTGAGAGTCGTGTAACTTCTCATCTAAAGTTTTTATATATGCAGTGTTGTACCGTCACCTTTTCTAAAGAAGCAGATATTTTTCTAGTGTAGTTGTTCATCTCTTGTACAGATTATTTAACTGGGACAGTTTCTTGCCATTCCAAGTGCTTCAACTGTGAGTCACATAACAGCGTCTATGGTGTATTTTTATCACTTTTCCTTTAAATACGTATGTGTGTATTTATAGCAGCAACTAACAAACTGACAAACATCTGCAGCTCAGATTTTACAACAGAGAAAACACAAGAGAAAACAAATTAGGCTCTGCTTGTCAGTATAAACTGAGGATGGATTTAATTAGTTATTTTCCTGTTTCTTGCGTGTCTCTCTCTCTCTGCCTCTCACCCTTTTATCCCACTCAACTCCGCTCTCCTCTCCTCTCCTCTCCTCTCCTCTCTCAGGTTTCTCAGACGTAGATCAGACGTACGCTCAGCGAACGCAGCTCTTCGACACGCTCGTCAACTTCTTCCCGGACAGCATGACACCGCCCAAGGGCAACCTGGTAGACCTCATCACCCTCTAGCCCATCACCTCACCCAACCGGACTGACTGAACACCCGCACACACACACACACACACACACACACACAGATGCGCACACACACCCGATGTGACAGAGGTGACAGAGACCAGTTATTTTTGTATATCTGAACCTTGCTCGCGGGATTACATTTCACCCTGATCTCCTGCTGTCACAGGCCGCGCTGCCCTGACGGTGAGGGTCGTAAACACACACACACACACACACACACAAACGACACTGTGTGATTTGGGATATGAGTGAAACTCCACGGAGACCTGAGGGGGGGTGTGTGTGTGTATTTCTCTCCCCCCCCCCCCAAGATATCCCTTTGATTTTTCTCACTGACCAAGATTTCCCGGAGCCCGCTAAACCCCTCCAAACTCTGCCAAACATCGCTTGTTTTTCATCTTCTCTTTATTTTTTCCCCCACAAAAATTTAGGCCAAAAAAGAGGATTGTTTGCAGTCTTGTTTTTTTTTTTTTTCTTTCTATGATTGTCCTTTTTTTCCAAGTGTCGGTTTTGTGCATTGTACCCACGAACGCCCTCAAAGTGGATCACAGGCGTCCATTCGCGTTTGGGCCAAACAGTTGATAAGATGACATTTGCTCAGGCCAGGTTTTTCCAAAAGTAAAGTTCAAAATCACTGCTGTTTTAATTTATTTGAAGACAGGATGGTGTGACCATGATACAGGAAACCACTTCACTCTGATCACACAGATACAAGCTCTTCTGTTCTTTTACTACATTTTTTTTTGCGTCTCTCCTGCAAAAGTCTGTGGCTTATTTGAAGCTTTTATTTTGATGGTTTGGTTCGCTTGCTTTCCTGTAACACCTGCCCTTATTTATGATTGTGATGGCCGTGCAGATGCAAAAAAAAAAAAAGTCAACAATTTTAAATTGTTGTAGGAACAATAGAGGAATGATTTAAAGATAAAGTTTAATATATACCTTAATATACATTTATATGGTTTTGGTTGTTATCCCTGTAAATCTGGCTGGTAAATTTGCATTTACTACCAAGACATAAGGTGAATTTCTTCCCTCAGTAATTAATGGACTTTAACTTAAGTGGTCGGTGTACAGAATATGTAAATATACATATAAGATTTTTTTTCTCTCAGATTGATGAAGGTGCTTTTGCATCTTTCAGCTCCTTTCTTGTCCCTCTTTATCAAAAAATCAAGACGCACATGCGGTAACCTTTCGGCTCTACGTTTAATACTCATCATCAGATATTTGGAAGAACTTAAAACAGCTGGTGTGTGAATGAAATGCAAGTACCAGTAATCCAGTTTGATAATTACAGTGGGAAGAGTTGTTTTTAGGTCTGTTTGTCCCGGTTTGATTTCACTGTGATGAATTAGTAGGTGAGATTTACTTCTCTCCTTTTTTTGTCACCTATAAAATCCCAAGTGTCCACCTGAATAGTTTTGTGAAGTAGACAGCAGCATCAAATAGAACACCTTGAGAACAACCGCGTCATCCAGTACAATCATGGAGCATACAACCACTTTCCAAATCATGCCATATATAAGTAAATTAAAAATACCAGTTCATCAATTCATTAACTTATTGAACTATTTTCTCACTTTTCTGTTTTAAATCTCATAAAAAAAACAGCTCCTGTACCTTAGACGTGTGGCTGCTTGATATCTAGACAACTCTTCCCTCCTCCTACCGTTAGTTGATGCAGACGTCAAGACTCACGCAAATATCAAAGCATCCATTTATCTATTTTATTTCAATGGTTACACTGATAACCCTAACTCTGTGCTATTTCACTAAGCTAAGTTGCTGTCCTCACCTACAGTTTAATGTACATTAAACACCTGCATCGTAGGTGTCCCGTTACTGAAATTTAACCAATAGCTGCCAGCCAATCAGAATACAACTAATACTCAGTGACCATGGTAAAAGTTCATTTTACAGACACAGATCTTGATGCATTCAGAATACATGAAGTTTGACAACTGTCTGTGGTAAATGTAGTAGGGTCATCAGCCACACAGGCTCCTAAGTAACAAGCTTCCGTTAAAAAAAAATAGAATTTAAAAAATCCTACACTGAGATGTCAAGTATTGGGTGTGATGTCACCAAAAACAAAAAAAATTAAGACCAACTTTTAGGTAGAAAAGTATGAGTTTAAAGCAAGTTTATTTTCCTGTGAATTAACCGAACACAGGAAGGTAATGTAGTGAGCTCATTTCAGACCCTGCTCAAATCTTCCACAAGGAGGTCAAAGGTCAACCGCCCTGGAGGATTCGGGGTCTCGCTCACATCATGGAATTCAGTCGCAAAGTTTACCTCTGCTGTCACCAAATCAGTTTGGGTGGGGGGGGGATTTTGGGGTCGATGTTTCTTGGTGCTTACTGCTCCCTCAAAGACCCGCCTTGTCAGTTTTCTTGTTTATCGTCTTCCGTGACTCTCAGTCAGACACTAACAGATTGATTTTCAGTCAAACTACGATCACTAATATCCCATCAACAAAAAAAAAACCAGTGCTCATCGGTCACATGAAAGCAACAAATGACTGTCCAAAGTCCTACATTTATAACAACTGTGATGCATCTGAACACTATGTGACTTGTCATCCCTGGCACATTTACTACGACTGTTAACCACAATTTGTACATAATTTGTGTGTAATGTACAGGATCAATACTACTACTACTACTATCTTTAGCTTGAAGAGCTTGAGGAACATTGAGGACAGACAAAGAAAATCAGTAAGGTCACTTCAACGAGGGCAGAATTTCAATGTTTTAAGGACAGCTTGGATTATCAGTCATGTGACTCACTGGCTGACTTTCATGTTCCACACTTGAGGGTCAAATCTGTGATCAAAGTGAGTCTTCTAGATTCTAGTTGAGACTCAAGACATGAACTAGTTTGACCCCGGTGCAGTGGCTTTTTACAGGTAATGATTTACACTCATTTTGAAATTAAAGGACCATATATTAAGCCCGTCTAGCGAGAAATCTTGTACTGTGAAAATACAACTCTAAAGCAAGTCTGTAACATTTGCAGACAAGTGGCAATGACATCATAGTGTTAAGCACTAGCCCTAGTTTGTCAGCTGTTTTTCTGAAAGAAATAAATATTAAAATATTTTCTATCCATCTGGATAAAATATATTCCATCCGCAAAAGAAGATTGGAAAAGATTTTTAAGCTGCTTCACCAGTTGCGACTCTTTCTAATCCTGGTAGCCAGAAATGACGTAGTATAACAGCAGAAACATGTGTTACTTTGTATGAAAATGTAAACTAATGGAAAGAAACATTAATACAGACAAATATAACTGACAATTAAACTATTCCATGTTGGTTGACATCATACAAATCATTAAGAACATACTGTGTATCATCTCTGGCTACCATCTTTGTTTTAATAAGGAAATGGAGTCAAAATTTGGAAAGCGTTTTTTTTTTTTTTTATCCAGATGGACAGAGGAGCCTTTGAGAGATCAGGAAAATAGTTGTAAACGGACATTCTAGGTTTAAAAAAAAAAAAAATTATTGTAATAACAATAATGCATGAAAGACACAAACTACAGCTAGATAAACACTAAAATATAGAGTAACTATCACCAGAAGGAAAGAGTCATTAAGTCATTGAACTGGCTCAGTAATGTCAGTGACACAGCAGGATTTATCTAAAGTAAAATTAGCTAACATTAACCATAATGAGGTACTGGACATGTCAGACCAAGACTGTAGCGGCAAAACCTCTCATTGCCCAGAATTCATCTTGTCATTGTCGAGAGGAAGAATGTTTTCTTTTTAGTGCGTTTTGAAAACCAGCTTAAAGAGACTTACAAAAAAAAATAATTATATTATAAAGGATAAAAAAATAATCATGTCACTTGTACAAACACAAAACCAGACTTGATGTTCACTGTGATTGGTGAACTGTGATCTGTCACAAGTAAAAAGAAGATTTTTTATTTGGTACTTTTTGAGAAATGTGTTTATTTGCTTGCTTCTCTCTGCCAAGAGTCAGATGAGAAGATTGATAGCTCACATATCTGTATGCTAAATATGAAGCTACTGCTAGCAGTCAGTTAGCTTAGCATAGCATAAAGACTGGAAACAGGAGAAATGGGTAGCCTGGCTCCGTCCAAATGTAAATCTGTCTACGAGGACTTCTAAAGCTTACTAATTAACACACTTAAGTCTTTGCTGGTTGCCTGGCAACCTTATAATGACAATAAGACTTTAGGAAGTTACTGCACCTGGCCAGCAAATAGTTTGGCACATAATCCTGTTAAACTACAACATGTTGCTTTTACACTTCAGTTTTTGTATATATTAAACACACAAGAAGTGTTAATAAGTGAGCTTTAGAGCTGCTGGTAGCTGGATTTGTTACCTTCAGATAGAGCCAGGCTAGCTATTCCCCTTTTTTTATGCTAAGCTAAGCTAACTGCCTGCTGGTGCTAGCTTCATTTTTACCATACAGACATATGAGTGGTTTCAGTCTTCTTATCTAACACACTGCAAGAAAGCAACTAAACACATCTGCCAAAATGTTGAATTATTCCTGTAAGTATACATGACATGTAGCAAATGGGCTGAACAAAAACAGAGTTATGGTCCTTTAAGTGTCACACATGAGCTCCTTATTTCCCACAAACCCTGCTTGTATGGAATTGTTTGATGCTTTACATTGATTGTACTTGATCATAGCTTTGCTCTTGTTTTGAAATTCACAATGTGCATATTTATTCCACAACATGAAGAACTTTTCATCAAATGCACTATTGTAAAAAAAAAAATGTAGAATCCCCTCAGGATGTTGTTTGCTGTGATTGTGGGTGCTGTGCTGCTGTACCCATCATCACTGCAAGTATTAATCCTGCTGGTTTTTGTTTCGCTGACACTGGAGATGAGTCGCTTTTCTGTCACTCCACAATCACATTCTAGTTGTTTGGCGCAGTTTAGCACCAGCAGGGACTGGCAGAAGCTACTCTGACAGCTCAGACAGCAGAGGAACACTGTTGCTTGATAGTATTATGATTATTAGGTCGTTTTTGGGAGTTAAAGTATGTTCCGTTGGAAAAGGATGGCATGTGCGTTATGTGTCTGTACATGTTTGCCAATGCTTTTGCTGCCCTGATACCAACTAAAGATGACACAGATCTGTAATTCTTTATAAGAAAAGACACTGCTCATAGCTTCGAAAATGAAACTGCTATGCGAGGGATTATTTATAATATTTTGACAACCTTTAGGGCTCATCAAGGTTGCTGTAGGGTTTATTTTGTTTTGTGCCAGAAGACAACTGTGTTTAAAAAAAAAAAAAAAAAAAAAAAAAAAAAGAATAATTGAAAGCACCTTTGTAAAAAAAAAAACAAAAAAAAGCAACAAAAAAAAAGCCCACAATGCCAAATACTACTTTTCTTTTTGCTATTTTAGGGTAAATATCCACACAATGTTTGCTGGATGGAATAATATTTTCTAATTTTCTCTCTCTTTTTTTTTTTTTCACTTTTCCATCTTGCCCTTCTCTCGACCCCTGGGTGGGACTCAGGAGTTGTAAGGCTGGTACTCTCAGATCAGTGAGCACTACTCTGTGAATACAGTGAATGTGTAGAAAGCCTTGTAGTATTGCATTGTATGTAATGTACATAATGAATAAAGATTGTATTTTGTTCAGGTTTTCTTAATTGTTGCCTCTGTGGTGTTTCTGCCTCCTCGTGGCTGAGCTCGAACATTACTGAGAGATATATATGAAAGCTGTACGGAAGATGAAAACTGCAGAACCAAAGTGGAAAAAAAAAAAACATCCTTTATTTGCAAATCTGAACAGGTAAAACAACATGACTGCCGAGGCAATCGACAATATACAACTTCCAGTGTGTCAGACCCCTGTTGTATGCTTTCATCAGCAAACAAACCATAAATACAAATAATACTGGTAACGCACTTTGGTGAAAATGGCACAGCTATAATAAAAGTGAAACTGTACACACATACACACACACAATTGGGAAAAAAAAAAAACAAAGGTTGGACTGGGGTGCCCAAGGTGATGGATTCACATGTATATAGTTTGAAGTGAAAGTAAATATATATTAACTGGTTTAAAGGGAAGTAAATTACTACACTGAACAGAATCCAAAAATAGAAGTTTAAACAAAAGTGTGCTCACTTTCCGCTACAAGGGTGAAGTCAGGCATCTGCAAATGTCAAATGACTCAAGCCCTCCAGCACAACAGCAACAGTGAAAAAACTACAGCATCAAACTATTTACAGTGTTTGTTTCAGAGATGCACCAAGTTATTGGCACAGTGTCTGTATTGAATATCAGAATGAGCAGAGTCAGCATCAAATATTCTTCTCATCACTGATATTTGGCTGGTTGTGGAGGCTGAATTTTTGTGATATTTCTGCCGTCTAAACAGCAAAGTATACGTTGCGTTTTGCACCCTCACAAAAATGCAACATCAGCTATAAGAGTGAGAAACGTTTGTTGGTTTTGGCTTCAATAAATAATTTTTGAGTAATTACTGTAAAGGATAATTCCACTTAAGTACAGCTTGTGTTGTCTTAGCAGTTTTACCATCATTCCTATCAGTAAAAATGACATTGTACAGAAACACAAGCAGTCAGACAGTCAGTCGGGTTGTAAACAAACCCTCCAGTTAGCTGAACTCTGCATGGAAAAAAACACACCCCACTCATTCATTTCAATGGGAGCAGAGCCTTGACACAGTGGTGCAAACGCAGAGAGCTCCAGCAAAACAAAGCAGGGTCGTCCAACAAAAAGGTTAAACCTGGTTCAACTCAAAGCCATTATTTAACCATCATCAACTTGTAGCGCCAACTGGACTTCCTGGATTGTATTTCCTCTTGCACTGTTTTAACACAAGGCTGTTTCAGTTTGAATGCAGCCATATTTAGAAGAGAAAATGTAGATATAAAGGGTTCATTGTAAGGTAACAAAACCGATTCTTATTTTAAGGTGATTACACATTAATTAAAACATACTTACGAATATTATATTCCATTTCTGCCAAGTCTGTTCCACTAGATGCCACTAAATCTTACACACTTCACCTTTAATTTTGGCACGTTTCACTCATCAAATCCAACAGCATATTTGCAACCCATGCATGAGTCCATGCCACAATTTCCAATCTTTATTTTTGTGAAATCGGTCCTGGTTCAACTTTGACCTGCTGCACTAACCGTAGCTGTGCAGTTTTCATGTTCAATGATGGAATATTATCAATTTTTCACATGTTTATTTCATCTCCAAACAAAATGGTTTAGATAATCTGGTTGAACTGTTGTCTTAAACTCAAATAATAGTTGCCGGATCCGCGAGGGTCCGCGTCACGTAAATCTCGTCATTATAGGGTGTGAGCGTGGGCTCTGTGCGGACATCCGTGTACCTGCAATTTGTTGTGTCCGGGCGGACCTGTCCGCACCAGTCCGCGCGGTCACAACGTTGTGTTCCTGTAGACGGCGATCTACTGCGCACGTGTGGAGCGCGTTCTCCGAGCGGACCCCAGAAGGTAGTATAAATACATCAACTACCTGTCCGTGGTGTCCGCAGCTGTACGTGAACGCGTCCGCTCGAGAGTAGGGTCCGCACAGAGCCCACGTGCACACCTTCTGATGACGACATTTACGTCACGCGGACTCGCGGACGCGGCAACCATAATTTCAGTTGAATAGTCTGACTGCTCGTGTTTTTTTTTTTTACCCTGTTAGACTTTGTTGTAGCGATGTCACCGTCTTCTCACATCTCAGCACTGCTTTGGTCAATACAGTGTTATTTTAATCAGTACAAATGGTGGACAAAACTACAAAAATAAGACCCAAGATGTAATAAAGTGGAATTATCCTTTGAGTTTCAAAGTAAGGCATTTAAATAATGTGGCATTATTATTTTTTTTTTTTTTACAAAGCTCACTAAAAATATGTGATCAGTTGTTTCTCTTTAAGAACACTGAAGGATTTCCGGAGGCCGGAGAGGACAGAGATAATGACTTCTGTCCGTTTCTCATGGTTTTCCCCAAACATGAGTTGTGGCATTTTGGATGAAAACCCTTCATTTGTCTTGATTTCTTTAAAACTGTCAGCCTTAAGCAGTGTCTCTGTGGAAACACTCTTTTTTGAAAGAGGTTAATGCTCAGTTGTACCAGCACAGCCTGTACAGCCACTGGCAGGTTTTTCAGATTTGACACGTACTCGTGGAAAATCACCAGGATGCTTTGAAGTATCCTGAGGTCATCTATCTATGTTAGTAACTCTACCGCCACCAAGGCAGCTGACGTTGATGTTACCTCTCTGATCTGCTTCCTCTTGCTTCTGGAGCCAGATGATGACGCAAAGCCACAAGTTTGCAAGATCATAAAGCTCTTGGAGGAAAATAATATATAAAAATACTCTATTTACAGGTGCTCGTGTACAAATCCACTTTCTCTTGTTGAGTACATCAAGAGAAAAGACAAAATATAATCCTACGTGCGCAATTTTCTTTTTGGGGACATTTTTGTAATGACGAAAAAGATTCAATTGTGCTCTGTAGGAAGTCAGTGATATCAAATACTTCTATAAAGCCAACTTTAAAGGCACAATAGATGGATTTAGTTGGTTCTTCAATGTCCATTTTCCAAGGCCATTTTCTATGATTTCATTGCTTCTTCATCCTCCGGGTGTTTGATTTTTGATCCTCATTTCTTTTTGATAACTAAATACAGCAGAAATACATCAAACAGAGCAGATAATGAAGGTGAATATAGTGGCTTGGTTGTTCAGTAGGATGTGTTTCTATCTGAGAAATTCTCTGGCCGCGGAGACGAGGGTCCCAGGGTCAGGAGTGTAAGATGGGAGGGTGTGTTTGGTTTGGTTCTCCTCTGCCCCTGCTCCTCCCTACAGGTGGGTGTCCTCCTCGTCGGGTATGTCCTCCTTCAGGAGGTTGTCGATGGGGACGATCCAGCTGTCGTTGAACTCGCCGTTCAGCGCCACCTTCTTCTCCTGCATCTCTGGCTGCACCTCCATCACCTCCAGCGTGGGGTTGTCATGGTAACCGTTCTCCACCGTGTGCAGCTCCTCCGTCAGGTGTTGCTGTGGAGATTAAAGAAGATGAAATGAATGAGCCAGATATTAAAAATGTATGATCCACAAATTATAAATAACCTTCAGTGGCCTATTTGGATGGAAAGTTAAGGACATTGTTGCCCTTTAGCGGTTGCATTTCCTTTTTAGAGAAATGGCTTCAATTTTAAGGGGTAAAATCATTTTTACAATTGATAAAATTTAAACAAAGTTGTTTTTTCCACTATGGTTTAAAGAAAGTTTAAAATATGAATTTTTAAAGATTAAATACCCCATAAAATGTTATCTCTACTTCTGAAATGTCTTTTTCATTGAAACAGGGTGTTGGGGGCCTAAGTCAGGTCAACATCAAAGATTCCTTGTTTTCCATTCATTTCTGAACCAATTTAACATTGTTGGACTTCCTTGTCAAAACCTTGCAACTACATTACCCACAATGCAACTAGATAGATTTCACACAGCTTCTTCCGGAGACACAAAAGGCTTCATACAGCTGTTTTCATATATGCAGCAATATTCCCCAAACACACACTGATGTGTAAAATAAGTGAAAGTTCCTGTTTAATTTCCATGAAGTATGACCAGAAACTTTGACTTCTTTTATTTGAAGTTTTATGAAAACAAAGCAGTTCTTACAGACATTCAAATCTTAGTTTTACTTCCAGCCTTTTAGTTTGAATTTTATGAGCTGTGATGATGACTTTACCTCATACTGTAGATTCTGTATATTGATTTTTGAATGGAATAATTCTGGCTATGTTGAAATATTAAGACAGCAAAAACCACTAATACTCAACTTCACAAATAATGTTTTTGTTAAAACAAAGAGAAACTTTACTAATTTATACTTAAAGAATACATGTCCCTAAAAGAAAATGACTCCAATAAGAAGTCTGGCATTGATTTGAAAACTTATCTCAAACAATATGAATCAAAATATGACCTTAGCCAGAACCAGTGTTGCACCTCCCTACAAGCCAAAAACAAAAGGAACCGCACATAATCTGAGAACGCTGTGGCATCACATGGACCGCCACAACAACAGCAGACATTTGCTTCTGAGCTGGAGAGTTTCCACCTACCTGGTTCTCGTTGTATGGCTTGCGGTGGTGGGAAGCGCACACGGCGAGGATGACGATCATGATCAGCAGAGCTCCACAGGAGGCCAGGATAGCAATCAGGGTTTTGTTATCTGTTGGCGTCTTCAAGCGGAAAGAAAGATAATTACTTCCAGTCACAGTAGGTAGGTGTTAACCCTGAAAGTGTTTACATATCCTGAACAAAGCATCCATATGTGAATTCTTACCTTGGTGATTTCTCCGTAATACTGGGTTACAATGGTGAGCTTCACTGTAAGATACAATTTGTTTTTTAGTTAGATTATGAAATATTCAGTTTAACTTAAATTTAACCAAACAAGTGTCCAGTTGGAGGAAGATGTGTTACCTTTGCCATGTATCTCCGCACTGTAAATTTCTACTTTGTCGTTGTGCTCCCGCCACGTCAGAGTGCAGTTTCCCTCTTCAAAGTTCACCATCAGCCGCTTGCACACCTCTACCAGATTTTTCTCGTCCCCTTTCTAAAGGTGAAAACGACACATTTTTAAACATCTTTTGTAAAAAACTTTTTCCAGATATTATTCATGAGCTGATAAGATGTCGCCAGGTCTCCCCTATGCTGCCAGAGGGTGGACGGGAAGGTCACAGATGACAGTTGAAGTCATCTTCCTGCACTGGGATGTGTGGATTATTTCTGGTGTATTATGGAACTACACAGCTGCATAGACAGCCAGAGAGAGGGTGAGTATATGAAGAGGTGTGGGAACGAAGGAAACTAGTGAAAGGCAGGAAGGGTTCCCACTAAGACACTTTTTCCATCCAGTGACTGGAATCCTTTTTTTTTTTTTTTTAATAGCGTGCTTCTCTGCTTCCTGTCCTGTTGCTGGAAACACAAGAGTCTGGATGGCCCAGAGATCCACCCAGAGCCTCATCCATTAGTAGGAGCACATCATATTATTGTCATTTTTGAAAACATTGCACTTCTATTCCATTACACTGTTGAAAGAAATACTTTTTAAAATCACTGATTAGTTTAAAGAATTAGATTTTGCAAATATAAACATCAACTATTTTTTTTTTTTTTTTTTTTTTTTTTTTTTACTTCTGTAGGTTTTGTCCATCATTTCTATAAGTTGTGATAAAACAGGTGTATTAGGCCAAGCAACAGCAGTGTTCAGACAGCCAGACAAGTTTTCAACAAGTCACTTTAAAGTCACAATTTCTCAAGTCTGTCTTAAAACAACAGTCAGGAGCCTATATGATCAGGGAAACATGTTTTTCTCATTATAATCATTCCTTCTCTTCATACTGACCATTAGAATGTAAGTGAGACAAAATCCACAGTCCTCCTTCTGTGTGATGACAAAATGTGTGGACACACTGTGGATTTTGGCCTCCATCACTTACATTGAAAGCACATTTGAAAGGGATCTTTTAATAGCCAGTATGAACAGGAGGAATGATTACAGCAAGGAAAACCTCTTTTAATGTTCATATGGACACTTGACTGTCGTTTTAAGACACACTTGAAAAACCCGTCCTTAGATCGTATCATCACTTCTACTCAAAAGAACCCATGATTAAAATCATCAACTGTATTGTCAAGCTGCATGCACAAAAAGGCTGTAAGTACAGTAGGTCAAAACTGAACCAGAAATTAGCTCTGTAAAGGATGTTTGCAAGAATAGTTTTATTAATAACTGTTTTCATGTCTAAATAAGTGGTTCAGATAAACTAGAGATTTGTTTAAAACATGGCGGGTAGTGTTGCCGCCCTCTGGACTCTGTTGTAGCTAGCTGAGCTGCTGCATCCCAAAAATCTTCAATTAACTTGTTATCAGCAAGAAAGCTCTGATAAACCCACTTTTCACTACCTGCCCAATGCCAAACAGCAGACAAACAAAGTTAGTGACCAGCTGGTGAACATAGTGGAGCAGCTAAGTTAGCCGCTAAAGAGCCAGATGTTTCCCTCACAAGTTGGTGGAGACTAAACCAGAGCTAAAAAGACAGTGAATATTATTTATGCTTTTGATATTGCTAATCTGAATTAGTAAAAGTTACTTCTAATTAAATTACTTCACTCCTCATAAAGTGACTTCATTACAAAGTTCAGAGACATGCTAGGGCTATTATTTGTCTTTAAAAGAGCGTTCTATCAAAGAGTTGACAGCATGCTAACATGCTATAATGTGCTGATTAGCACAAAGTGCAGCTGAGGTTGATGGAAATGTAATTAGTTTCATAGGCATTTGGTCATAAACCAAGTAGTTCATCCTGAGGGGAACTTAAGTGTTTGGGAGTAAATGTTAGTGAGGAAAGGAGTGAACAGGGTGGGGGCCCACCTTCCATGAACAGGACAATAGCAGAGGCTTGATGAGAGTCAGAGCAGGAACTGTTTATTATCACATGTGCTGTTTATGTGAATATAAAATCTGATGCCTGAAACAGATTTAAAGATACACAACTCAAAATAAAGCAGTCTTACCTCCTGTCCATTGTTTAGAGTGTACTGCAAGAACAAAAAAAGTAAGAATTAGTCACAAGCGTCAGTGAATTTTAAGCCTCTTTAAGCATCTTTTTTCTCAAAAGTTTATGTAAAGGCAAGAAAACGCACTAGCTGTGTCTGCTAGCCTTTATTAGGTCTTACCAAAAATGTTTTTGGGTGAGGCGCTATGGTGGTTGTGGTTCTGGTGGTGGTGGTGGTGGTGGTGGTGGTGGGGGTGGCGGTGGTGGTGGTTTGTGAGGGTGTGGTTCCAGCTGTGTTTGATGCTGCAGGATATGATGTACTGGTCAGAGTGGAGAGGGTGCTGGTGGCCTCTGTGCTCCCAGTTGGCTCTGGGGTGCTTGTTGCTGTCTGCTTGTCACTTGGAGATATCCCAGAAGTTGTCACTGGATTTTCAATCAGCTCTAACACGGCAACAGTAAACATATCGTCTCAGGTTAATGATGCAGACGTCTCTGAGCCAATCAGTGACAACTTTCTAAGCTGTCTAGCACACTTATGTCAGTTAAGTGTAATTATGAAAACACCAGAATGCAAAATCATAAGATAATAATAAGATAAAATTATTATCTCAAATTATTTTGAACTTGATGAGACTGCATGATTAAAGTTAAGTTAAGCTGTACTTCACTGAAAATCTGTTTCTGATCAGTATGTTCCATGTAATCGTTGTTTTGCCAATAAATTGCTGAAAGTGCTGCTTTTGGGTGGATGACAATGTGACAGCACAGCACAGAAGTATTAGTATTTGGCACATACTGAACATACAGAATGTTGTTCATCACTCCACTAGAATTCAACACATTTGGATAATCTGTCACACTGAAGCTGTTCTGTGGGTTTGTGATGGAACAACACTTTTTTTTTTTACATATATATCCTTGATTTGAATTTCTCTAACATACACTTCTAGATGGCATAGTGTGTGTGATGGACTGTTAGATATAATTCTGCATTATGTGTCCAACCCTGTTTTTTTCCCACTGAGTTTAGCTATGCTAACAGTGTTAAAATATCAAATTAAATGCTAACATGAATGTTTAATATTGCACATGGTCGCTTTCAAAACCAAACAAATGAAATAAAAATGTCGGTGGGCTGTTCTGTCACTCATCCTGTAAGAGCATTTTGCGGCACAATTTTACCTGTAGGTAACAAGTCACGTATGGGAATGTGTGGGTTATGGCCTATGTATGTTTTAAATTTAGATTTTAATTTTAGCTTCCTGTCAGGTTGGTCAGTCAGGGCCGGATTAAGCAGTTAGGGAACTGCTGTTGGGCCCCTATAGACCCCCCTAGTCCCACCCTTTGTATATTGTGCATGTGTCCTGTACCCCCGAGTTCCCATTAAGTATGGTGCACACAGCAAACTATCATGGCAACATAATCATTTGCCCAGAGACCCAAAAACTAACTAGAACTATGCTGGAATAATACCAGCTGGCAGTCATTCAGTTGCCCTCTTTGCCTGTTTGGTAATCTAGCCTTGCAGTCAGTGCCATCACATTGAAACATCACATTAAAAGCCATCACACTGTGCTGAAATCACATTCATTGTCATTGCCATATTGCCAACATTCTAGTCAGCTGTTTTAGGAGAGTTATGGCAGTCCTTACTTGTTGTAAAGGTGGTGGACAGCGTGGACAGTTGATCTGATTTAGCGTCATTCGCTGCGACGGTGGCTGGCGTTGTTGTCGTGAGAGATGATGGAATCACGGAGGTTTTAATGGTTGAAGAGATTTCAGTCGTCTGTGTTGTGGCAGCAGTGGTAGAGCTGCTTTTGTCAGTTGTTGCAGCTTGGGTAGTGATAGTAGTAGTAGGAGTAGTAACCGTCACAGTGGAGGAGGCACCAGTGGTGTGAGTCGTCTGTGGCGTGTTGCTTGTGACGGTGGTTGTCGGTGATTGGGTGGTGACTGCAGGCGTGGCAGTGGGACTTCGAGTGGTGACCACAGTAGTTGTCTGTGCAGACGTCGTCATGGTTGTGCTTTTCTGATCGCCGTTGTCAGCTATTACAGTATTGTTTTCTTTTTGATTGGCAGTAGTTGGCGGATTGCTGGATGAAGTAGCTACTGCAGTAGGAGTAGTTGACTTATCATCAGGAGTAGCTGTAACCCCTGAACAGATGCTGCAAAATAGGAAGCCTAAGGAGGAAGAAAACACAACATTATTACCTACAGCATGCTGCTAAATGGATAGTATGAAAACCAATCAGTGGCAACATCTTATTTAATTAAACACGCATTCATTGATTTCTTGGCCACTTGGAACCACCTGAAAACATCTAAATCACCTATGTTTGCTAACATGTTCATAAAAACTAGATTGCTATTTACACACCCAGCAGACACAGCAACATTAGCATGATTTAGAGTCATGTTTCTGGCCACCTTGCAAATCTAAGTCCAATATTCACTCTTTTTTTTCCAGGTCTTTCTTTGGTCTGCAACAACTCCTGAGAAAAATATCTGTCTCTTGAGCTGCTAAATGCTCCACTATGTTCACCAGCTAGTCTCTAACTTTGCGTGTCTGCTGTTTGGAGCTGGAGATGTAGTGAACATTGGGTTCATTGGAGATTTTTGGTGGAAAACAGCTGCCTGCTGCTGGGAATGAGGCTGATGTGAGCAGACTGAACCAAAACACTGAAGTTGTGCATCATAAAACCAAAGCAAGGAGCCTAAAGATGTAAAATCACTCTGTAGACCTGAGGAAGCAGCAGGGTTGGGTGATAATTTTCTGTGGGTTTGTCACCACCAGTGAACTCCTTTCACATTACACATAGTAATTTGATCTCTTGTTAATATAAAATATGAATCCCCCTTTCTTTACAGTCAATGTCTTGGGTGGCAGAGCAGTCTGGAGTCAGAGCTGTGTCTGCTTCTAGATTTCCTGCTGTTTGGACAGTTTTAAGCTTCAGTCACAGCCCTCCATCTTCTTCTGTTTCTCTATTTATAGTGACCAGCACAGGATGCTGCACACAATAAACCTGGAAGCACCACACCCACAACCACGGCCTTTATCGAGTGCCCTGTGAACAATCCTCATCTGACTCCACAGCCATAAGACAATGGCGTCCACCTCACCCACGCAGCCCCCTCAGTGCATACTGACCTCCACCCACCTACAGCACAATACATCCACACACAGCCGCTGGATTTTCAACATACATGTTTGGTGACGAACGACTCACACGTAGTGATTCTAAATGACATGTTCATTATGTAACGTTTCCTCAGAGGAAGTTGGAGCTGCTTATTCATTGCAACTCACATATACTTTACCTTATTGCCAGCCATTTTCCAAAGCAAATGTGAATACTTGAATGTTTTTTTTCCCAACTAGGCTGTCAATGCCAATGATAATCGACTTGTAAAAGGTTATACTGTAACTCACATGAGATAAACTAATCAAGTGTGGCGTTAATGTTAGTTAGCTTTTAACATTTCAGCTGTGACGTTTTTAATACCACTTTAAAATAAAGTAAAAGTTTTGCTGTACTCTTGATTCTCCCACTCAACTACATCTGAAGGAAGAATTTGATTTTTATATTTCCCGAAAAGCGTGAGACACCAGAGATCCATTGGCTATCTGCGTATGAATTTAAGAAATTACATTCTCATTATGTTGTACATTATTCTTTGTTGCTCACATGTTGAATAATAGACAAACGTTTCCATCAAGCTGTTATCAGTTTCCCCTTCCAGCTGTCCTACTGTCACAAGCTCTTGAAGCTGTAATTCCGACAGCCTGTGAATGCAGCATTAGATTGGTGTCAGGAGTTTGCAGATAAGAGTGCGTTCTGGTCAAGTGGAGGCTGGTAGAGCCAAGCCTGTCCTGTCTCTGTAATAGCACAAACACATCACTTATCAGCCTTCAGCCTGCCGCCCTAAACACTGAGTTCTCTACTGCACTTTGATTCAGCTGAGTGTACATGTGGTGCTGCTGCTCTCTGGCTTTTTGACAGCATGTAAGATCTGCTCTGTGAGGGCTTTGCCTTTTGAGTCTGAAGGAGACAGCAGATCATACACTTGAAGTTGCAATCCTGAGGATTGTCAGTCAGACACACATGTTTACTGGTGGTAACAGCAAGTGGAGCTGATGTATCTGTTTATAGCACAAACAAACTCAGGGCACAGTAAAAAGAGGTGGTTCCATTACTGAGGAGCTGGAGATGTGCAGCTCTGATACAGCTGTAAGAGAGTGAACAGTAAACAGAGAGGCTGATATCAATGAGGTAAAATACAGAAACGCTGGATTACATGCAGTGTTTCCTGTAAATCCCTCGAGCATTGGAAGGCATTTGAATCCAGCACGGGAATGGTGGACTTGGCCACTAACAATGACAACTAATATACAGTATTTAGAGAGGTAATCACTGATGGTAAACACATTGAATGGCTATTGCTGAAACAAGGTTTGATTTCATGAAAATCTTCATCCACTGCTACTTCAGTGAGTATACTAGAATGACCTGTAGTTTTCACCTGTGTTTTATTTTCAGTCAAGGAAAACAAATAGAAGTTGGGGATCTTGCCAAAATGAAAGCTGTATCATGGCTGCATTGCATTCTGGGGTGATTTCTGCTACTATCAGTTTAGTAATTCACCCACAAATGCAACATATCAGCAAACCTGTTTATTTTAAACTATGTTGATATGGGTGTATTTTCCCCTCAACTATGGAAATGGAAAGATTTTCAACATTACATCATAGAGGAATTTTTCCAAAGTTGACACATGGCTGCTGATTCACAGAGTAAGTTGTTACAGTAATCAGATCTTCTTTACTAACCTTACTTACTAACTGTCCAATACCGTGTGATTTCTTCCAAAATATTTTTGGCTAAATCGGTCTGTCCTCTGTGCTTTCCTGCCCTCCCCCAGGTGTGGCGTCTTGTTTGGCGTGACCCCCGCTGACCCCAGCTGTCACTGACGCATCTGTTTCTTAGCGGGCAACAGCACCCGCTGATCCTAGCTGCTATCAGTACCAAGGCTGTTTTTACCTCACCCACACATTCCTCGCCACACAGCCTCCAGGAAAACACACAAACACACTCTCTCTCTCTCTCTCACACACACACACACACACACACTGAACCACTTGTAGTCTGTCAAATCCACTCAGTCCTAATTCACCTCATCACACCCTCTTTTCCTCTTCTGTTTACTTCTAAAGAGGCTTTCTTCAGTAATTAAACGTCAAAAATTCCATGACTCCTACTGATGTGTCAGAAACAGTTCAAGTTGTTTCAATTTTTGCTAATTAAAAATATAATATCAACAAAAAGTTACATCACTGGAATTTTATCAGGTAACTAGTATTGATTATTGGTAATTTGATTAAGTCATTATTCATTCTTCTGATGTACTGTAACATCTACAGTGATGTGTCTATAGTAGTGCCTTTCCTGTGTGGTGTTTCACAAAGCAGGATTAGCAAGTTTGCCACATAATTTCTCAATCCTATAAAATATCTTCTGAAATGTCATTTATTACAATTCTTTATTATTATTATTACCCAGTGTTCAAACTGAGCTAACATACTATCTCTATACAGTGATATAACACTGAAACGGAGTGTTTCAGTGTTAGTGGTGCTGTTTAGCAGGTCAGACTGTGGTTGTACTGGGCAGCTTCCTAACTGTGTGAATGTGATCAGGGCGTTCCTGCAAAAGAGAGGCTGCCTCTCGGTGAAACTTCCCTGAATTAATAACGCTTTTAAAAAAAAAATCATGAAAACAGTAACAAAGATAACGACGATAATACATGACAAGTAAACTGTATTCAACATGCTGGAAGATGATGATGTATTTTTTTTTTTTTTTTTTTTTTTTTTTTTACATAAAATAGGCTTTACAATATAAAAATACTCAATTACAAATAAACATCCTACATTCAAAGATTGTGCTAGCAACAAAATGTACTTTAAAGTATCAAAAGTAGAAAGCAGAAGTAGCTGATGATGTCTCAGTGTGTAAGGAGCATTTTAATGTTGCAGCTGGTTTTAAACATGTTACTCTCTAATTTAGCTTAATCTGTAATGCAATGTATTTTGCCTATTTTATGTCAATCATATGCATATTTTAAATGTAAAATCTTAAAAAAATAAAATCTGTAAAGAAACTAGTGACTACAAGTGTCAAATAAATATAGTGAAGTAAATTGAAATTGTAGTACAGTACAAGTAGCATAAAATTGAACTATTCTAGTAAAGTAAAATTACCTTAAAATTATATAAATGATATATAAGCCCTTGAGTTAAAGTACTTAGTTACTTCCCACTTCTGGCTGCTTCAGTGAGCAGTTCAGCTGAGAGGAAAAACAAGGCAAATGTTCCTTCATACAGTACCAATAATATATAATATAACTTTATAACCCTCTGACCTCAGTCTGGTCACTGTCTGCGTGTGGAGCTCAGTACTATTAGCTTTACATACTTTACACCAGAGTCCAGATACAGTAGCATTGTCCTCTTGGCATGCAGTTTGTCCCTCGGTGTGACCTGCTCCTGTGGACTCAGTGAGGGTCAGACAGCAGAGGGTGTGAGAACTGACCTGCAGTTCTTTCCCTGGCTCTTCTTTCTACCTCTTGGCTCACTTCGGGGGCAGGAAACAGCTATGTTTACTTGGGCCTTTGGGTCTGTGTGTCTCTTCTTATTTTGTAATGTGTCTCACCTAAATGGACTTCTATCAGTATACTGCCAATTGTTTCTATTGTTCTCACTAGGATTTAGGTATGCGTTCTTATCATTGACTGTATGGTTATTATTAATGCCACAGGTTATGCATTTGACCTGTCCTAACTACGCCCAGGGGATTAACATCAATGCTAACATACATATCTTTGAAATCAGTGCAACAGAACCCACACTAAAAATAGTGAGTGTTTATCAAATTACTTGTAAATGAGGATTTAGTTACCTGAATGATGGACTTAAGCTGAACCTGAACAATACTTTTTGCTTTTCAGACACTTCTGTACTATTTGGTGCCAGGTCAGAAAAATCAAAGTTGTACTTTGATGTTGACATGAGCAGTATTTAAAAGTCAGAAACTGGTAGTAACTACTATACAGGTGAAAACCTCCACCTGACATGAACTCATCACTTCTTCCTATGTTTATCCTACAATAATCCAAAACCTAAAACACTTTGTGCAAGAGAGGATTTGCATGAGAACTAGCTAGTAGCTAATGAACCAGACAACAACAAATGCAAATTTTTTCATTAGCTGCCTTTAGCTTGAACCCATGTTGTTAACACATTAGAGATTGACAGATGCAGAACTTACATAGTTCATCAAGGAACATGTCATTCAAGCTGAGGAAACATGCATGGCCTTAGCTTCTTCTCTTTGCCCCAAAGCTAACTCTAACTTTGAAGGCAATTTGTGCCACTTAAAGCTATGCTAATCAGTGCTTTTATGCTAACAATGGGTCAGATGACTATCATCTACTGATAAATCAATAGACATTTAATTAATTTTAAAAAAAATGATTTTTAAACATGAGTAAAATCATTGTTTTCATATTTTACATATTGCTTGATTTTTAAATGATTTTGGGTGAATACATAAAATTAATTGAAAAAATAAGTTGATAAATACTAGACTGATGAAATTATTAATAAAACATTTCCAGTTATAATATTATTAAGTCTTAATACATACAGTTTTGATGAAGTAGCTGATTTTTGATTGTCAGCTGATTTATCAATTGAACTGATTATGCTTTGGCACAATTTGTCCCCCAAAGCGACTGGAGAGAGTCTAAAGGCTTCGTGAGGAAATGACCATTTGCGCCAAAAGTATAACATTTCTGTCCTCAGTGACCTCAACTACCTTTGAAGCTGGTCTCATAGTAAAACTGTGAAGTGTGACAGTGTTTGGCCTGTATTCATTGAGACTAAGTGGAGGGCCAGAGGAGGTCAGGGGGTGCTCTCTCTCTCTCTCTCTCGGCCCTCCCTACAGGAGGTCCAACTGTTCAGTTCCAGCAGGCGTCAACCCAATCCTGCTCAGTGTGAGAACCACCATCCGTAAACATTAAAGGGGAATGACAGTCTGGACAGAGGGTGGAGACTGGTTGAATTGTCCTCTTTTCCTGACCGCCATGTTGTTAAAAAATGCCTGGAGGAACAAGACCCCACACAGACATGAAGAGGATAACAAAGACTGAAGGGACAGTTTTATTGGTCCTTGCCTGAGCAAATACTGTTGATATTAGTGGAAAAGTCACCAAAAAACCAAACCATGCACTCTTCTAGTAATATCATCAATCTGTGATGTTTGCTTCATTTGTGGACTAACTTTGTGTTAATATTTGGTAATTGTACTCTTTTGAGTCTACTTTTTCACAACCCATCTTCTGCTTGAGACTGGCTCACAGTTGGTGTTCCAGTTCAACCCAAACGTGTTGGAAAGGGCAAAACCCAAACTGTCACTACAAAGTTGTAGGAGTACACATTTGTCTAACATATCATTATATACTGTAGTATTAAAGGCCTTAACACCTATTTCCTCAACTAGCTTCTTACTTAGAGATGACGTCCTACATGAACACAGTTTTCTGCCAAAGTTAAAACAGTTTTGTTTATTTTACATGGCAAGTTTGTGCTCCTCTCACACTGATTTGGCGTGGGCGAGTTTTAGTTGGAAAAAGTGATGTCACACATTTCTGTGCACCAATCAAGATTTAACATTTCAGTCAAATAATAGGAAATACTGCCATACCCAAACAACTCACGCTATCCCTTAATAAAAAAACACATGATTAAAAATATTAGATTAAATTGTTGATACATACTGTATGTCAGCAAAAAAGGGAAGTATGGGGTCTTAAAAGCGTCCTTATAATGTTATGGTAGCCAAACAATATGACAATTTGACAACAGCATATCATATAGGAAAAGTACTAGTCATCAGGATGACTTGACTTACATAGCATAGAGTGACCACAAAATACCAAGCGTTTGTTGCCAACATCATTACTTAGTAGCCTATCAAATGTCATCAAAACAAACCCACACAGTACTAATTAAGCAGATTAACTGAGTTTTTGAGCGTTAAACTCACAATAGATAATATAATGCTGTGTTTTTTCCAAACTTTTACTCTGATTGTTGCACATTTAGTAAAGAATACTTAATGTTATAATTTAAACAATGTTTTCAGGGACAGATTTCCCTTAACTGGAACTAGGGAGTGGAACCCATACCATGAAAAACAGACCCAAACCAAAAGTAGTCTATACTGAATACCTATAAATCAGGTTTTTATGTACAAACATTTAACATTTTCGTTATTAAATTCTATTAGCAAAGAAAAAATGATGAAAACAGAGAATATGCTAATATCTATTGGGCTACAGTACTGGATTGCATTATGTTGTCAGGTGTTCCTGTTAGTTATTTAAGTTTGTATTTATCTACAGAAAAAAGAAGGATATCATCAAACTACATAATGAATTTAGAGACACAGAGCATACCATCAGTGGGCTGGATACTGTGTGTGTGTGTGTGTGTGCGTGTGTGCCAGCTATCCAGCCAGTTATCAGTCCAGCTTTCCAGGCACTCTGACTGTAACCCCAGATTGATGTGCGTCTGAGCGTGAAGCGTGAACATGCACTGTGCACGCCAAACAGAGGAGAGTAAATAAATAAATGTAGCTGTCGCTCCAAAGCACCGGTGGGACAAAAGCTGTCCCGTTAGCTTGGTGACAGCCCACACAAAGGCCTCTCTGGTCCCACGTGCGGCCATGCAAGGATGGGCTACTCCCTCACTGCAGACCCCTGCTGCAGCCGGGGCCTTTCAGAGGCTCAGCAGCCCCGTCCTCGTTATACTGAGAGAGGTAATTCAGCTCTCTGAGAGACTGTGGGGGGTTGGTTGATGGGGGCAGGGGGTGTGAGGAGCAGAGTAAGTGAGGGGTCTTTGCTTTACAATGTGTGCTGCAGTGAAGGGAGGTGAGGAGATGTGAATGTAAAAACACTCGGCGGGAATAAAGGAGAGACAAGTGAAAGGGAGGAGAGAAAGAAGGGGGGGGGGTGTGAGAGGAAAGAAAGTGAAGAGGGGTTTGAGACGCTGTTAATCTAACGGCCACATGGAAATGACTGACCACACACACACACACACACAGAAACACTCACACCCTTGCACACATTATCCACAAAAAACACACTCCCTGTCCCTAGAAACCAGACTGGTATGTGTGTTTATACAAGTTGTAGGGTGTGCTAATGGCAAAAGTTCAATGTTAGAGCCCCATCACACCCCAAACACACACACACACACACACACACACACACACACACACATGCATAGAGATAAACTGAGCAACAGGGTAGCAGGTATTCAAGATGCCATCTATCTGTAGTCAGATTTAGGATATTATCAACATCAATAAAAGGCTCAGTTCGACCAAATAAAAATTAAAAATGTAGTGGCAAACAAAACTATCTGCATGGATAGAAACCACTAAAGGGATTAGAGAATGTATCTTTTGTCATTTGTGTGAACCGAAACTTTAAGAGAATCTGGAGTGGCTCTGCGTGTAGGCATGCTTCATCTCACACACAGCTAATGCAGCAACAGCCACTTTCTATTTTCCTAAAAAACACGTGAAGCGAGGGGAGTTCAAAACAAATTGATGAGGCAGATGAAAAGAGTGCTGAGAAAGTAAGGAGGACGCAAGCCCGTGTACGCGAGGAGAAGATGAAGGGAGGCAAGGAATGGGGAGGCAGTGGACAGGGGAGAGGAGGAGGCGAGTGAAGGTCCATGACGGTACCAGCCGCAGGCCTGATTAATGGACACCTGGGTGTGGAACGTGGCATGCTGGGTAGAGGGAGGGAGTGCGGGGTTAGGGTAGAGGTGAAGGCGAGCGGCTCTTTATCTGCAGCATCGGACAGTGATGAAACGCTGGGATTTACAGCAAGCTGGTTCCTCCCTGAAGGAAACCTACGTCCACATGCCAGCCATGCCTGGCCTTTCAAAACAGGATCCACTGCATCTGGACTGAGCGAACAGTTCCTAAAAAGGGTTCCTGGGAACTTAGGAAGTCACAGGCTTTAGACTAATGTTTGATTGGTTTAAGTCAGTTCTGCATAGACTTATCCATCATAGTTAATGTCAAAGTTGTGTTTTGGAGCAGGGACTTTTATAAAATCTCTACATGGAGGTGGATTCAAGGAAACATGGATAATCCAGCCCATATAATATAATAATTGTTATAGTCACCTAACCATACTCTCTCCCTAACCTTAACCACACTATATTTGACTAAATGACTATGACTAAATGTTCACCTTGATGGATTATCTGATGCATCTTAAGCAACTTTCATTTCTGAAAGTACATTTTTATTCATGTAGTGAAACAAATTCAAATAATGGGCTGCATTGAAATCAAACTAAAACCTGATGGTAGACTTTGGTAAATGGCTTGTCCTTTAATCCAGTGGTGCAAAGTAACTAAATACACTTACTCAGATACTGTACTTGCTCTAAGTACAAAGTTGAGACACTTGTATTTTACTTGAGCTTTCAAGTAAAATGTCCATGTTATTTTCCTTTATACTTCTGTATCGCTACATTTCAGAGGCAAATATTGTGCTTCCAGCTCCACTCCAGTTATTTGACAGCTTTAGTTACTTTGCAGATCGAGATGTTACATATGATAAGCTTATAAATTATGATGCACCAGGATCGGTTAAGGTTAACAGTATAACGTATAAGTTAAAAGGAGCTCCGTCTCAGCCAGCTAATATTACACATTGAACATGACTACTTACATATATCATGGAACACTTTTACTTATGATGGAGTATTGCTACACTTTGGTATTGCTGTTTTTACTCAGTAAAACATCCACATGCTTTTTCCACCACTGCTATTTTTGTTATTTCCGAGCCCCTTTTTTCAATTTTGTTCTGGAAAAAACACATTTCCTCACATCTTTTCTGCCTGTTTCTCCACCATCGAGCTGCGTCAAAAGGCTCCGTGCGGCCGAGTGGGAGATGGTGGCTCAAGGCCGTCTCCTGCCACCACGCCCTCCTTGGGAACCGGGATGTTGATAAAGTTTTTTTTTCCCATCTATTGTTCTCAGTTCTCTCCCATGTGCGCCGGCCAACGCAGACACCAGACGAGTATGCCAAACAGGCAGCGTCCCCCCCGGCCGCTGGTGTTCGGACAGGCCAGGAACACTGACTGCCTGTTATCTTGTAGGAAACGGACAAGTCGTGAACCCACAAATTCAGAAGAAAGACAATCCGCATAGGGGTTAGGAAGTCCTGGTGGGGACTGATAACTTATGATGTTGCTTCTTCCTAAAGTCCAAGCTCCAAATGTTTGATTTCAGCACTGACATCACCATCAAGCATTTGATTAATCAGTTCAGGTGCACATTTAGTCTTTAAGCATCTTGACTATATTTTTTACAACAGTAGACTTTCCTAAACTCAATGATGCCCATCAGTTGCACCACACATGACACATCACCTCAAAAATGTGACTGTGAAAACTGTGTCTTTTAGTATGAGTAGACACATTGAGTTCCTTCTCCTTGGGGGGAAGCATGAAAGCAATGTGCTTAATTTGAAGCAAAACAGCAACAGCAATCTCACTAATGGTCCCTTAGATCAGTGTGTCCTCCTGGCAATCATACCTTTTGTGCCCAGGTTTAATGGCCTGGTTAGTCATCCATTAATACAGAAATGTATTTTGGGTAGATCATTTTCAAAACCTAAATATCCTGGACTTGTGACACCAAGGACAAGTGGACCTCTAAGACTTGTATTTAAGTACGCCTGACTTTTCCTCTAGTGCCACCCTGATGTAAAAATTTCCATTTCCAATTTCCATTCCAAATCTGTCCAATATTATTACTTGTTTATGACCAAATACCTGCAAAACTAATGACATTCCCCTCAGGCTCAGCTATACTTTGTGTCAAATACCAATTTGCAAAAGGTAGCATGCTAACACACTAAACCAAGATAGTTAACAAGGTAAACGTCAAACCTGTTAGCATTGTCATTGTGACCACATTAGCATGCTAACGTTCGTATTTAGCATTGATGTACCGAAATACAGCCTCAAATACTGTAAAAACGTGAACAAACAAACCTTAGCTTATTCAAGGAGACATACTTATGTTGAAAATACTCATGTATAAGTACAAAGTAGCTCTTTTTGGAGACTATAGGAGCAACAATGTCTTAGTTCCATACAGCTAACGTGAAAGAACTGCCGTTGCATCCTAACATCTGACTATGTTTTTATCTTTTTCCACACACCTATGATGGAGTGAAGAGGTTTAGGTTTGAACATAATCAAATACAATACCCTTTCTCAGGGTGAGTGTCTGTGAAACTGCAGACACTCTGGAGTTCTGCCTTTTCAAAAGTAATCAAATACAATATATTCAAATTCGTTAAGTGAAATCAGAATCACTAATTTTAGAAAACACAAAAAAGGCCTGTCTGCACATAAAAATGCAATAGACAGTATGCTTCACAACTACAAGTTCCATCCAACTTGTGATAACGGGGCGTTAAACATACAGACACAGATGCACGTTCACACACACACACACACAAAAAAAAAAAACGTGTCAGTCTTATCTTTAGAAAAAATGTGCTGACAGCCTTCAGATTGAGTTTTGGGGCTGTGTCACACTTTTCTTTCACACGGTTGAAAAATAAAAGCCTCCCATCTGAATCCACCTACTGTAGTGGTGAGAGAGCAGCAGGTGCATAATTAAAGAAAAACACTTTCCTTGCCTCTCAGCCAGGGAGGGAGGTCATGGGTGCACTTCATTATTCAGGCTCCTTCTGTCTTTGGACACAGTGCTCGGAGGCCTGTATGTGTGTGTGTGTGTGTGTGTGTATTTAGAGGGGGGGTGGAGTCCTTAACTGTGGGATGTTGGGGGGGTTGAAGGGGCAGATGTTTAAACTCTGAGTTCTACTGTGCCATTAAGCATGATTATGGCCAATTTAGTACGGATTTTATACAATCCACACAGAAACAGTGGAACTGTACACTTCCCCAAACAAGTCAGTACAAACACAGAGAAAAACAAGCAGTTCAGTGCAGAAAAGTGAGGATTTTAATCAGACATTTGGAAGTTAAATGAACACAAAAACCCTTGAACTGGCAGCTACTTCAGTTACAACGTGTTTCAAGCTTGGCGCTCCTCCTCAGGCAGCATCCATCAGCACTTTCTGCTTCTTAGGATCTGCATTTGTGTACAAATTGAGCAGATTAAAGTACTCACTTTTCTGCCTTGAATGACCTTTTTCTCCATCATACACTTTTTTATACTTTGATTAAGTGTTGTGTATGTCATTTTAGTACTACACGACGTCTTTTAAATCATGTCATATACACAACATACAGCATATGCAGTACTGAACTGCCATAACAAAAGATTTGTATCTATATGATGTAGACCTACATGTAATGTAAAAAACATATTTGGTTTATTGAACTATCATATACTGTTGGACTACAGTACTAGTCAAATGTTTGGACACACTTTCTCATTCAAGTGAATGGGAAGAAGTGTCCAAACTTTTGACTGGTACTGTATATTACATGAATCTCATTGTAGATTTTTACTGATTTTCATAAATCCACTTTATCTTTCAAATCAGGAACATAGAGGGTATGAAACCACAATATCAACATAATAAGTTCTTAGGTATCTTTACTTTGGTAATAAATTCATCTCACAGGTAAAGTTACCACTGTAGTTATTTTTCAGATCTAAAATCAGTTCCACCTCCACCAGCTGCAACACTAGTACTACTTTAACACTGACACACTTTAAGTATGTCTATAATACTTCTGTACTTTAACTTAAGCAGGACTTTTAATGAAGGACTTTTACTTGTAAAGGAATATTTTTACATTGTTGTATTGGTACAGTGCTTTAACTAAAGGATTTTAATACTTCTTCCACCATTGCATAATGAGTACTTTTACATTTGATAGTTTAAGTCGCTACATTTTACTGCTATAACACTTCTTAGCAGTACTTTTGCTTAAGTAGCATTTAAAAAGCAGAACTTTTACTCATAATAGAGAATTTTTATGAGTTTGCTACTTCTACTTCAGTGAAAGATCTTAAAACTTCTCCCACCACTGAGTCCATGTGTGATAAAAAGAAAAAGTCAGATTATTCTAACAGTCTGCTGAGTGCACCTGTTGCTGCATCACACTGCTGACGCTCTCATTGTCTCTTTACGGCTGATTTCTGTCTTTAAACCATCTGTAATGCCCTGAAGCTCTAAAATCATGCTGCTGCACAGAGAAACATTTCTGCTCTCACTCTGAAAAAGAATCATAGACATCGACTTCCTATAATATATTCTGGATGAATACTACACAATATCACAGAGAAAACTTTCCAGACCATAGCAGACAAAGCATCCATCATAACCCCAAGCACTGACGCTGAGAGCACATGAGAAACATCCCAGGTACGTATATCCTCTTATTAGTGAAATGAAAGTTTACTCACTGAGTGAAAACAGCAGCCATGTGATCCTCATTGTTGCTCTCATCCTGTTTCTGCTAGTTTCTTCTCCCAGATGTATTTATCATCCGTTAGTATGTATGTGGAGATGTTTCACAGATGATAAACCCGAGACTGACTGCTGACTGACGCCGTCCTGTCACGCTTTTCTCCTTGAATTTGTATTTCAAGTAAATGATCTCGCCCAAGGTATTGTTCAATTTTTTTTCTTCTTCCTTTAAACTGAAAGCCAAGAATGCTTTTGTTTGTCCCTGCTGCTTCTTTCTCTCCTTTCTCTGCAGAGTTGGGGATTTGGGGGAAGAGTTTTTCTGTGGTCTCCTTGGCTGCACCGTTGTTGCTCAGTGTCTCTCTACCCCTCTCTCTCTCTATCTCTCTCTCTCTCTCCCACAGTGTCTGGGTGCTGGTATTGTGCTCAGTCAGTCCTCACTCTCCAGCAAAGTGTTCATCTGTTAGCAGCCAGTTGCAGCAGACCAGGAGCACTGCCCATTCCCCCTGCACTGTCCCTGCCTCCCTTATCCTGAGAAAGCAGGGGCAGACCCAGTACAGTCCAATCCCAGAGCTGTGGACTCACGGCTGCCGGGACATTTTGAATAACAAAGGAAGCTCTGAGACAATGTGTTCCCCTGGTTTTGATTCAATCCAAAAATGGTCCATGACTCAAAGGACGTGGGGTGAAGTCACATCAGCATGTCGTTTGATCATGGGAAAGACCTGTTTAGATTCACCAAGTCAGCATCAGCTAGCTTGTCCGCCCCCCAACATTTTTACACAATCACGGAGTGAAGTGTAACACGGGGCTGTTGGATTTCTGCAAAAGAATACGCTTACAATTTGGACAGTAAGTCACAAAAATGAGGATTCAGCATTCAGAGACTTGCAAGGTCTTGTGACTTGTTACAAGGTGGAAGAAGCATTCAAATCCCTAACTTAAGTAAAAGTACCAATGTTACAATGTAAAATACTCTATTAAAATGCTAAATACACAAGAACAGTTCCACCACTGTCCACAACAAGACAGATACATTTGAAAATGTTTTGTTCCTCTTATCACTAAGCCAGGGTTTTCTCTCTCTCTAAAACACAGCTTGTCCAAGACAGTCTCAGAGTGGATATGTATAAAGTGTTTTCAAACCTGTGTTGTTTTGTCTGATTGACCGGGACTTTGGTTAGTTTTCCTTGGTGCAATTTGTGTGGGCAGATCTAAAATCAGCAATCGTCACAAATGAATTCTGTAGCGGTTTGTTTGTGGTGGGAACGTGATCTGACCTCAGTCTGACCCTACTGCAAGATATATTGTGCACGGTTGAGCTAATAAGCTCTCCTAGCCAGGTGCGGTTTGCATGCTGGGGTGAGGATGAACAAAACTAACAGTTGCTAGCAGCTAGCTGGAGACGAATCAAGGCCCAACCTGAATAATGAAGTATGTTGCCTTGGAGGGAACATTCTCACCTGGCTTTCAGTGTTGCATTTTGTTTTTGCCTGAATTTTTTTCTATGTGAAAAGAAACCAAACCAAGTGGAAAATGCAATAAATGTACTGACTTATCCACTGATTCAGACCATGATCAGGGACTGTGTGGCAGTAAAGCTAAGACATCTCACATGGATACGCCACTGTCTTATTTTCCAGTGTTGACTTCAAACGTCCAATCAAACTCCCCAGTAAAGAGGCAATCTGGTCACATTCATCTTGAGTCAGCAATCCCTGCTACTGTACCTTCTTCTGTCTGTATGATGCATTTGGTGTGCCTTCAGTGTGTGCTATGAGTGTCAATTAGGCATCAATAATATGATTAAACTTGTTTTTCTTTTGAATCACAAGACTGCATAAAAGTAATTTTATTCTTCCTTAAAGCATCACATGTGCACATGTTACAGAAATATAAATAGACACATCCTAGTCATGTCCTTTGTTGTGCTGGCAGTTTAAAATCATGAATATTCATTGGTTCCTTTTCCATTAACCTACAATGACAGTTTAATTCACTCTAGAAATGGGCACATTGTTCCAGCTGGCGCTGTGTTTGACTTTTGGATTAAAGTGGGGCAGTTTGGCCAGATTGTTGCCCTGCAGGAACCACCAAGTTGACTCAGTCACTTGTAGCCATGACAACGGATATTCACAAACTTCTCAGGAATTGCTTTCAGGCCACTTCTACTATGCTTCCATTCATTTAGCTCCAAATCTCTCTTGATGGACGGCTCACAACTGGATTTAATCCAGATCTTTCTCTGAATGCAAAATGCAACAACAAACACATCTAAGTGCTATTGTGCTTTTGGGGGCGTAATGTGTGTTCCACTGGCATGTTGATGGGAAGTCTGGGGAAAAATAGGCAAGATAAGATCAGGGGTGTGGAGGTTTTCCTGGGTGTTTCCTTCTACTGGAACAGTTAGGAGTCATTAATAAAGCTTTAGAGGTTGAGCTTCAAACACACGATCACGACATCAGGAGTCACGCTTGGACTGCAGATCTGCAAAGTTACACAAAGTGACTGTGTGTAATTGTGTGTGAGCAGTGTGTATATAAACTAGATTTGTGACTCATATGTGTGTTTGTTGACCTTGTTTGTTCATTGGTATTTTTCTCATATTGTGTTTAAGCCCTGCCTTTCATATGTGTGTGTGTGTGTGTATATGTGTTTCTGTGAGATTCCTCAGTCTCAGTTATTTTGAGTTACTTGTTGAGTGACACATTAGTTCACTGACAAGATTGTGATGCCTGTGGGCATAACAGTCTGCTGCTGTCCAAGCCTGTCAGATGTTTGGACAGCAGCCCCAGTGGCAGAACTTTTATAATAAAATTTAAAGAAACATCTGTTAGCCTGATGCAACAAGATTTCAAAGGACATCCTGGTCCTCTGTGGACAAGTTTATAAAAACATTGTGATTTTATTTCACGATTCATTCAGAAAACTGTGTGCAGACTGTAAAAAACTGTGGCCTGAATTCTTCCAGAATCTGTTTTTACAGTCAAGTGCACAACATCTGATCATTTTAACAGTATTTTCCATATTTTCTTCCATACACATTGGCTGGTGATGAGTGTTGTTTGTCCCCTTGTATGAGAAAATGGCTATATACACATAATGTATGGTGATGTCATATTCATGCGCTCAATTGTCAGAGCTTGCTCAATAGCTTTTATCTAAATCTGTGTTGCTGCTGCCTTTATCTCATTACTTTTTTTGTTTTTTACATTGTAGCCTTTCTAACCCCACAGAGATGTGTTGTTTATACAATGGCAATGACTCATCCGTGTCTTCACTGACACTTTCAAGTATGAATCATTATATGATGAATCTAATTAATCATATAATGATTCATTGTCTGGACACTAATACGCACATCCATTTTCCACCACTTATCAAGGTCCGGAGTAGCCCAGACATCCTTCTCCTTAACCATGTCCTTCAGCTCTGGACCCTGAGGTGTTCCAAGGCCAGAGGGTTACGTAATCCCTCCAGTGTGTCCTGGGTCTGCCCTGGGGTCTCCTCCCAGTTGGACATATCTGGAAAGCCCCCTCAGGGAGACCTGAGCCAACTCAACTGTCACTGAACTCCTTCCGCATGTCTGAGCTCCTCATCTTGTCCATGAGGCCGAGCCCAGACACTCTGTGAAGGAAACTCATTTTTGGCTGTTTGTATCAGTGATCTCATTGTTTGGATCACTACCCAAGGCTCACGACCATAGGTGAGGGTTGGATCGTGGATTGAGCGATAAATCGAGGGCTTAGCCTTCAAAATCAGCTCCCTCTTCCCCATCAAAGTCTGATAAAGCGTCCACATCACTGTCGATCCTGCACTGATCCACCTGTCGATCTCATGTTCCACTCATGGACAAGAACTGTCATTAGCATTTAGCTCAAAACACCACTATTCCTAAGTACAGTCTCACAGAGATGTTAGTGTGGCTGTAGACTCTTAGTCATGTTCCAACCTTTAAGTTATTTAGGGGAAAAATATAATTTGGGAAGAATGTACATGTTTAGGATTAGAGTGAGGACCAATGGGGAAAAAAAGTGTTTGGCAAATTTATGGAACTGTTTTAGGAAGATGTGTAGCAGACTTTTAAAGTTAAAAAAATGTTTACAAGAATGTTAAATATCTAAAAAGAACAACCAGAAAACAGCGTTGGTAGGGTAATTTGATTTTCGTTGGGATCGGTTTCCTTTTCTTTCCCAAATTATTTTCAGAATACAGTTTCTGATGATAAATTACAGTTTCCTCACCCTGTTTATGCACAGAAAGAATACACTATTACTCAGACAGCATTACAAAATCCTGAATGATGAAAGTTTGAGTTATGTCATAACTTTTGGTAAAGTCTATAGAACAAAAAAGGAGAAAACATTCACTCTTCCAAACAGATGTCAGAGGTAATTGCAACAAATCTGCTCAGATACAAAAAATGCACTAAATTATGGGGAGGATCAGAATCTTATCTTCCTGTGATTGGTACCATTTCAGAATGCTATGATATCCTGGGAGAAAAGCAGCGAGGAGCACCACAGTAGGAGGCTTGAGCCTGGTGAGGGGGGGAACCACAGGGGGAAGAGGTGATGTGTAAGGGGGATGCTATGTGAATGTGGAGGAGTGTGAGGAGAGAGGACAGCGGTGGGGGGTGGGGGGGGGGACAGTGAGTGTTTAAAGGAGACCCAGAAGGTGCTGAGGAGGTTACTGGTGGAGAGTTGGGAGATACGAAGAAGAATGCGCATTCACATTCCTGGCATGCCCGTCTCATTGTAGCAGGCTAATGAGGCGAGGGTGGGAGCGAGTGCTGCCGCGAGCCCAGAGAGGACAAAACCACCGGAGCGCCGGCCGGCACGGAGCGGCTGAGCTCACGGCTGAGGAATTCCAAACGCCGGACATGAGAGGGCACGGCTTGGTGCCAGCAGTATTCTAACAGTACACACGTTACACACCAATATAGCAGGGCCTGGTGTGAAAAGTCAGACACCAGTTCTGATATTCACTACTGATAGGATGGATATTCTTCCTTGACCAGAAAAACTGAAACCTGAGAATGAGTTTTCTTCACATGGTTTATGTCGTTTTATTTCTTCATTTTACAGCAGTAATGTAGCCTATCCTCGACTTACATGAGTTTTGGTATCAATGCAACATTTTTATGTTACCTGAGGATCCAAAAGTTGTTTTGGAGGTTTTCCACCCTGAAAATTTCAGGGAAACTATTCAATTTAACACAACTTTAGCGTAAGTAAAGTAGCATTAACGTTCATTTGTGGTGCGTCTGCTGCCTTACTTGAGTGACAAGCTAATTTGACTGTACGGCAGTATTGTTTTGTACAATCAGCAAATAGCCTCACCTTTATCCACAATTCTTCCATCTATGATGTAGAGTTTCAAATATTCCTTCTTAGATAGTTTGGTGTCATGATTATTTGTTTCTTTAGCACAGCTTGCTATAGTTTCCTCCATTTCACATTAGCAAAGAGAACAATAGCCTCATTTACTGACAAGGGCAACATGGGTCAGACATACAGTGCATTTTTTGAACACTCTACACTACAATGCATAACGTTTTGCGCTTATACACTGTGAATTTTGGAAGTTTACAGATCATTGTAGATTGAACATTTAAAGGTTTACAACATTGGGATTTCAAATAAAAGGCAACAACCTTTGTATCTTTTGATTATTAGAAATTTTGTTGAGTCTTCGGCCTTAAAATTTTAATGGAAACATAACTACATAGTGTTTGTTATTATATGCATGCCATTGGTTTGTTACATGACATTTGGATGACAAACACTCTTTCTGGCAGGGCAGAGTGATTTCATAATTTGGAAAATTAGAAACCTTTCAGGAAATACTTTTTTATTTTCTCTCTATTAAGAAGAGACTGAATTTCATGTTTTCACAATAAATATGGAAAAAGTGCAGTCAGAGATATTGATGAGTGTTCAATAATCGCACACAGTAAAAAGTTAATACTGTCTTTTGTCTTTGTCAAAATTTTAACTGACAACTTTACTGAATGTCAGCACAAAATATTGGCACTGGTGTTGGCCTTCAAGTTCTAATCATAGATCCAACGTGCGGTGGCAAAAGCCAATGAGCAGCTTTGGGCAAAAAGCAGTTGCGATCAGCAGTCTACAAGGAGCTAAAGTTAACATCAAAGTGGATGAAAAACATCCTTCCTACTCATGAGTCACAGCTGACAAGCAAACCAGTGACAAGAATAACAAACTCCGTCATATTCAGGATGCTCCGTGACACATCCTTCCCTTTCGTTGTCCCTCCATCTGTCACTTTTTCAGTGCTCTCACTTGACTCGCACATTTGAACCACTGATGCGTACAGGAGGGGTCAGTACCGGGTCTGAAAAGTGAAGCCAATGCACAAGTGCCTTAAATTTCAATACAGCATGATGTTCATTTTGTAAATTACAGTCCCATTTAGAGTGAAATAGACAATAAAGCAGCGTATGCCTTAGGACGTGGCTATGTTGTGATTGACAAGTCGCTGCCACAGCGATAGATTGGTTTACATATCATAACCCCAGATTCAGTGAGTACAGGTGTAGCCTTCTAAGAGCTGCCACTATTTCACAGTGTGTTTTCAGTTCATGAAAGTTAATTCTAACATTTTGCTCATCTGAAAAAGTCTTGTTCAGTGTTTAGTTGTATTAAAAGACCCTCTAAGGAATTGGCTGTTTTTCGCTAGCCAAAATTAGCATCCTAATTAGTATTACAGTTAACATTAATTACAGATGTACCTTGCCAACCAAGCTGGCTAGCTAGTGCTAGTGTTTGGGTTAGCTCCACCCTCTTGTCCAAATATGGTCACTTCTGGCTCCAAAAAAGCAAGATGGCAACAGCCAGAATAACAAACTTGAGGCTTCAAAATGGTAGTCTACATACCAGTCTATGTGCGTACACCCAGTTTGTCCTGGATCCAGCTGCATCATCCAGGCCACATGGATGTAATGGAGGGTAAAATGTGTGAGGAGCGCCTGGATCAAGACGAGTAGAAGGCAACATGCACACCACTTGCTTTGTCTCTTTTGTGGTGCAGGGAATCAATTCCCCGAAGATCCAATTCCAAAGAAAAAAGCCAATGTCAAAAAAGTGTGTGCAGGTATTGACTTTTTTCTTCGGGATGAGCTCCTGGATCAAGCCACTCTGCTCAGCTAATGCTAACATGACATTCCTCTGACCAGCTGCAGGAATTACGATGCCTGCTGGCAGTGATGCATGTGTGCTCACACACACACACACTCGGACATTCATCAGTGCTAATCAGACTGTGGGAGTATAAACACAACTGACATAACTCCCTCACCTTGCCCCAGCCACTTCTAGCATCCTTACCAGCTGTACAGATACTGTGTTCAAGAACAAAATGTGCATAAAAACATGTGAATGAAATTCATAATATTACAAAACAACTTATTCTAATGTGTCCACTTGGCTGTTTTAGCTATTCTAGCAGCATGGACATTGGTATTGCAATGTCGGTTCGTTGGTCCGTCCACTGCTTTGGTCCAGACTGAAATATCTCAACAACTATTGGATGGATGCTATGACATTTTGTACAGATATTCATGGTCCTCAGAGGATCAGTGATACTGGCTTTGGTAATACCCTGACTCTTCCTTTAGTGCCACCATGAGGTTGTGGTTCAGAGTGACTATGGATTGCCATGAAATTTGGTACTATTCATGGTGCCCAGAAGATTAACCCTCATGATTTTAATGATTCAATGACCCTTGATCTACTGAATGGATTGATACAAATTTGGTGCAGACATTTGTGGTTCCCAGATGATGAGTCCTAATGACTTTTGTGATCCTCTAACTTTTCCTCTAGTGCTACCATGAGACTGACTTTTCAGTTCTGTTTTGAACCTCTACAATTTTTGGATGGATTGCTGTGAAATGTGGTGCACACATTCATGTTCCACAGAGGATGAATTGTAATAATTTTGATCTCCTGACCTTTTACCTTTTGACCATTATCTGGTCAAAATGTCATTTTGTTCAGTACTTTGGTTTATGACAAAATAGTCATAGTCTCTGCTGTACTTTGTGTTTAGTGCTATTCAGCATGTTAGCATGCTATCACACTAAATCAATTGCCAATAGCATGGCTGTAGACTCTTTAGTCTTTTTGGAAAATAATTATACCATAAAGAGAGGCCACAATGCACAAGGCAGTTTAAAGATAGACAGGGCACCCAGACATCAAATTCCAGTTAGGTTTTACTCACTCCACCCTCTGCTTTATGCTGGAGGAATCAAACTTAAAAATGTCAACCAGACATCAACAGCACAATGAATCTCTATGAGCCATTCAGTTTTAGTGTAACCGGAGTTATAGCTGTCTCCAAATTCGCAGTAGACAGTAAAGCATGTTCTCTGTGGTCACTGGGCTTCACCAGGGCCGTGCCTTGTCACTGAATCTGCTCACAGCCAGGGTGGGGACATTGTCTGGTATGATGGATTGCATCTCTGCTTTTTGCAGATAATGGATATTTTTGCATGTTTGCATATGCTGATTATTGTCAGCCTGTATTTTCCAATTTTTGGATGTTTATTGCTTCCTGTTCACTCTCTTACTGTGCACTCACACCCAAAGATTCATAAGCGACAAAAGCAGTCAGCAGTCAAGTTGGTGACGAAGGGCCTCAGATGCCTTGGCAGCAGCGCGATTCCAGCGCCAAGAGCAACGAGTTGGAAGTTGAGCAGAACTTAACTTTATGCAAATTAGCACCGATGCCACCAAAGCAGCGACCAATTGCAGATCGGGATTTGATTTTCTTCCCACAGCAACCGATGTACTAAAGTTCCTAGCAAACATCTTTTCCATTCCATATTGACAATGGAAGAGAAAGTGATCACTGTGGTCTCCGGTTCTCAGAGCTGTATGATTACCATGACATAAACAAAAAAAAAACAAACAAAAAAAAAAAAAATATATATATATATATATATATATATATATATATATATATATGGAAGACAGTGTCAGAGATAGTAGGGATGTCTGGAAAGTGATTAGGCCTTGATGAAGAATCAGAGTCATTAGTGGACTGACAACCTGGCTGCACCATCCCATCAAATGGAAATATTCTAGATGTCTTGTGCATCATATAATTAAAATTTCCTCCAAAGTCAGCGTTACACATTTGGTATCCCTGGAATCTCTACTAAAGATTACAATAAATTCTGTGGGTTTGAGCAACATTTGGCTGCACAGCATGAGTTTGTACTTTATGATCCACCAGTTAGATTTCTATAAACTGAATAAATTCTTAACTAACAATCTCTCAAGACAGATTACGCAAACTAGGATTGATTCACCATACTCAAAAATGTACCAGTCTGTCAAAATATGCATAAACACCACTTTTTAAAGAACTAAGACCCTACCCTATGCCCATGTTTTTCTCTCTGCAGCTCCTGACTGGTGACTGTTTGCATATTTGCATGATTTTTAGTTTCAGAGATGAACGATATTTGATAAGGCGATAGCTGAAGTGAGAACTGCACATCTTTCATCAGAAAAATATCCTTCGATGTTTGCCACTCTGTTCTGCACAGTGTGTAGAGTGTGGGAGGAGGCATGACATGAGAGTAATGATAGGATGCAGAACCCTCCACACCTTGTTATCAGAAGCTTGGTACCAAGTGGAGCTGCATCTGGAGTATTAAGTGTATGTGTGTGTGTGTGTGTGTGTGTGTGTGTGTGTGTGTTTTGGAAAAAGTTTAGTGCCAGGGAGTTCTGCTCCGAGCAAATGCCTCTTTCCTCTGCTTTGACTGTGGAAAGCTTTGTTGTTAACCCTCCTTCCTTCAGTTCACACAATTATCTTCCCCTTTCAGAATGGATGGAGAGGACGAGGGGTTGAAGGTTAAAGGGAGGAAGGAGGTGACGTAGGATAGCCTAAGAAAGGAGTGGAAGGGTGGAGGCGAGGTGTGCGTGAGTGTGTGTGTGTGTGCAGGAGGAACATTCTCCAGACGCGAGGCCTGAGAGGAAGCTATCATACTGAGGAGCCTCAGGAGAATCAGTGACAGCAGGGGTCGAGCTGACAGACAGATACCTCTATCTGCCTGTGATATGACACACAGACTTATCTGGAGGTGCTACTCTGAGGCTACATCCCCGACTGACACCGCAAACTGTCGGCCAGATCCACAGCAGACATCCACTGTCCACCGCAACATTCCCCAATGAGTAAGACCATATTTTGGATGAGAAATCTACCGAATAGTTTGCTACTCACCTGTCTCTGGCAAACATCAGCAAAAATGTGATACTTAATTATAGTGCGTTTTCCATCAGTGTGTGCAAGGAAAGTGTTTCCTTCACTGTGTCCACTGTGCCAAGATGTCTCTGACTGGCTCTCATGGGAGGAGCTCTGCAGGAAAATGTAAAGATAAAAGAATGTGAAGTCACATTTCTTCTGAAATGTGCACATTTCCACAGGTTGTAGCAGAGCCCTACAGTCATTTATTTTTTCATGAAGCACAAATCACAGAAAGTGACTGCTGCCTATTCTCATTATCTTTTTAAAGCATTTCTCCGGAGTTGGTGGATACCAACCTAGAGCTAAAAGAGCTAAAACAAGCTTGAACATTGGACTTGTTCATCAGGTGGACACAAACATGACTCTAAATCAATGCTAATGTTGTAGGCAGCTGTTTGCTAGCTGTTTGCTAACAACTTTATAAGATATGTCAATGTTGTATTTACAGCTTGTTGCACTGCCCCCAAATGGCCAAAAATAATTTAATACTGCCTTAACTTCAGGTAAAGGACTTCAGACAGTGCCTGCCTGTTAGGACCTCTCAGCTTAGCTATTCAGCTCCTAAACTCTGACACATCTGCCCCTTACTGACGTATTGGTATTTGGCAATACAGTTATTTTTCTTACCTTTGCCCTGTCCTAGATTTTTATGGCCCAAAGATGTTTTAGGTGCTTTCTTAACTTTCCCTTCAGTGCCGTCATCTGACCAAAATCCTCACTCAGGAAATTTCAAAATCTAACATGCAGACTGGCATACAATTTCAAATGATTCTTATAGACACAATGAGCTTTTCTCTAGCACCATGGTCAAGCTGAAATTTCAGCTATTTGCACACATTAAAGATATGGCTGGCTTCCAATTAAAATGATTGTGTTGAGTCATATGTCAGAATGATGATGACTCTAATGGTTTTGGTGACCTTTGTGACCTTTCCTCTAGCATCAGGATAAAATATCAATTTTGCACACAATTTGCAATAAGGAAAATGTGATGGAATTTGCTAAGCATCTGATACTCCAAAGGGGAAAACTCTTTATTCATTTTAATGGCCTCATAGCTTCTCCACCAGCACCACACTCAAACTTGACATTTTTAACCCTACAAGCTGGCAAGGACAGCAAAATCATAAGAATTGCCTATTCTTTCTTATAATGGGGTGTAAAGAGCATAGACATTTCCATAAAATGTGTAGTACTTTGGAAGCCACAGTATAACAAACTTGGACATTAAATCTGCTGTCATTGTTTGCTGTTATTTTTAGAGTGTCTCAGATACAACAAGGGAATGGGTGGAGGAGAGGATGAACAGACAAATGGGTAAAACTGTAGAAAAGGAGGAAAAGGAAAGGGAGGAGGCTGTGTCTTTGTTGAGAATAGCTCCTCAGATAGAAGATCGATGTCCAGCCAGTTTACTGTTAGTGTGTGTGTTGATTTGTCTGTCCGTCAAGGGATGTACGAGCTCGCAGGCAGACAGAAGTGTGCTGTTTATTCACAGAGTGGGAGCGGCTCAGGAAGCAGCCAACAGGAGCTTCCCGGGGAAAAAGGCTGGGGGCGATCCCTACAGTTCTATAGAAGGAAATGAGCCACGTGGGTGTGGGCCTGACGGAGACTACTTCCAACCCAGGGGCCCTGAGGTGGGGCCACCCACAGGAAATATGACATTTTACATTTATATTACGTGTACATTGAGGTATTTAACTAGTACAATAAAGACTAATGTCAGAGACTGACCAAGATTGCAAGCAACCAATGACAAGGACTGAATGATTCACAGCCCAAACACCAAATGTTTCCTCCAACCCCAAAATGGTGTTTAAACTAATGTAGATTAGAAAACACTGTTAAGAATGGACACAAGTTGAATTTTACACAATGCATATGAATGTCCAAGTGACTGAAGGATGTGCAGTACTTCACAAGCGCAAGTGAGGCTTTTAAGGTACCACTATAAGCTGCAAGTTGAGGGTCACATGACAGTCCCTTGAAGAATGCAATCACTTACAAATGACTCATTAAAAAAGCAATTACAGTTCAGTTCTAACTGAAATGTAATCACTGTAACATGTAAATGTTTTTTTTTTAAAGAAACTCAAAAAACCCATTGTCTTACACTTTGTAGTATACAAGATAACACTGTAATATTTCACACAGTGGTTAGCCAGTAGTAATGTGCTAGCAGATTAGGTCTAGCTACCACCGTAGATAGCTGCCATTAGCTAAGGGGCATTGTTGGTAGTAAAATGACGAGTAACCAGCTCACTTTTTCATATTGAAATGTTTTGCTGCCAACAAAATTAGCTGCTCATAGTATCCTTGTATCCTCCTGCTCTGGGTGAGTCTGGTATGCTAGTTTCAAATTCCCCCACCTCCATGTGTTCTGATTGGCTGTTTTGGCTGAACCAATCATATTGAATGCTGCTCATGCTAACCTTTAACTATGAGCTGCCGATTAGCTTGCCAGCAGTAGCAACATCCATCTGTCATATGACCATCACCAGCCTGCCCTATACGCTGAATACGCAATTGTGTAGGGCCCTGTGAATCCTTTTTTTTTCAATAAAGAAAGTTGCTGGGAGACATAAAGCCAATCAATAGCTCTGACCCAGTAGAAGGGGCCCCCTCCTCAATGGTTAGATCATGTCAACCCAGTCAACATCTCTCTGACCCAGGGGACCCCCATGTCGAGGTTCAGAATTTAGTATATCTAGTTTATAAAAAAGGATAAATTATTAAGAATTTTAAAATTTTGACAGAGCGTTTCTATTTTAACTGGCGCAGGTTTTCTAGACTTTACAGCGCTGGTTTAGCAGCCCAGGAAACTCAGATGAGTTGCATGTGTTGCAAATCATCTAACGTGATGCTACTCAGCCAATCAAATCTGTGTATTCAGATAAGCATTGCAACTCAAATAATACACACACGCAGGGGAGAGTCTAGATGAGAGACTGTCAGTCTGAGAAATAAGTGAGTCAGAGAAAAGTAATTTCACATGATGTGCTCTAAAAAGAGAAGGATGGACAGACTCTTACATGTTCATTCTTTCCACAGGAACCAGTATGTCTCATGTGTTCTGAAACCATGGTGATTGTGAAGCGCCACTATGAGACAAAGCACAAATCTTTTGAGCAAACATACCCTCTTAAATCTGAAATGAGGGCACAGAAAATAAACAATCTAACAGCCCAATATGATCGATCCACTTTATTTCAAGTCGCACATTTTTCAGAAGCCCTCTGTTAAATGTTTAAATGCAGCCCTTATTTTATAATTAAGATTTTCTTGTTATAAACCTACAAACTATATATATAGTTTATAGTTTTATTTCATAGTTCTCAGCTCCAGGAAAAGTAAGGAGGGTCCCCCAAAAACTCTTGACAGGTTGTCAACCTGACAGGTTGTAGAGGTGACTCCTGAGACTAAACAAACAAAACAAAACACCGGCACTCACTAATCCATCTTCTTGTGTCTTAGTACCAGTGAGTCCAGACACTCCCATTTTAAAATGAAAACAAAACACTTGGAAAAAAAACAAAACACTTGAGGCTAATATAGACGATTATTAGCTTTGTCTGAATGAGTGACCAAGAAAAGGAACTTCCAGCCAGCTCTGCTCTTTACTTTGGTTTGATTGTGGGATGTTAAAAAGTACACTGTACTGTACTGAGTGCCTTGGGTTGGGTATTCATTACAGTGTACCCAAACATTGTTTTCACGCTTTTTCCTTTTTTTAGGAACAAAGTCTAATCTGTTTACAAGAGAGCTGATCAGTAGACAGAAAGAGAGTAAGAATGGAAAACTTTCAGACAGGATGACGCTATAAACACCAAAGTAATGTGTCCCTCATAGATCACTGTGGTGCTCCAAGCTAACACAATTACTGCTGTGCCATAAATATTAATTGTGTACACTATGAACTCTTATATTAATTGTCTTACACTGTTGTTACAGTTAATATACTATACAAATATGTACTTTCTTCATTTTTCATTCTTCATTAATTGAGAATTATAGTGTTCAGTACATTGTGGGACAATAGTATTCATCAATAGACAACAAAACAACATAATAAACAATATTAGTAACTAGGATAAATTAATCATGGGTTTCAGCCTTATTATGAGATTATTCCCCTTTCACAGAATCAACATCAACCTTAAATTAAAGCTGCAAGCAGCGATGAATGGGCCCTTGCACCTCACACCTGTTGGAGGGGTGGCAGCTGTGGTATCACTACTGGAGGTCAGTTGACACAGTTCTGAATTTTTAGGATTATTGGATACTGTGTGAATGGGTTAAATATTATTTCCTGTGTGCAGTATGCGGCACTGACAATGACGTATTGGAAATTGTGTATACATTCAATGAACTATGTGCCATTTAGGTTTCACTTCCTGTTGCCAGCAGGTGGTGTTTCACAAGTGAGTTATCAATGCAGTAATATATTTACTGGAGGTTGCCTGACATGGACATGGCCAGCTCCCTGCTGGGGGTAGGGTATGGCACCAAGAGGCTTTTCTTTAAGTCTGTAGGTGTTATATGTGCCTACCAAATTTTGTATATCTAGGTGGAATGTAAATGTGGCAGCTTCTTCTTAGAGATTTTGTAGGGGATGCAATTGAGCCTCCCTATGACTATGACTCAATATTGGCATGTAGATATCCTCAGGCTTGTACCCTAATCAAGCATGTGAAATTTGGGGCAGATTTGACAAGGTCCTGTCAAGTTATAACAACTTCCTCTTTCATGACAAAACATGCAAATTGTTGGGCTCGCCATTGCAATGGTGTTCCATGAAAAGCTTCACAATATAACATTGTGAAGGTCTTTAGATTTCCCTGACCAAATTTGAAATGGATCTGCTTAACCTGATAGGCAGAGATCGTAAAAGTAACTTCCTGTTGCCAGTAGGTGGCGCTATGAATATGACTCAGTATTGACATGTAGATGTGTTCAGGCCCGGACTCTTATCAAGCATGAGAAATCTGTGGCAGATTGGACAATGTACATTCAAGTTACAACAACTTCCTGTTTCATGGCAAAACATGCAAATTGATCAGCACGCCATGTCAAGGGCATTTCATGAAAACTCAAAAACTTCGCAATTTAGCATCAAAAAGGTCTTTAGATTTCACCAACCAAATTTGAAGTCACCGGTATGCCTGTAAATGGGACAAAACTGTGCAAAAATTTCACAGTAAATTCAAAATGACTGTTGGGCTTAGGCTATGGCTCCAAGAGCGGTTTATAACTAGCATCATGTCATCTGGCTAAGGATTGGTGCATTAGTGTATTACAAATTAGAGTTTTTTTTATTTGATGAACTAAATGGATTTTATTTCTACGTGTATATATTTTTAAAAAAGCAAAACGGTTAGGACGGTGGGCAAGTAATGTAACTGGTGTATGCTCAAAAGCTGTATAACACCAGTAAAAGCTTTACACATGGCAATGCCTTTTGCTCATCAACAACCCATCTGTTAAAATGAATCATGGCCAATCTCAAATTAAAGGTTGACAGCATTTTTGAACACAGATAAAATTTAATAGAGGATGTTAATGAGTCAAAGAAGCATTGAGTGAATGTTTTGCATCCAGACAGTACTGGTTCAACCAGTCACTGTGGGAGGACCGACCTACCTTTTCTTACTCCAAGTTATCAGTGTTGCAACCTGTGAAGTCCTCTGCACCTCCTTCTCATTTTGTCCAGTTTTTCTTCTCTCTGCGGGATGCGCTGTGTGTCTGTGTGTGTTCGGGGTGAGTGGTTTAGGGTGCCCTGTAGGAGCCCCTCAGGATCTGTCCAGTTGCTGGGGTCTGAGGCCCTGCGACGCTACCATCAGGCCAAGAAGCTGGAGGATGCAGACGAGAAGTTGGAGTTCAGCATGCTGAGGTGTCGGAGTGGAGAACTCCTGCACCCTGAGGACAGGACAGAGGATGTCCTGGAGCACAATGACTTTGTGCAGTTGGGTAAGGGTATCTAACACATCTACCTGCATGACCAGATACCTTCAACTCTCCTTTTTATGAGATTTATAAGACTTTTTTACTTCTGCTTTTGGAGTCTTTGCAGCAGAGAATGGCAAACATGACTACTCTCCACTGGCTACAGCTGTGTATCCTTCCATTGACTTTTACAAACATTTAAACAGACACATTTGATTGGATGGGAATGTCATTAGTTTTGCATATACTTTAAACTAATGACCACTAAATTTGGTCATAAATGTTGACATGTGAATTTTGACCTCATTATAGCACTAGATGAAAAGTTAGGTGATCACCAAGGTTATTGCAGTTCATCCTGAGGGAGAGCATGACTGTAGTACCAAACATCAGGGCAATTCATTCAATACTTGAAAAAACTTCAAAACCACAACCTCATGGTAGCACTAGGGAAAAAGTCAGGGGGTCACCAAAGTCAGTAGGATTCATCCTCTGGGAACATTGAATGTTTGCAAAAAGTTGTGTGCCAATCCATCTTGTAGATGCTGTAAGACTGAAAACATATCTGCTGGTGGTGCTAAAGAAAAATCCTCATCATCCTCTGGGTACCATGAATACCCAAGTTTCCATTCAAATGTAGCACAAATTGTATTCCAAATTTCCAGAAAATCTGCAAAAGATAATTTGAATCAATGTGCATTTCCATCCACTACTATTATGCCAATATTAGGGGTTGGTTCATCAAGATAAACAGTTGCTGGGGCTAATTCTAAAGTCTGGTGCCATTAAACCGTTGCAGAAGAGGAGGATGCAGAGAGATTATATAAATAAAAGACAGTGAAACCTCAAATAATGAAAAACCAAGTGGAATATGTGATGGAAATATAGCACTTCTGTCTGTTTTATGTATTAATGTCTGTATAAAATTTTATGGCAATCCATTCAATGGTTTTTGAGATATTTTACTTTAGACCAATGTGGTAGCCCAACAGACATTGCAAAATTGCCATCCTTGCTGGTATGGCTAAAAACTATGCTATTTAGGCAGAGAGCACCCTAATCTTGCAACACTGTGCAGGTATTTGAGTGTGCTTTTAAATATTTTCTTAATTTTCATTTTCCTCTTTGTTATTATTTTAATGTTAATAGACACATGCTCACCACCTTATCTTTTACTGAACTGAAATACACCCTTAACCCACTGAAAATAGGCAACACTCTTATCAAGAGCCCAAAGAGGTGGGTGTGTTTCATTTGTATGCTTTCAAGCATTGTAGATTAAAAATAAAAACAATTACTACATCGAAACACAGATGTTCTGTGCAGCTAACTGTTTCCTTGTGTTGTTGCTGCCACCAGTACATTTCCCTGGACGGCAACAGTCTGACCACAGCTGATCTGGTCAGCTTGGGCCAAGGCTTCTTCAAAATAAAGGTGAGAAAATGTCACCTTGACTTTAAGAGAGACAAAGTGGAGAAAAACAAGCTGACCTTTGGTGTTTTTTGTCTGTCACAGTTAACACCTGAGGCGGAGGAGAGGGTCATTAAGGGCAGAGAAGTTATTGATGCTTTTATAAGAGAAGACAGAGGTATGGTGTTTCTTTTCACTCTCCCTTCGTTCCAGAATTGAAACATAAATGGCTCATTTCAAATACTTCAACAGTGTGTATTATGTTCCACTACAGTTGCGTATGGAGTCAACACCGGTTTTGGCAAGTTTGCACGGACACTCATACCAAAGGAGCAACTTGTGTAAGTATCGTGCTTATTAACTACAGGTATCAACGTGCTGGGAGAAAACAACAAGCTATTTAAACACACTGTTTCTCCTGGAGGTGTTTCTGCAATTTAGTATAATTGTCTGATGCATGCACTAACAGTTAGCCTGTTCGTTTCTCCAAATACAGGCAGCTGCAGGAGAATGTGGTTCGTTCTCATTGTGCTGGTAGGTAACACCTGTTTACTATACATGAGAAGCCAAACATTTCCTGAGTCATGGCTTTCAATAAATGACTTGAGGGTAAAGGTCATCTTCACATATATACATACTGTACATGGAATATTTTTACAGCTGAATGCGATCCAGATGGTTATACATTTATAAATGTGAGCAGCAGTGATTGCAGTGGCCAGAACAAGCCCCTGTAAAATCACACACTCACCTGTGTTGCATGTGTGTGTGTCTGTCTGAAGGTGTGGGCGCTCCATTGAGTGTAGAGAGGACACGCATGCTGCTGGTCCTGAGAATCAATGTCCTGGCAAAGGGCCACAGTGGCATCTCCATGGAAACCCTTGATGCCATGATCAAGGCCTTCAATGGTAACATGGTTTATTTTATTCCATTGTACTCTCTTGTTACTTCTTGTTCTTATTCGTTCACCTTTCCTAAACCAAAAACACAGAAGAAGAGTGTGGGGAATGGATTAAACTGTGTTTATTTGCTGTAACTAAGCTGCAGAAGTTAGCATGCCTGGCTAACTACCTTACTTTGGACAGTAACCTAGTGTTATTTCCAAAGGCAAGAGGTATATCAGTGGCTAACTACATTATTGTGTGAGGTTACAGGTTTGTTTTTTATGTAGTAAGCATCAATGCCATCCAAGCATTATGTTAGTGTTTCAATTACATTTTCATAAATAATACTGTACTATAATATTAGGGTTAACTAGCTCTACCCTGTAATACACAAATGCTGTTTCTATGTTTATATTGTTTATGGCCTCTAAACCAATGAGGATGCTGACTTTTTACCTGAGACATGTAGCTGTAGCTACAGCTGTATCAGTCTTTTAGTACTAAATCATGTCATATATGTGGCAACCATGTGCATATTGAAGACCAGGCTTTCCATTTGAAAACGAATCAGCTGAAAACATTAAAAAGTCAACCAAAGACAATTTTTAGCATCAGCGTCATCATATGCTAGCTATATAACTGACAAATACATTAAGTGACCACTAAGTGGCTAATGATTGATTGAATTCCCCATGTAAAGACAAATGGGTAAAACGTCACTTTGACCTACTCTGTTTAGTATTTGCAAGTAGTTAATTAACACTTAATAAGTGGTTAATAACTTACTACAATGTAGATGAAAGGAGATATAAGGACATTTGAATGTTTATTAATGTATTTTTTCAACAATTGTAACTTGAAATATGAGGACATGTCTTCTATGATTGTAATTGTGTTTAAATAAATTGTAAATCATTCATTATCTGTTTATACACCAGATATAAACAGATAATTTGTATACATTCACAGCTACATTATAGTGTGTTATAGTGAGTTATAAGCCATTTATTAATGGTGTATATTATGCTTAATGCTAAATAGCAGGTTAAAATAAAGTGTTACAAGATATTTGTGTGCATTTGTGTGTGTGGTCCAGTTTCCTGTTTGTCCTGGGTGCCAGAGAAGGGTACGGTTGGGGCGAGTGGAGACTTGGCCCCCCTGGCCCACCTCACTCTGGGACTGCTGGGGGAGGGCAGGATGTGGTCAATACAGAGCGGCTGGGCGGATGCCAAGGCAGTGAGTTTCCTTTCAATTTTATAATTTTTATAATATGAAGACCAAATCTTTTTTTATCAATAAGTAATACTTTATAAAGGGTTTATAAATAGCAATGACTGGTTAAGTTGCCATGGTTGTAAAATGTATGTCGTCCACCAGCAAATTTATAGCAAAGAACTGTTATCACTGACTTAATAACTTATTTAATGACTAACTAAGTGAAGGGTTTTAAGAGAGTAAGTCATCAATAAAGCCACATGACCAGGTGTTATAAATGCTATATTTTGGATGGCTCTTATTGTTAATTTAAAGACCTAACAGCAAGTTAATGAGGAAGATACACAGGAACCAAATTCATTTTTCACAACCTGGCAACTCAAAAGTTGGTTGATTAATGACTTATTGCTGATCTATAAAGCATGAATTAATTATTTGTAAAGTGATAAGTAAATACGACTTACTGAAAATGGTACTCATTTCTCCAAAGTGACTGATTCATTGATTGACTGATTATGTTCATGTTTGGTGTCATTTTTACAGGTGCTGGAGGGCCATGGGCTCAAACCCCTTGTGCTGAAACCAAAGGAGGTAGTAGGCTTCACAACTGTTTATTAAAATCTAGTTTTCTTTTCTTTACTCCGGTCATCAGTTCCAGGGGTATCACAGTTGCTATTATTACAATGTTATCATAGACCACACTGATTGGGTGTTTGATCATGTTGTTTTATGTTTTTAAAAAAAAAAAAAATTCTGATTACCGTCTTACAAGCAGACAAGCAAGCCTATCTGTCACATTACCCTCGCCTTGCAAGTTGTAATGACCCACCACTGTGGATGCATTATAGGAACTGGACACTGGCCTCTAAAATGGTGCCCACTCACATGGATGAAAATTTCTTGCTGAGCGCATAAGCCAAGAAAGATTTCTAGCTTTTGGGTTTGCTCTTGCTTTGTACGGCCCACTGCACATGTGCCATAGTGTTTCTACCACTGGCACGGCCCACACGTTCCTGCTAGGCCCATAGACTTTACATTAGAGTGACATCACGCAACATCTGTTTCCCAGGTTCTGTGAATGTTTTACAAATATAAAACCTTCATGGTTTAAAAATTCATAACACAAAAGGTAATAATTGAGTCTGAGGTGACCTGTACCTGTAAAAGTTTTACAGATGTCTCTTATATAATGGTGGTCTAGGGGAATGCCTTTTGGGCTGCAGGGGATTTTTTTGTTGCGGTACCACGTATGACCACTAGGACAAATTGCCAGCAAGCCTGAGTGGTGGCGAGTGGTATCCAGCACTCTTAGTGTAATACATCCTTTCATCCACCCAGAATAGTTTACAGATTGACTTCCTGGTTCAACTTTGACTGACTGAATTTGCCATAGTTGTGCGCACTCCCAGTTTTCCTGCACAATGAGGGCGTATTGGGGACATTTTGGTATACTCATTTTCAATTTTAACCACAAATAAAGTGATTTAGATAATCTAGCTAAACTGCTGGCTTGTTTACAACCTGTCAGATTGTCTGAACACTGTTGGACCTATTTTTGTCCATGCTGCCTTGTTCCGAGATCCCAGCTATTACTTTTGTGAGTACAATGACATCACAACCAACAGAACTGATGACTCAAGCTACAACAATAAAACTCAAGTAATGTAAAAAAAAAAAAAATTGTAATTTTCCTTTACTACAGCTTTACAGATAAGGAAGATGTACATTAGATCTCAGTTGATTGATATGGATTATTTTGTTGATTGTGGTTTTTGAATAGGGAATCGCACTGATCAATGGGACTCAGTTGATGTCGTCTCTGGGGGCGGAGGCTGTGGAGCGAGCTGTGGGCGTGGCCAGACAAGCTGACGTGATCGCCGCCTTGAGTCTGGAGGCCCTGAAGGGCAGCACAAAGGCCTTCCATCGTGGTATCTGTAGAAGTCTTTTACTTCCCTGGGATTTGACTCGAAGGCAGCTTCCTCAAAAGCTCCACCCCTCTCTTCATACAGCCAATCATGAGCTATGTGGCACTGTTTCTGCTATGACCACACATCCTCTCATTATCAAATGTCACTACTATGGTGTAAACTGTGATCAAATTGAGAATTAAGAGATGCAAACATGTTATTGAATGCTATAAAAAAACTGTTTAATCTTTGTTAAAATGACAAGTGTTCATATTTAATACACTAGTGGATACGTATTTATCTTAGAACCTGGACAAAAAACTACCCTCTATGGGGAAAGAGTGGACAGGGTTGAATTCTCTAGGGGAGGTCAGGTAATTTTAATAGAACATAAACTAGTCAAGGATTGTAATCTCATATGAATGGGGATATAGAAATGAAAATAGTGAAACTTGTTCATCATTACCCAGTAATTATCTGAGCGTTAGCAACCAGAAAGACCACATTCTCACAATCCTGGACAGTTAGTTAGCTTGATTTAATAGGTTGATTCTAAGTTCTCATTACTATTTATTCACTCACATTAAAGAAATGACAATATTTTCATGCCAACAAGTTTTCAGACTATAGAATGATGACTGACAGATGAGACGAGTGAGGCACAGTGCTACAGTGTAACTAGCTGTTAGCAGCCTTTAAAGCTGCCTAATCAATATTTTATAGATCAAATGACTACATGTAATGTGAAAGGTATCACTTGTAGTGACACCCTGAGAGAATCATCACCTGATCAGTTCCCCTCCGATCAAGTGTTTAATCTTTTCAGTTCATTGTTTTGGTTTTTACAACCCACAACAGTTTTGGTTGAGTCTCACAGCTCTCATCAGCATTGTTTCCAGCAGCAGCAGGCAGCTGTTTTCAGCAAAAAAGCACTGATAAAGCCACTGTACACTACCTGCTCAGCACCAAACAGCAGACAGACAAAGTTAGTTAATAGCATGGTGAACATAGTGGAGCATTTAGCAGCTAAAGAGACAGATATTATTCTCAGATGTTGGTGGAGACCAAAACAGTGCTACAAGAGGAATGAAAATTGGATTTGAATTCATCAGGTAGACACATTTTCACAACTCCAAATGAATGCTAACGTTGTTGGATGTGTAAAAAGGCAACTGTTTGCTAACACTTTTATAAGGTGTCATGGTTCCACTGCCACAAGTTCAGCTTTTTGCCAGTTTAAAATTTGAATGATTTAAATGACACAAAAGTGTGTTTTTTCCAATTTCTCCTCTGCACATTCTCACTGACACAAATACTTGTAAATAATGTAATTGTTGTGTTGCAGCTATCCATGCTGTGAGACCTCACCCTGGTCAGATGGAAGTAGCTGAAAGGCTTCGCTCTCTCTTAGACTCGGAAATCTTCCCATCACAGATCTCAGGTTGACCCCTTACCTTCCAGATTTTGACACACACACACACACACACACACACATGCAAATGTACACAAACACTTACATAAATAGCGGCTTGTGCAAAACAATGACTTGGGTTATTATAATGTTTTATAGTTTCCTTTCTGTTTTCTTTATGGTGTTCTTCCTGTAGTGAGTCATAGATCATGTGAACGTGTTCAGGATGCCTACACCCTGCGCTGCATCCCGCAGGTATAGTGTGTGTGTGTGTGTGTGTGTGTGTGTGTGTGTGTGTGTGTACGTGTGTTAAAAATAGTATACACTTTGCAAGTTTCAAGATGTCATTTCATTTCAGCTGGAACATTTCCAGATAGCTGTCAGATCTCAGCTCCTCTTGGTGCTGACTTACACAGCTTCTGACTAATGTCTAGATCCATTCAAGCAGGTGGAAGCAAGTTCCTTGTCTCTATTGGACAGCAAATATGGGATGATTGAAAATCTTTCAAATGACTGAGGGATAAATGGAAAAATGTGGAGTTGTCAAGTTGAAACCACTGACAGCAAAATGAAAATAATGGAAGGGGTGTGGAGGCAGATTACTTTTACTCAGCTGTCTCTGCTTGTTGCAGGTTCATGGAGTGGTGAATGACACCATCGCTTTTGTCCACAAGGTGATTTCCACTGAGCTCAACAGCGCCACGGACAACCCTGTATCCTACAAAACAGCTCTTCATGTTCCTCATATTCTTTTTAAAGCAACTCTACTTTCTGGTCTCCTCACCAGTGCAAAACAAGCCTATAAAAGGATATAATGTGAATCTCATATGTTAGTCCCATGAATTTATTCTTTGACAATATGAGGTTGTTCTTATTTAATAATATATATTTTTTGGTTTTCAACATCTTTGAAGCTGTCTAATAGGCTGTGGTTTAGGCTGTTTCCAGGATGTGGCCTTTTATATATTTTATAAGCAATTTTATCGAAGAAATGTCTTAATGAATAATCCATATTTAGATTCCATGAGTTCTAAAGGGAAATCCTTTAGCTCATCTCATGTCAATTTAGTTCATAGATGACAGCCTAAACATTGGCCACACTAAACATGAGTGCTTTGCTGTGTGAAATAACACCTTGCTCTTAGCCTGAAGGATAAAGTTATATTCATAAAAGTGCATTTCTTTTTTATGATGTTTGTGGAGGTGATCTTTGTTTCAGGTGAGCAGTCAACCCCTGCTATTAAACACTGTGGGAAACCCTGGACTCCTTTACATATACAAGCTAAAACAAGGCTGCCTCAAAGCGTCTATGTGGAAAATTTTGACTTTGCCCTGCCCCCAAACAAAAAGTATCAAAAAAGACAAACCTCCCTGAACAGATCCAACTCAGAGACACTGAGAATGAAGGGCTGAAAGCAACACATGCAGCAGTTTTCACTGGGATTGTCTCATTTCATCTACAAACAAAAACAGAACCCCCCCAAATTAGCAATTAGGCACACTATATTAAGTACTATATTACAGTATTTGTCAACAATAATCATTTCTCCAAAGAAGACATGTTTTAGATTATTACAATTGTTTTTCATATTGTGTTTTTCTATATTGCCAGTCATTACCTGTTTATACACCAGCCTTAACTTATGGATGTCCACAGGAGTTATAGTTGTTAACAAATACATTAATGAATACTTATATCTTCTTACAACTACATTATAGTATGTTTTAAAGCATTTATTAAAAGTTTATTTACTGCTAATAAATGCTACACGTAGGCACTTTACATTTCTTGCACTTAATGACTTTATTATTTTATTCTTATTTATTTATGTATGGTTTGACTTAATTTATTATTAATTACCAGATTAAAATCCTTAAAAAGACATATCCTTCTTCATTGTTAAAGAAATTTCTTCTTAATGACCATTAAACAATAGAGACCGGAGCTGAAGTCTCAAAATTTAACAGAATTTATTTTCTTGTACAAGAAGGAGCGTTTCACAATGCAACACACAGGATGAGGTTACAAAGAAAAAGGCTCCCAGAGGAGAGCCTACAACAGGGTTTTATACACCTTAAGTGGGCGTTACAGCTCTTTTCTTAATCTATCAAATACAGACTTATACATAACGTCATGTCTGTTCGCAGTTCTCCTGTCCAGGAGCCATGCTGCCCAACTGACCCCCAGATGACATGTCCCGCCCTGTCTCCAACGAATTTTAATTTCTACATTTTCCTCTTTACAAATATAATGCTGAACTTCCTTTAACCTTAGCTGATGAGTCAGATGTTGCAGAGTTGCAGTACAAGACAGGAACAATTCATCATGATCTATGTAAAATAGTAACACACATACACAGTGTAATCATCACGTTTATAATCCATTATTAAAAATTCCAGAATCAATAAATATGCAAATACATTTCACTTTAAAAGTTTTAACTGAAGAACTCCTTCACTGTAAAGTCCATTCTCAGTGTTTGTGCACCGGAGGCTTCAAGTTTCCACATCACCCTTGTGTCAGTTGTGTAATGTAATTTACACAACATTAAATTTTCAATGAGAGCAGAGAAACTTTCCACTTTCAGCAGATGAATGTGAAAACAAACTCTGCACATCCATCATTCTGCCACCTGAAGGAACAATAACAAAAACATTTTCGAATGGAGGAAGACTTTCAGGGTATTTCGCCCCTACAGGTTGTAATACATCATTTCTACCATAGGGTGGCAGGGTTTTACCATCTACAAATTAACCTACAAGACACTGGTGCTTTATGAATCCTCAACTCAACTCCAGCTGGTGTTTGCAGAAACTGGGGAGACAATATCAGGAGGGAATTTCCATGGAGAATACCCAGCCAAGGTAAAGTCACACTAAACTAACCAATCAGAGCCCTGCTTGATTTATCATCCCTTATCTTCCTTTATCTCCGTCTCCTCCTGCTCTATCTGGGTGATGGTGTTTGGGTTGGCAGACAGTATATAGAGAGGAGAGGACATACACCAAGAGTCAGCTGCTAAATGCTCATAAATTGTGTCTTTGTCTGGCAGTGATTCATACCCCTCTGGCAGCTTTGGCAAGAAATCACAACTATCACCCCTCAGATAAATACTCCTCCCCTCCACTTTGGTGTGTAATGCTTTTGTCATCTTGAATGAATGTTTGGAGTTGAATATGTGATGTGTCTTTGCTGTTTCAGGCCCTGGACTACCTGGCCATAGGTGTGCACGAGCTGGCCAGTATAAGTGAGAGGAGGATTGAGAGGCTGGTGAACCCGGCCCTCAGTGAGCTGCCTGCCTTCCTCGTCAAAGACGGAGGGTTGAACTCTGGCTTCATGATCGCCCACTGCACTGCTGCTGCCTTAGGTTTGTTACCAATTTTGCAAACATACTATGTAATGTGTTTCCTGCCCTCCACTGGTTTCTATTTACTATTTCAGGTTTGAAAATCAGTCTCAACTGACTCAAACTGCCTTGCCTTCTTCTGCCTTTAAAGGTTGAGTTCTCTGACTTCTAAACTGCAGTTTGCATTTATTCAAATACTGTTCTTGCAGTGTCAGAGAGTAAGGCTCTGTGCCACCCGTCCTCCGTCGACTCCCTGTCCACCAGCGCAGCGACAGAGGACCATGTGTCGATGGGCGGCTGGGCTGCTCGCAAAGCCCTGAGAGTAGTGGAGCACGTGGAGCAAGGTGACACACCATTGAGCTCAGAATAAAAACACCGGTAAACACTGTATGTGTCTGTGGAAGCAGTTGAACGTGTGCTTTTGTCCTGCAGTGCTTGCCATAGAGCTGCTGGCTGCCTGCCAGGCTCTGGAGTTCCTCCGTCCTCTCAAGTCCACCACACCTCTGGAGAAGGTCTATGAGCTGCTGCGCTCTGTGGTCAGGTGAGACAAGTGTCAGTTCACCACAAAACACAGTGAGACTTACTGTTCCAGATAGTTCTGTGGTATTTGCTGAAGTTTGCAGCTTTTAGTACATATACCTGAGCTAGACCACATGATAACTTTAAAGTTTTAACAGTAACATACTTTTCCAAACATGACAGTTATAATTATACACACAATTGTTAACTGTGTTATTGTCCATCAGTTAAAAAGACTTGAAAAAAACTTTGTTGAACTGATACATTTCAGTCATTGTCTCCACTCATCATCCAGGTATTAGTTACTGCCGTCCATGTTTATTTCTATATATATTATGTATATTTTTACATTAGTCTGTTTAATATTTCTATCATAAATTAAACTGATGCAAATCCATATATGAAAGATTGCAACACTTTATCTTATAAGCACATCTTGTACCATCAGTGTTATTCTGTCTTTATTTCAGACTCCAGCTACAAAATATTCTACCTGGAATGTGAACTATTTGACTCGCCCATGCAGTGTGTTGCCACATGATATTGCATTTTGATGAATCATGAATCATCTGGTCTATGAAACTGTAAAAAAAAAAAAAAAAAAAAAAGCTTAATACTTGGCACTATTTCTCATAGCCTAAGGTGATGTCTTAAAATGTATTTTTTTGTCCGACCAACATTTAATGTTCAGTTGACAATGATATCAAACTGAAAAACGGTAAATCTTCATGTTTGACAAGTTAGAAGCTCAATTTTTCTGCCTAAAAGTAGTTCCCACTTGTCCTGCACAAATAGTTTTGTCTGGTGAGACTCTTATGTCAAGGTTTCTGCAGGTTTCACCAAGTTAAGACCTTTTTAATACCACATACAGTAGAATGTAATATATAATGAAAAACTAGTCGGGATGATATGGCCTAGAATCCTTCAAAAGCATTTTGTAAGTAACATTACTGCCTGTCAGGTTGGTAGACAAGAGAAAATATTTGACTTTTGTAAATGAAATTTAAGACAAAGCTTTCTTGAAGAAACTGACTTCCATGTTTAAGACTCTATAAGACCTGCAGATGCCCTGTACGTGCATGTCCTGATTAACCCTTGTCCCTCCAGTCCTTGGGACAGAGACCGAGTCATGAGTCCTGACATAGAAGCTGCTCACTCACTCCTCAGACAGCAAAAAGTAAGCGTGCCCCAAACCTAATGTACCATACCTAACATTTTACTGGACATGTGTAGTGTCATATAGTGACGACTTCATGATTTGAGTGTTTTTCTGCTGTCAGGTCTGGAAGACAGTTCAGCCGTACATGGATGAATACAGGAAGAAGCTGCAAGCATGAATCACACTTCAAACAGGTACTACAGACACCAGAGAGGAAAGATACAGCTTCTAGTTTACTCAATATGAAATTGTTCAAACTGGGCTTGTTTAAGCAAGAAATAAAAACGGTGGAAGTTTACACATCACTTCTGAATTTTTATTCAAAGGATTTACATAACATTAAAGCACATGGTAAATTGTGTGAACTTACAAAAGAGCTGCGTGATCTGGTGTGACAGTAACAACGTCGCTTCTCTCGGTTCAAACAGAGAAGACGTTAAAAATAAGTTTCCGATACAACATTTCCCCCCCCCCGTTCCCTACCTCCCACCCCCTCCCTAAAGAAAACAAAAATATGCATAAAAGCAAACACTTTAACAGACACGCACAAAAAGAATTCCAACACTAAATTATGTAATAAGACTAGCCTTTAAAATAAGCCTCACTAGCCTTTAAAAGCCTCACATTTCCCAGCTGGTTTGGATGCGTTCCAAAACATTTGGTACCTCACAACTAGAAACTACACTTTCTACTCAACAGGTAGTGATTTCTCTGTACATGAGGGTTTCAGCAGACGCAGCCCCACTCCCCTCCCTGTGCGTCTGATAACCCTGACCCTGTGGCGGGGTTAGAGGTCATCTGGCGAGCACAGGCCGCTGTGTTCAGACTCGGAGAAAGGCCTCGTCATGAAAACTGGATCTGCTGTACAGTGGGAATCTGCAACACAGTTTGAGATCAGAGATTAAGTTTACTCTTTTAGATGACATTTGAACAGATAATCTCCTAAAAAAAAAAAAAAAAAAAAAAAAGGCAGGTGTGAAATTCAGACCATGTCTGGGAATTGTCATATGTAAGATGTGCGAAACGGAGGTGAAATATTGTGGAAATACCACAAATCTCCGAAACCATTTAACGAGACATCACCCAGACACGTTATCTGCAAAAACATCCGAAACAAGCCCCGCTGAGGAAGGCATTTGTGTTGACGTTACTTCTCTCACTATCTCTCTCTCTCTCTCTCTCCCCAGGGCCCAGTGTGTGTGCCTCGTGTATTTTCACTACATTTACCCTGTTGAAATATATACATTGCATTGCTTGACTTATCACCTGCACCTCTAGATTTAATCCTGACACGCTGACTAAAAGTAATAACACACTTGTGTCCCGATGACATGTATCATATCTGCACTAAAGAAAGCACTTGTACTATTTTTATCTGGTCACTCAATACTCACTGAATGTAGAGTCTGTAGACTTGCACTATATTGTGTTGACTGCTGTAATGTGTTGGTCATGTTAAATAAAAAGTACATTCATGTAACTGCTTTAGGGGTCAATTCTTAATGTAAACATTCATATTTTAGTAAAACATCCGGTTAGAGGCTTCTGTGTACAATTTACAGCATTATTTCTCTGAGAATCTCTTTCATATTCAAGCAAAACTGGTATTTTAACTGAAATATCCCAAACTGAATCCATATTGAATCAAATTGATTCAGGAAATCATCAATAGCTGTTTTGGGTCCTATTCTCTTTGCTTTATATATGCAGGTTATCAGGTCAGGTTATCAGGTTATCAGCAAATTTAGAGATGTTTCCTATCATTGTTACGCTGACGATATTCAGCTCTATGTATCTTTTAAGCCTGATAACCCTGATAACCCCGATAAACTGTCTGACTGGATGTTTAACAACTTCCTCCAGCTTAATACTGACAAGACAGAGGTTCTCATTATTGCTTCTGACAGTAAGGTAGCTAAGAGTATTGGGTCCCTTTCATCAGCTGTGGGGTCAAACTTAAGAAATCTTGGTGTCATATTTGACCAGGCTATGCATTTTGATCAGCATGTTAAATCATTGACTAGTACATGAAATATCGCTAAACTCAAGTCCATGGTATCACAACCGGAACTAGAAATGATCATCCATGCGTTCATATCATCCTGTTTGGACTATTGTAATTCCATTTTCACCTGTCTCAGCCAAGCATCTCTGAACTGGCTACACATGGTCCAAAATGCTGCTGCGAGGCTGTTAACCAGGTCCAGCAGGATGACTCACATCTCTCCTATTTTAAGTTTTTTGCATTTACATTTTTGCATTTCATTTTAAGGTTCTTGCTATTACATATAGAGCTCTGCATGGGCAGGCTCCTGAGTACAGTAGGTCACTTAGGTCATCCAACCAGGACCTACTGGCTGTCCCTCGCTCGCGGCTGAAAACTAAAGGTGATCGTGCCTTTGCATTTGTGGCTCCAACACTATGGAACTCTCTTCCTGTACATAGACAGTCAGCAGTCTCTACAGAAGTTTTTAAAAAACTATTGAAGACCCATCTTTTTAAATTGGCTTTTGTGTCTTCTTGAGTTGTCTGATTGGAGTGTGTGTGATGTGTAATGATCATTTGTTCATGTGTTCCTACTTGTGGTACCTTTTTTAACTTGTGGCATATGTTTTTACTCTATGTATGTTTTTATGGTCTTATTTTCAACTCTTATTCCTGTGAAGCACTTTGTGAATTTCATTTCTGTGAAAGGTGCTATCATAAATAAACATTATTATTATTATTATTATTATTATTATTATTATTATTATTATTAATAATAATACCCAGTCCTAATGTACAGGAACTCTGACTGTAGTGCTGCTGAGAGCTGCTGCCTCACTGTGTGTTTTACCTGTTGATATGAGGTGGTGTACACCATGACGTTTTGCTGCTGTCCATCTGCTGTGATAATCCCAGCTGGCAGTGGATTTGCTGATGAGGAAAGAAAACATGTTTGAATGAGACTGTACTTAAAACAATAAAGAGCCGGTTGAGACCACAAACGGAGTCAAACCACTCCTACTGATGTTCTACTTACTGAAGCTATCGTCTGTCAGTTCCTCTCCCAGGCCTTCACCCACAGACACCCCGGGCATTCCCTTCTCCCCCTTCATTGCCTTGGAACAACACACAGAAAATATTACACATGTGAGCACAGCAGAATAAGCAAATCAGATGGAAAAGAGGAAGAAAACAACTGCAGCTCATGTTCATGTGGTGACATCAAGTATAAACTGTGGCTGGGCCCTGGTTTGCGTCTCACCTCTCTGAACTTCTGCAGGTAGAGCTTCAGCGGCTCCACGTACATGTCGAAGCCCAGCGTGGACATGGCGAACAGGATGTCCTCCCCGTTGATGGTCTTCCTCTTCTCCTGGTGGCAGCGCTCGCTCGCCTCTGACGTGATGAAGCTGATGAACTCGCTCACGCACTCCTGCACACACTCCTTGGCGTCTTTTGCAATCTGTGGGAAACGAGCACACACACACACACACATTAGAGAGAGGTAGTTGTCTCAGGATGAACAGCCTCAGGCTTCTGGTAATAATGGAGCCTTTGTTATATTTCCATGTCTTGTTTTATACTATTATCATTAATTGACTTCATTAATCAAGTCTTTAATGGGTTCATAACCCCCGATTCATCATGTTTTAACAGCCGTGGGTGTCACAGTGAGAATTTTAATCATTAAAAGATATTAACACAAAACAAACGTTCATTCAGAGGAGTATTAGAGACAGCTCCTACAGGCCAGAAGAATTCAGTGACAAACAAAGAAAAGGGCAGAGATCGTTCTGGCAATTATGGAGAAAAATCCTTCGCCGAGGCTCCACATGACAACGTGTTTTAAACTTTCTTCTACAATGAAAATCATCTGTTACTCGTGATAAACAGCTTTTGGCAATAAAGACGTGCTTGCTGTATGATCTGTTCCCCTGCAGTTTCTGGTATTTGTAAAAGTATTTCCATTTTGTCTGACTCAAAACACGCCTTCACTTGGGTGATCGTCAACATTTTAAGATCATCCTTTCATCACTGGTATGATCTGGTTGACATCATGTACGTCGTATCCCTGGTTCAGATGATCAAAGTTACCAACACAGAAAATACACCAGACGGAGCAGAGCTTAGACAGCTTCATCTTATATTTCAATTCTAAGTGGAAAACATATTTATTAAGTTACTAGCAGACTGCTTAGAATTTTTATACAATTGATAAATACATTTTGCTCCACTGTCCAACAAATAAATTGATTGTCAACCTCACTGTGCAACACACAGCTCACAGACAAGTTCATGAAGAGAAGCGTTAGGAAAAGCTCCTGTGGGAGGGATTTGGGAAATGCAGCGACAAGCAAAATCAAAACAGTAAAAGAAGAAGAAAAAGGAGGAAAATCCTTCTGAGCTTGACAGGAAAACATTTATCTGTCTGTCACTTGGAGACAAACAAACAGGTTGTACCTTAGGGGTGTAACTGCACCACAAAATGATTTACTTGTCATACCAAATCTAATGCAAAAAAAGCTAAGATAAAATATTCATGATAGTGATTATTCACACACACCTTTCCAGTCTGTGGAACAGCATTCTTCATGATGCGAGCCACGTTGGCGATAGGAAGATAGATGTCCTGCTCCCTGTAGTTCTCTTTCACGCCACCCTCTTCATGATCGTTCATACTGTCATCAGCGTCATCTACAGAAAAACAAACATGAGCGTGAGCTCAAACACGACACCGGTGGTTTTATTTGTCTGGATATATGTTGTTCGCTCCTCACCGTCTTGAGACTGAAGAACGTAGTGACCGGATGCCATGTACTCTCCAGTGATGCCCAACTGGGAGGCGTCGGTAGTCGAACTGTCTCCGTCCATCTGCAACACAAACACACACACACCGTCTCATTACGCTGTCTGAAGCTGCGGAGGCATACCTGCAAAGCATGCGTGTAACAAGCAAGTGACTTGAGAGATATTTCTTCTTGCCTCCTACACACAAACACCCTTTATGATTCAACAACAGGCTGTGTTACTAAACTCAGAACTGAAAAACAAAATAATGACAGCTTGTAGTTTTTCTCTGTAGCCACACTGTGGAGTCAACACTTTGAAAAGCCTGACATAGATCATTTCAAGCACGGAGAACAAAACAAAGTACCGAAAGCACCGTCACCTGTGGGTGGATGACCAACTACAAACCCTAAAAATATATTTTTCATGTCTTGCAAAGAAGTGCATATTGAATTTCATAAGACTTCTGTGCATGTATTCCACCAGCTGAGTTGGATCCAGTGCTGTCACATGCCGTTTAGGCAATATAGTATTTCTTTAAGCATATAGATTACATCTGAACTTGCTTCTACTTGGAATACATCCATAACAAATCAGTCATGTTGGTGACACTGTTGTGAATTCATTTGGAAGGCAACTATTTTAGCCAGCTGGGGCTAAGAATCTCATCATTGGTTCTTTGTAAACACATTTGAGGTTTCTACCACTTAAACTGAAGACACATGCATTGAAATTTGCACAATAAGGTTTGGTAAATCCATTCTCCACACAAAAGCTCAACATCTGTCAGTCCTACAACCATACAAGTTCTGTCCAATAGAACGGACTTCAATCACACAACATGAGATTAACACATATCTAGATAGATCTAAATGAACAGAGAAAGGGCTTCTGCTTGTTTTGAATATTATTTCCATGTCACCCAGGATTGAAAATAGATATAATTCTACCAACGTGCACGTAAAAGCAATAAATGGTTGCAGCTGTCTACCTCAAAGTCGCCTATCGTAAATTTAAATGAGAAGTTATCCGTTAGAAAGAGCGGGTGTGTGCTTTGCTTTGTCTGTTTGTGTTTTGTGTTCACGTAACGAACCAGCCGACCTCCCAGTTCATGAGCTCACTGACTTGGCAGAAAAAAGGGTCTGGTATTGTGCCAAATGTTGCATTAAGGTCATTATGTATTTCCATTTCAAAGGATATCCGCTAATGTAAGTTAGCATTGTGGCCTCTTCTAAAGGAAGGATACATTAGCAGAGGTCGACAAAATATAACTCCCCTCCATATTACACGCAGGTTGTATTTGATCAAATATGTTAGCGGGCTCGTAGAGATATTATTCTAACGAAAAATTCTGATTTTGGCTCGACACTATGCACACTGGGACTGCTAGTTAACGTTAGTTTGCTGTGTTGGTGCGTTAGTATTGTAACTTAAATGGGAAAGCGTGTTATTCTGACAGCTGTAAACCCGTGGTGAGGACAGTTTTCTGTGTAACGTTATAGCTAACGTATGCTAACAGATATCAGTCGCGGGTTTTATTGAATCTACTGAGTTGAGCATAATGAAGAGAGGCTGTCCAGCTGGCTATTACCTTCTGTAGTTAACCTATTCAGGTACAAATTTCCCCCAGACACATTCTCATTGTAAATCCGCTGCAACCCGCGCCTGCAGAGACTGCGTCGGCCTGTTCTTTGTCGTACAGAACAGAGGAGGACGAGGCCGCGGCCGAAATGTTTAACAGTCATTTTTTAAGTTTCACCCGCCGGATACTTCCTGATGAGCAGCCCTCATTCACGCAGACAACAAATAAAAAATCAGACAGAGACGGACATTTCCATTCGAGCTAACGAGAAATCGGTTAGCAATCATTGGCCGGAGCCAGGCACAAACCTGCAATGAAGCCCTGGTTGGTTACCTTCCTGAGACGGCTGTTTGGTTGGACAGAAAATGGCTGCGAAAGGACCAGTCCCAGCGCGGAGCCGCGGCTGCACTACTGCGCCTGACCGGGAGAGGGCCGCGCTGCATTCAGGGACTCCTCGCATGCTCAGAAGTAGAAACTAGTAAACTAATCGCATCTATGAAATTGTAAACATGGCTTGTACTTCAATTATTTTAGATGAACGACTAAAACGTCCGTATTTTGGCCACGATTTTAGTTTAACAGTACAAAGTTACTGCATTCTGCGAGGACAAAATGAGGAAATACATATAGACGTGCATTCATCATTCCAAAGTTTATGTCCAACTAAATAGAGAACCCATACAACAACTTTCTGATGTGGATTCAACCTCACTAAGCACACAATTACAACAACTCGATAGAGATAAAATAATACTGCAAATTTTCGCTCTTTTCGAGTCCCGTCGTTTAGTCATTGTTTGATGTTTTCATAGTTCCTACATTTATGGCAGCACTGGAATGCATCTCCTCTAGCCAACAGGTCTCTCGCCAATGTTTCACCCTCCCTCCGCTGGCCTTCCGAGAGAACTGCGTGGCTGTTCCCGCTAAAGTCCCCACTCCACCCATCGCTCAAAGCGTTACATCGATGGGTCAGAAGAAGGCGTCTTTACCGAATGTCAAATACTAACGTAACAAAGTAACGTTAAACCATTAAACAGCGGCTACGTGTGCATATTTATCCCGTATTCTCTACATCAATTAGGCAAGTTGTGTTTAGTAAACAGCTAAAAAGCGTTAACGTGTCACGACAGTCATTTTTAGAGAAGCAAATGTGTTGTCCTGAACAGCTTTTACTACCAACAAAGGTGTATGTATTTCACAGTTTGTTGCTGAATCTTTACGTTTCATGTAGTTGACTTTGTTTACTCGCTGTGTTTTTAATGATACCGTGTTTTAAACCCAAGTTTCCCAGTACTCTGTGAAAACAGCTGTTAAGTTGAAAATGCTAGACTCAAGTTGATATTCAAGAGTTTCACCACAAGATGTCGCCCTGCAACCGTGACAATAACCATTGAAAGCGCCTTCCTACAGAAACGCTGCAGGTTTTCTCTCTCGCTAAAAAACAAAAACAAAAAACAAACCTCGTTTTCGCCGGTTTTGCTGTTCGCTGTTGATATGTTAAATCCGCCCTCCGTGTCTCTGTGAAACTCCAGTCAACACACTAGTTACAATATGAATGCCTCATTCAAAGTCAACAATTCAGTGGCATGTCTGGCGTGGTAGATATGAAGTAGTTCTGGCTCATTTTCACTACCGTTTATTTGGCTAAGTGATCAATGATTGCTAAAGTCAGTTTGACCGGATTCCAAACCTTAACACAGTGATTATGTTTTGTATGTATTTTCGCAATCTGAAGTCAGGAAACACAAAAACTAAACTTCCTAGCAATTTGTGTGTAAGAAATAACATATTTTGACATAAAAAAATGTGTCAGAATTGGCAAGCTAAAGTGCTGACGTCATTCAGTGCAGTCCACATCTACTGCTGTCCGAGAGCCCAGGGGCCAAAGTCCCTCCACAGCGTGTTTGTGGCTTTGATTTTGTGTGTCTGTGATTTTAGGTCTAACACCAGACGACGGCTTTCAGTGTTCGGGCTTGTAACGGTGAAACATGGACCCTCAGACTGTGTCGTCTTTGGGGCCATATGACTACGACCTGCTGGTTATTGGAGGAGGTTCAGGAGGGCTGGCTGTGGCAAAGGTCAGCACAGTTCTTACTCCGCTTTTCAATCAGAGACAGAGTAATACTCTGCTTTTCTTTTGCTCACCCTCTCTTTTTACGAAGCTTTGAGATAAAGAGCAAGCATTTGTTACAGAAAGTAAAGCCTAAAGACAGCATCTTCTTTTGCATATATACTCTTTTATGCAGTCAATATAACATTTGGAATTCTCCTGATTAGTGGTTGCATGAGAAGACAAAAAAAATACCAGCACACTGCTATGTTGTTGTCAGTTCCTCTTTGATTCTGCATGGACAAGACAACATTTTGACCATTAATAGTCCTCCTCAGGTAAAGGTGAGAACACACCAGCATACATAGATGAGCTGACACGCTACCCACCATCTGTGATTTACAGTAGATAGCTGACAACAGCAAGGACCTGAAGTGGTCAACTCACACCGAGTCGGTGGTGAGGACTGCAAACCAGTGCCTCTTCTTCCTCTGGAGGCTGAGGAGGTTTGGCATGGAGAGGAGGATACTCTGCAACTTTGACAGATGCACTATTGAGAGTGTCCCCTCTGGCTGCATCACAGCCTGGTGTGGGAGCAGCTCCAAGCAGGACCGCAAAGCCCTGCAGAGAGTCATCAAAGCTGCTCAGGGCATCACAGGCTCTGAACTGCCATTCATATAGCAGCACTACATCCAGAGAAGCATGAAGAAAGCTGGGAAAATCATCAAGAACCCCATCCACCCCAGTTACAGACTTTACTGCCACCATCAGGCAAGCGGTATAGAAGCATCAGAGCCAGATCCAGCAGGACAGCGCTCTCTCTTCCTCTCCTACACACTTACTCACCCCCAACCAAACACACACACACTCTCTCTTCACTACTAGACAATATTTATATTTTTATCAGACGTATTTATCACCCATCACTTATGTGCAATACCGAACCTGTGCACCAATGTGCAATATAATGTATTTGTATATATTCTTATCTTCCTCTTCTCTATCATTTTATTATATATCAACCAATCAATGTTACCATCTGCTGTGTTGCTGTGCACATGACAATAAAATCTCTTTAATCTTGAATCTCTTGGAAAGATACACATGAAGATAACATACCTGATCATGCCCAAGTGCCCCTCTGGTCAACAATGTGTTTTTCTTATTGTTACATCTTATTGTGATGTTGTTCTCTTCTCTGTGCAGAATGATGTATGTACAGAGTTTGTTTTCACATCCATCTGCTGAAGGAGGAAAGTTTACACTTAGAAAGGAACAATATGCATATTCTTAGAATGCTGTGCTATATTCGTAGGATTCATGCTTTTGAGTTTATTATTAAATCAAGAGCAAACATGCAAAACACACACAGATACCTCGTCACAAAAAGGGAACTGTGCCTAGATGAATGTAGACATATCAAAAACAACAGCACACTTAACCCATCAAATATTAAATGTTAAGGCAGTCGTAGTGTAGTGGTATGTAGTCTAGCATATATTTAATTATTTAAGGGGATACACCTTAAAGTACACTTAGCATATAACCCCTCCTGATGGTTGCCTGCTTTTGGTTGCACATTTCAAAGCTTAAACTCTGACTACACTCCGCTATCTAGTTTCAAAGCTCTCCATTCATTTGCATTTATACTTTCCGCAGGTCTAAGTTCCTCTGCATGCATCCAGCTGTAACTCCTGCTTCTCTCCCAGTGGTTAAAGGACACTCCACCGACTCAACCTCATAATTACTGCTAATCTGGTCAATGAACGCAAGCATAGCTCAGATAATTATCATATTAATGGACTTTATGGTAATGGAATGATCTGTGAGCAGCTCTAGAGGGAAGTGGAAATAAGATGAAGGGTTGGGAGCAGGGACTGTTGGGAAGGACAGATGCTTAACCAGTTTAAATATTTAATTTCTCTCCTCTGTCACTGTCTGACTCTGTTGCTCTAATTTATTCTGTTTTTCTCTTCTCTCGGTCCTTTAGGAAGCTGCGGCGCTGAGGAAAAAGGTGCTGATCCTTGACCTTGAGGCTCCATCTCTAAGAGGCACCAAGAGGGGTGAGTGTTTAATTCTCTGCATGAAGAGCTGTGGTGATTGTGACTCTTTTCTCTTTTCCACTTTTGTAGATGTGTTAGGCATGATACGCTGTGTTTTTACTGAGCTGTATTGTTGCTTGAAATGTTACAATTAAGGTTTTTGGGAATTTGTAATTGTCTTATCTTTTCACTTTTGATTTTCTCTTTACTGTTTTGTTTTCCTTTCCTTTTCTTTCCTCACCATTACTTTTCTTTTCCTCCAGAACTGGGAGGTTCCAGTCTCAACTTGAACAGTATCAGGAAGTTTCTTCAACAGGCATCACTACTGGGAAAAGCTATTCAAGACTCTCAGAAATATGGCTGGAGGTTCAAAGAGGAGGGTGATTTAGACAGTTAAGTGCTTTTTTTTGTTTATTAATCGTGTAAACACCACTTTTGCAATTTGCAAATCTCTTGAGAACCAAACTTCAAGTAAGAACATGACTCATTGCAGCAGCAAAAGAATCAAGATCACAACAAAACTGCAGATAAGTAATTTAGGGTTGCTATTATTTTAGTGTGCCACAGCTGGAGTGAACTGGTGGAGGCTGTGCAGGAGCAGGTGAAGTCTCGCAGTTTAGAGCTGAAGAGAGAGCTGGAGAGCTGTGGAGTCTTTTACCTCAATGCTGGTGGAGAGATAGTGGCGCCCCACACAGTGCAGGTACATGCTTGAAATGTTGATTGATCCAAGCCCCACATAGAATAATATATTGTCTGGGGACCATAAACATATGCACAAAAACTTTGTGCCAATCCATGCTGTAGATGTCAAGCTTTCACTGAATACATAAAAACCTTGACTAGCTGAAGATTCATCCTTGAGGGAATATGAATGTTTGTGCAAAATTTCCTGGCAGTCCGCCCTATAGTTGCTGAGTTATTTCAGTCTGAATCAAAGTGGTGGACTGACCAACAGACCAGCATTGCTATCCGTAGAGTTTGACTAAAAATGTATTGACTATTCACAGTCCCTTCAGTATAGATAGAGAGGTATCAGGGCCAGCATCTACTGTCCATTAAAGGAACTACTTTCTGTCCCTCAGTGGCTGCAGCATTCAGCCTCTTGCTGGAGAGGCAGGAATCTTTTCATTGGTTGGCATTAGCTACTTGTGAAACTTGAAGGACAGAGGGAACTTTGGCCAAAGTATAAATATAGAATATAAACCATCTGAGACAATTTCTTCTTAACTTTGTTCAATCAGGTGACAGACATGAATGGGAGGAAGAGGCGTCTGACAGCAGAGACCCTCGTCATCGCTACAGGAGACAGACCTCAGTATCTGGGCGTACCTGGAGACAGACAGTACTGCCTAACCAGGTCGACTAGTCCTCAAACATTAGCAGTCTAAATAAAGATATACTGCATCACATAACTCCTTTAATGAACTCTCACCTCTCACCTCCTTCCAGTGAGGATCTGCTGTCCCTGCCTCACTCTCCAGGTCGGACCCTGGTGGTAGGCGGGTCTGCAGAGGGGTTAGAGTGCGCCGGCTTCCTGTCTGGCCTCGGACTGCCGGTCACCGTCATGCTGCAACCAGACCTCCTCCCGGGGTTTGATCAGAAAATGGCACAGAAGATAGAAAACCACATGCTAGTTGCTGGAGTGGAATTCCTTTATCACTGTTCACTCGCCAAGGTACTGAGATGGATAAAGACAGGAATCATGTAATTTCCTTTAGAAAACACTGAAATCTTAAATGTTTTATGTCTCTTTGTGTGTGTAAGGTGGAGCAAGCTGAAACTTGCAGTAAGGATATCCTTTCAGGTAAAGTAACTGCAACAGCTTTTCACCAGAATTAGGAAGGAAACTGTCATATGAACTCAGAGCATTGTATTTTCTGTTATCTTTTCTCCCAAACTCCCAAAATTAACCGGAATTTTGACCTGAATATCTTCAAAATTTAACCCTTTGATGTGATATCAGTACATGGTTTATAGGTCAAAGCCAAATCAAGGCCACAGAATATTGTTTTGACAGGAACAATCGGGCAATATTTTAGATTTTTCTTCTTGTCAACAAATCCAAAAACCAACAATGCGTTAGTCTGTCTCTCAAAACTTTGTGATGTCCCTGGTCCCTACTTTGTGTGTGGCTCTCAACTCCCAGCCCATTGGTTCCTACTGAAGACTTTAAAAATGGGTTTAAAATATGTAGTTTCATTTTTTTAAAAGGCTCAGTAATTTTCCTAAACAGTTGGGTACTGTACTTTTTAGCAAGCAAACAGTAGCAAATGGTGCATTTGTGTGGGACTATTTTCAGCTGCAGATTGATACACATTTGGTGTTCTAGTGAGTATTTCTGGCAGCAGGACGGTGTGTGTGGTATTGAGTAAAATAAACTAGTGTGTGTGTTCATGGTAATGAAGGAACAGGTCACCCAGTGCAACAGTGTGGCTCATTGATGTGCTTTTAATAGTTTTTTTTGACAACAATGGAGGCACACAGGAATAAGATATATCAGGGTTTGATACACACACACATACTTGTTAGGATGGAGTCATTGTTGGTTTTGGTCTTTTCATGAGATTTGATGTCACTAACAAAAATACAGAATATAGAACAGTCAGTTTTAATTTAACATGAGGGTACAGCTATAAAAAAAATGACCTATTGGATTAGATTTTTTTTAACTCAATGTTAGTTTGATATAGCTTCAGTGGAAAAGCTGGAAAAAGCAGATACAGAATATGTAGAGGCGTGACAAATCAAAGGAAAAAGCTAAATAACCAAGTGTTTGATGTGCTTTGGTTTCCACAGTCATCAGACTTGAAATTTAAGGGGAATATGAGACTTGGAGTGGTTTATTTAAGGTTTGGGTTGAAATTGGCAAGAAGCAATTAAAAGTAAAGTTGATTGAAGTTGATTCTGAACAGATGTTTGTGTTAAATTAGAAAGCAAATTCGTTTCGTTGTTGTTGTTGTTTTTTTGCATAAATCAGGTGTTTCTGCAGTGACACCACAGCAGTTGTCCAGGGAAATGAGACTCAGAGTGACCATTGTCTGCAGGGAGGGCCAAACTAAACAGGAAGACTTTGATACAGTATGTGATCTATGTCAATTAATCTTTATTTACTTTATTTTAACCAGTAGTATATTCATCCCCTGTAGTTCTCCTATTTGTTAGGTCATGTGAAAGTCTTTAATTTTCAAAAAGTCAACATTTAGAGATTAGCGAAAAGCCTTGTTTTTAGCTTGATGCAAGTGGGTGGAGAATTCTCACAACCCATAAAATATGATATTTCCTGCAACTAAAGAGTTTGTCTGACAGAAATATCCTGATGAACTTTCTGTGTTATTGTGTGTGAAGGTTCTGCTCTCTGTTGGGAGGAAGGCCTGCACCAGCAACATCGGCCTGGAGTGTGTTGGGGTGCAGTGCAGCCAGGAGTATGTTCAGTCTATCCACATTCATTTCGTTGTCAGTTTGTGTATGGCAGTTTGAGTTAAACTATCACATGTGCGTGTTTGTGTGTGTGTGCAGCAGTGGCAGGATCCTGGTGAATGAGAGGGATCAGACCAGTGTAGATCATATTTATGCCATTGGATCGGTGCAGCATGGTCGACCCACCACCACAGGCCTCTCAGTGCATGCTGGGACGCTGCTGGCCCATCGCCTCTATGCAGGAGACAACATCTTGGTACACAGTCTAGAAATAATTTGCACTTATTATCCAATCATATGTATTTAATTTTACAGCGTATCCATGGATCCTTCAAAAGTCAGACAAATTAAACTAAAAAGGCTACTTTTTTGGTAATTGTCTGTCTATTTATCCATATTAAAGCTTGTACATGAGCCAATGCATGAGAGACAATAAATTTAGAATAGATTGAAGCTAATATAATTTTTCATTCACAGTGTGATTACACCAATGTGCCCACTGTTGTGCTCACGCCGGTAGAATATGCTGCCTGTGGTCTGTCTGAGGAGAAAGCCAATCTAACATTTGGAGAAGCCACTATAGAGGTTCTGACACACAAGTCTGCATACTTGAAAAGAAAGGAGTTCAAGTCTTTCAGATTTATCTAAAATCAAACTGTCTGTCATTTTGCAGGTGTATCACAGCTACTACTGGCCACTGGAGTGGACTCTTCCTGCCAGGAATAAAAACTCCTGCTATGTTAAAGTCATCTGTCACATCCCTGACCATGTACGCACCACGTTTTTTTGTTAAAGCAGCAATAACCAATATTTTTTTATATTAACAATGGATAAATGACTATGTATAATGTGAAAGGTGCCATTCATAGTGAAGAACCCACAGAAAATAATCACCTAATTCTACAGTTCCTCTCAGATTTGTGGAACGTTTTAGCATCTTTCAGCTCATTGTTGGTCTTATGTTTTGGTTCACTCCCACTCACATCGTGTTTCCAGCAGTAGCAGGCAGCTGTGGTCAGTGAAAATGCTCTAGAAACCAACTATACACTACCTGCCCACCACCAAACAACAAACAGACAAAGTTGGTGACTAGCTGGTGAATATAGTGGAGCGTTTAGCAGCTAAGGAGCCAGATATTTCCATCATGAGTATCCAGTAATAAGTGTAAAAAAATCCAGACATGTCCACATAGTTTAATGCCCCTCACACTCCTTCTTCATGAGTCTGAAAAGCAACACCTCAGCTATTAAAGAAAAGAGATTTTTTTTGCTTTCCCTCCAGGGATATTTAGTCATAATGCCACAAGTTGTACAATAGCTCACACCTCATTAATCCGCCCACCCCTTTATTATATTTTTAGCTCTTTCCACTATTGACTTGGCACTGTTTGAGATAACTGCATTTCATAATGCATGTCTGCCAAGCTCGTGATAACTGTGTTAATATCAATGTTCTCATTTACTCATTTACATTGATTCTCTTTGTGCGAATTATACTGTGATCACTCAGACGTTGTAATTGTACTTCGGCTGTCTGCAGAGGGGGACAACCACTAAACTAGCTTGTAGTAGGAGTTTGTATTCATTTGTTTTTGTGTGGATTACTTGAAGTCAGTCTGGTAACTCCAGTTCAGACTCAAACGCAGGTACTGGTGACTCGGGACTTGCATCTGACATGACCTTAATGATTCTGACTCACACATCAAGGACCTGGTACTCAAATTGGGCATGACCCTGGTGACTCAAATTTATATTCGTGCTTGAGATGTTGCTGCTGTCGTGACTTGCATATAGAGGACTGGGGCTCCATAAGACCTTTGTGACTCAGTTGGACATGTTGAAGAGCACGTACAAGACATGGACTTTTTTCAGACGTGATTTTTCTATTTTAGACACTTGAGAAACTGGGACTCTGGTGTGACGTGATGGTGGTGACTTTGACTCACACGTTGGGGACCCTGGACTAATCCACACATCTGGACATGACTCAGACATGATTTTTTCACTCAACTCAGAATCAGACTGAGTTCTCATGACTTCTTTGACCTGGTGGTGGTGACGCTAACTAATGCACTGAGGGATTGAAACTCAGACCTGAATTGGTGACCTGGGTTTACACACTGAGGAATGTGTTCTTCAAAACTGTGATAACTTGGACTCACACTGAGAAACTGCAAATCCAGTCTGACATGATGATAGCAGGGCATGTGCACTAAAGACTTATGCCGGCCAAGCCAGCTAACTTCCGGTCAGCTCTCTGCTAACTCGAATGGGGATAAAATAATTTAATCGTGCAGCTCTTCTAGACTTTCCAAATGTTATTGGACCGAATGGATGAAATTCTGATAGTGAAACGAGTCATTTCACAGGGGTTGTGTGGTGCTCATAGCAATTTATCCACTGTTTTACAGCCGCAACAGTAGCGACACGAATAGGCTACGGGATCCCGTGACGTAACCACGTGTCGTCAGTGTTTTAATCTCACTGGCTGAAGGGGGAGACAAAAGTCCCACACTCCAGCTTTAAGGATCTGGGACTTAGTTCAGATATGACCTTCAAAACTCACAAATTGAGGAACTGGGCTGGAATTCGGACCAGATGTTGACCCAGACTGACAATCTAAGCAGGCAGAACCTTGGCACACTTGACTTGTATGAAATTGGTACCCTGGACTTAAACATCAAGGTCTATGATGTCAACTGTCGGTGAACCATCTACAACACTGCTATGTCTCAACAGGAGCGTGTGGTTGGTCTCCATGTCATGGGCCCCAATGCTGGAGATATCCTTCAAGGCTTTGTTGCAGCAATGAAATGTGGTCTTACCAAACGACAGCTGGATGCCACTGTGGGCCTCCAACCCGGGTCAGCCCAGGTCAGCACCGCTTTTTCCTCACTATTTCATAAAAATAGCTGTGATTTGATGGCTATATGGCACAAAATGATTACCTGCTGTTTTTTATACTTATTGATTTTTCTTCTGGCAGTGTTATTAATTCACTTTCACCTCCTTGATGTCCTGTCACAGTCTGTTTTGAGATACTGTGCTGAGAGTTCAGTTTTGAGTCATTACCATGCTCAGTCCTTGAAAAAGCTCTAGTGTCTGGGGTCAGTGCCAGAGCAACGAATTCAAATGGGTTTCTTGCTCTGGATACTCCTCGTCTGAATTATTCATGGACAATATTTAATAAACCCCGTCGCTCACAGTCCATCTTTGTGGCCACTGACCCCACAGTACATGAGCAGGTTAATACTTGACATTTTCAAAACTTAATTAATCAAGCATTTATGGAGTGTTAAACAGAGGTCACTGGTCCTGGCGTTGTCAGCTAAAAAGGGGTTTATGTATATTATGTAATGGCTATCCATGGATCCCCTGCTGGACTGATTGATCAGGTAAATTGATTGCTCTAAGGGGGAGAGCAGGCTGTAATTATTCACCTTGTATTGACGGTATGTTTTACAGATCCAAGGTCAGAGATTGGGTCTTGGCTTGCCAACTTGAAAATATTTTAACTTTGATGTAACTAAATCACCATTGCAAACACTGCTACAAAGGTTGGTCATACTGGATTGTAGCCCAATACTGTCCATTATATCCTTAGTTAGCTACAACATGTAACAACTTTCCCTCTTTGTCGCTGTAGTTTGTGTTTAGTATATGTTGTCATTTTCACCTTAATACATTGAATACTTTTGCTTTTTTTTTTTTTTTGACTGATGTCGCTGCAGTTTAGTTTTATGGCCAATGGAATTGTTTGGTTTTGTGATTATAGCATCTTATAGCACAGGCTACACCAATCAGTATTTTTATATTAACAGAGGAGGAAATGACTGTGTGTGTAATGTGAAAGCGTCACTCACAGTGGTGAAACCCACAGAGAATTATTACCCACTACAGTCCTCCACAGAGCCTTTTAGAGCATTACCGCCTTTCAGCAAATTTTTTTGGTTTTACGGTTTGCAACTCCACTCTCATTAACCTTGTTTCCAGACACAGCAGCAGCTGTTTTCAGTAAAAAAAAAAAAAAAAAAGCTCCTATAATACCACTGTTCTTTACCTGCCCCAGCACCAAATGGAAGACAGACCAAGTCTAGTGGAGCAGTCTAGTGGTTCAGATAAATTGATGATAATGTTGCTCTGTGTCTGCTGGATGCCTAAATAAGCAATTGTTTACTAAAGCGTTCACCATAAGAACTTTATATGGTGAGTTTTTATAGATGCCTTGCTGTCTGCCACAGTATCTTTTTTGATATTAGCTCACACTGATAAGGTACTGGTCTCTCTCTGCTCTCCAGGTGTTCACCTCATTGACGCAAACTCAACGTATGTCCGAGGCCTTGATGCTGAGAGGGAACTGCTGAGGTTAGCTCCCTGCTGTCAATCACGGTTGCCTATGGCAACAGTATAAGACAGCAGGGAAGTGCTTGCGATGACACTCTGAGGAGTTGACATCAGTAGGACGGCGAACTGACCATCCAATGACGTCTTCATCTGAAACCTGATGGACAGGCAGGTGGAGACTGATGCTCTGCTGCTGACATACTTCTTGTTTTGTGTCTGTTTATATCTGTACTGCTGTTTAGATTTGCAATTTTTAGGAACCTTTTACTTCCAGCAAACTTACACATGTACAGTACTATTGATGCATTCTTATAGCTCTCAGCTTTAAGGAACATAAGATGCTCCCTAAGGTTCTGCCTTTGAAAGCCCCTGTAAGCTGAGTTTTTAAAGGCTGCAGTAGAGTGATAAGACTATAGGATTTGATGCATTTACATGGAGTAAGAACTCAGGCTTATACTCTGTGTTTTTATTGCTGCAGCATAAGCCTCAAGGGTTTTACAGTCTTAATTTCATGTAATGAACTAGACGAGGATTATGGAATTACCCAAATTAATAGTGTTTATCGGCGAATGCTCTCACTTTAATTGATGCACATGGTGCCTTTATTATGACACTAGGCCAGAGTTCCTGATGCACTCTCTTGTTTGTGTTTCCTGTTTTATATTCTCTCTCTTATTCAGTGCCGCCAAGCATAGCAACTGTCTCAAAAACAACTGTTGAATATTCATGTGGATCAGCGTCTGGTACAAATGAATGCAGGGACCGGTGTGCAGATATTTCATGCCGCTGACCCTCGAGAAATCCCCGGCTACTTCGGCTCTGCACTTTGCATTTGAATTAAAAAATGTACATCTGTAAGCTCGTGACATAGGTTCCCCCCTCACAAGGGCGTCATTTTAATTCTCTTCGTGTGTTGCAGCTTGTCATGAGTCAAGAGGTTCCCATCCATCCCTGCTAATGCCTGCACTGCCATGCATTGTGCCGTCGCCTGCTGAACATTGTAGCAGAACAATTAGATGCAAATTTTTCGAGGGTATCCTCCGGACCTCCTTCTGATTCTGTGCTTGACACACTGGATTGTGTGAGTAAGACAGATATTCTAATTAGAAAAAGTGCACAGCAGTTTCTCTTTTGGCGTATGCCTGAAAATGCCATTAGAGCATAATTTAATAAAAGCAAAGCAGCTTCTGTGACTTTTTCCAGGTCTCACAGCAAGGTTAAGATGCTACAAAGAGGTCCATCTATCACTGCCTGCTTACCTTGGACAGTGTTAAGAAGATTCACCTGACCCTTGTTCAGTGTGTGCTCTTGCACCACTAGGTGGCACTGTAGCTGTATGTGGAACAGATAAATGAAGTGATCCTCACTGCATTTTGTCAGACTGGAGAGAAAGAAAAATAAAACTGAGACAGATGTGTGGATTGAAAAACTTATTCCAGTAATACTGATCCTACGACCACTACAATGTCTGCAACTACTATCACTGTCTCTACTGCTACTACTAACACTATTGCTACTGCTATTACTTGCTGTACAGTACAGTACTGTTACCTGTACTAATACAACTGCCTGTAGTGCTGTTAGATATACCACTACAATTAATATTACTGCAAGAACTGGTACAACTGCCAGTAAAATAACTAATACCACTACAATAGGTGGTCATATATGGTATTACTACAACTACTTATGCTCCTTTTATTGTTACTGTTTTGTTACTTATTTGTACCATCAATACTACTAGTACTACTTAAACTCAGTGGAAGAAGTATTGCTTCAGTTAATGTAAGGGATCTGAAGTAAGCAAACACTACACTGTAAAAACACTACAGAAATATTACAAACAAATGTCCTTGTAGTTTTATATCTCATCAAATAAAATCTGAGTCTGCAAATTAACCAGAACTGTAACTGTAGTGGAATTAACAAGTACAACACTTATGTCTGAAATGTCATGAAGTATAAAGTAAATTAATATGAAAATATTCAAGGAGTGGTAGAATCTAATGTTGTACATCAAGTACTTTTGAGGTAGGTTACTTGAGTATTTTCATATTTTAAACTTACACACAGAGAAATATTGTACTTTTTTACTCCACTGCATGTATTTAACAATAATACTAACTAAATATATGATCACCTTTTAAATGCACTAAATAAAAATAAATACTGCTATGGATTAAACTATTCAACAGTGTACAGAGTAGCTAGTATTAGCCACTCATCCAGAAGTTACAACCATAAAATGCTACGTACACATTATTGCACCAGTAGCAATAATACAGTGATGTTTAATAACACTCACAGGTGCCATTTTTCAATGATTACTTTTACTTTTAATACTTAAAGTACATTTCTTTCTGATAAAACTTCTGTACTTTTACAAAGTACATTTTTGACTGCAGATTTCTAATGTGGTATTTGTACATTGTTGTAATTAAGTAAAGTACCATGTGGTGGTTTAATTAAGAGGATGTGACGCAATAAGCTGTATCAAAAATGCATTTAATTACATTACTTTGTACATTAAATGTACTTTGTTAATCTTACTTACTATCACTCCTCCAACTACTTCTATTACTTTTGCAACTACTGCCACTATTGCATCTAGATTTGCATTATTATCATCATAAAATCTACTTATTGTAACTCTATAAGTATTGATTGGAGGAAGATAATAAGAACCAACCAGAAAACTAGAAACACTGTAATGCAATTCAACACAAGATATAGTAGACATACAGTATATTCCTAAATAGATTAAAGTGATGATCTTACACTGAAGCGCACATATGGACGCGCTCATTTCCTCGGAGCGGAGGTGCCATCGTGCCGTCCCTGCGCTCTCCCCCCCTCCTGCAGCCCAGCAGTGGTACGCTCCATGTTGGATGCGTTCAGCTCATTGACCGGCGGACAATCCTCATCAGTACCACCAGAGCCCCAGAGCCTTCCGACAAAACCGGCCCTTCACTCCCCACAAAGCGAGCAGCAGCCTCCAGCCTCTCCGTCCCGCCATGAAACAGACTCTGAGCGAACTGATGAGGATGAGCAGGATATGCCGGATGGTATTTGCCACTTGTTTGGGATCCTTTATTCTGGTCATCTTTTATTTCCAAAGTATGTTCCATCCAGGTAGGATCTCTCTCCTCTCTTCTTTCTTGGATGTGTGTATGTGTGTGTGTGTGTATTGATGTATGGCATCATGTCTGGCAGCCTCTTGGCATGTTGACACATCGATTTGTTCAGACTGTACAGTAATGCAGCTCATAAATAATTGATACTTCTGCCGCGTGGACGCGTAAATCATCCAGCAGAAGTACACTGTTTTAAATCCATCATGTGGCACAATCGCAAGACACTGGATTGATTGTCTTGTTGCGCTTTTGTCCGGCTTTTGTTGGTGGAAGTGTGGGGTTGTGCGTTTGGGTGTGATTGGATGTGAGCAACCAGGCGCTGTTCTCTCGCTTTAACCTCAGCTGACAAGTGGCACGGAGATGGCAGCGTGAGGCTTTTTGTCTCCAGAAACGTGGCACAGGCGGTAATGGGATTTGGCAAGGTGGGCACATGATACTCCACTCTGATGCGATTCAGATTTGATCCAATCCAGCGGTTCTAAACATCTGAATCGGGAGCAAAGATCAAGCGACAATGGAGAGAAATGAACTTGGAGTCCACACGTAAAAATAAATCTTTAGGGAGCATTTAGGACTGATGTCCTCTTTGATTTGTGCGCGTCCAGAGACCGCTTTTAATAATTCATCACACAGGAATGAAAATCCACTCTATATCAGCGGGGGTCCCGGGGGAGATTTTGCATCAAATTATGTTAAATTAGTAGATTTAATTTATTCGGTGCTTTGCCAAATCTCATTTTTAATGAATCAACGCCCCTGGATCTGATATCCGTGCGTTGTCCAGCAGAGGCTATGTGCGCCAAAATCAAAGCACCCTGCGTTCAGAAGCGCAAAGGAGCGCACCGACTGTACAGCTGACCTACAGCACAACAGGTTTACTGTAAGGTGGAGAAGAAAACAATGCTTTCTGGGTATTTGCTTTCCATTAACAGACACAGAATCACTCAGAAGCAAAAAAAAAAGAGCATCCTGTAATGCTGATGCTGGAGTTAGAGTGTCTGAGCTGCTCTGTAGTTCATTTTACATGATGCCCTGTGGCTTTCATAAAATATCTTATTGTAAAAGGTCCAGTGACAGAGAACATCAAACCACAGGTGAGAATGTGAAAGCAGAGAAACCTCATAGAGACATACAGTATGAGAGTGACCAGGATAAAAGAGAGATGCAGCGTGAGATACAGCAGAGAGCAGAAGCACACAAGAATATCATCCACAGCAGCATGAAACTACACCTGACACACTGTCGCAGCTCTGATTCAGGAGGCTCTGTGTGAGTCACCAGTGTTGCTGCTGGCAGCGGTGGACAATTGAAATGTCTAATCCCCACAAAGAAAATCACCATAATACACTTCTTCAAAATGGAAATATTTTCACTGTGATATTACTGTAATTTAACTTTCTTTTGCTTATTTCTGATCAATATCGTTGTAAGAAAAACAATGAAATTACTGAATCAATATTTGGAAATGGATCAGAGGGTTCCAAAACTTTTGCATGTCAGTGAACAGATCAGTAACTGGACCACATTTATCCACATCTGGTGTTGACATTGGCTTTACTTCGATGTTGAATGTAAAATAAAAACAACAGTTGTAAAAATCAACTTTCCTTTGCCACAAACTGAACTTGTGCACATGGTGAAGGTGCTTATTACACCAAATAAGGAAAAATTTCATATTTTATATGATATATGGGCTATGCATGAACAGTATACATTCCTTTTGTTTGCAGAGAGGCATTCACAGACATAGAAGTGTACAGTACGGTACAGATATATCAGCTGATATCAGCTGCTGCAGATATATAGGTATCAATGTATGTCAGCTGATAATGACAAGCAATTGAAGTAGAGAAATTCCTAACAGTGTAGCAACAGTCGCACCATTCTACAGTTTGTCCACCAGAGAGTGTTGACAAAAGAACAAATTTAAAAATGTTCATTTATATATTGATATTGATACACCATTATCAGATTTTTTTAAATTTTCAAATATCAGTATCAGCCCTTAAAAGAATCCTGTATCGGTCAGACTATATACAGTATGTTATCCTACATATCTATGGTACTTACATTGGTGGTAAATTATACCCTGAAGGGGTCTAACTACCAAATTACAAAATTATGTTTATTTATAATTTGGTTAACTGACCCTTTAAGCTTTTAATGAGATCCGCCCAAGGGATCCCCAACCTAAAAGGGCCTCTGTAGTCGGATATGATTTAGTAAAGAATTACATCACTGTATCGAGTAGCAGGGGATATATCTGCACAGAGTGAGACCTCTCCTCTACTGCACATCGTAAAATGAACTTCCAGTGAGGGAATTGATTGTAAAAATTGAACCAAGACTCCATTAAACTCCTGTCAAGGACCCCTGAATCCTGCTATCAGAATTGTGCCAATCTCCACCGGCATTGCATCAGCTTGTGCCCGACACACACACACACACACACACACACACACACACACACACACACACACACACACACACACAGGTCACAAAGTGGATGTTTTATTTTTTTGTGATGATGACAGGGCGCTCTGACTGAAGAGGAGACATCTAAAGCAGGGTGTGTATGTGTGTGTACATGAGCTGGGATATAAGTTTTAATGCTGCAGTGTGTGTTTATGCATGATTATACAGGTGAGACGGATACCAGTGAATAGTGTGTGTGTGTGCGTGTGTGTGTGCGTGTGTGTTTAGTGTGAGTGTCTACTTTCTTTACAACCCTTCTTCTTATCTCTATCTCAATATTTTTACTGTCTTTCTGAAATGTCTTTACTCTTTTGCAATGCTCCTATCTACATGTTTTCCCATTTTCACTTTCCCTATTCGTCTCTCTCTCACCCACACACACACCCACACACACACACACACACACACGACAGTACCATTGTCGCCATCAGATAAACTTCCAGGCAGCATCTCCATGGTTCAGGCATGTTTAGCAGGCCTGGGAATCCCGTCTGGCCTCCCAGTGTAAACTCTCACCTCTCTTGCAGGACCTGCAGGGTTGTGACCTCTTGTAAAAGAGACAGAGGAGGGGGAGACATAGTGGTATCACACACTGGCCTTAACTAGCACACACAGCAAGCAAAGCTCCAAGGCTTGTGGTAGATTCTAAAAGAAAAGGGATCTTCACAGTGCAAATAAAACACTCTGTCTCGTCTGCTCTCACCGCAACTCACAGACTCCTCCACCTGGCGTGGAAGCCGGTGAAAGAACAGACCTGGAGCGACTGTGGGTAAACTGGCATTACCCTGCAGCGCTGTATTCGCCAGCGGTTTGGGAACACGGCAAATTAGATTTTGTTTAGAGTGTACTGCCAAAGCAGACAGAAAGCATGGAGGCAGCAAAGCATTCTGTGAGCCAGTTCTCATGCCCGGCGTCCAGTTAGGCTACTTGTACCCCTGTGTTAAATGAATATGCCAACTGTTTGTATACGATTATCTTGACGATCAGGACAATAGATTTGCTTGTGGAAGTTATAAATCTGCTGGCTGAATAAAGTTTATATTCAAAAGCAATTTAAGTAAAGGGACAGTTTGCCCAATTTGCATACATATAGAATATATTTTATGTTTATTCCTTGTATTATGCAAATAGTTTTCCTTCTATCTGCTGAGCTTTTGTGATATTTGCCTCTGAGATTTAGGCTGTCATCTCAATATAATTGGAATTTGGTGTTGAGTTTGGTTCTTGTATACACCAGTTCCACTTTTGACCTGAGAAATAGTCCTGAATAGTCTATAGTGTACTCACCCCTATTGTACTCAGTGCCGGGCAGTAATGATTACTTATTTAACAAGTGTAGTGCAATTTTAAAACCAGTAATAGACTGAATAGTACACTGCATACTTAAGCATCATCATGTATACTCGATAGAGCTTTCCACCACTCTGTCACTTTTGGCCAAACTCTGATCAAATATTGGTTACCAGTTGGCCAAAGTCCTAATAAGCTGGCGGAGTCCAAGAGATTTGTTCCAAAACGAAAATGAAATATCCACCGTTTGGAAAAAGGGAAAAAACTCCTCTGACAAAACGACTGCTGGCGTCCCAGGAAAGCTCAAATTAGACTATCATTCAAGTTATTTAAGATGCTTACTGACAGCAGTTCTGTCTGAAATATTGAGTCATGAATTTCAGGCAGCTGAAGCGTTTTCCAAAATAGACATTTTTGGAAGCATATGTAATATTACCAGTATAGTATAGCTGCAAACACACACAGACACACACATACAAACAGCCTCCTGGTGGAACGTAGGTCAGTCATACTAAGTAGAGGTTGTAAAGGCCCTGCTTGTTTAGTTCAGCCGCTGCTCGCTGACAGCCATGAGCATGGACCTGTGCCCTTCAACCTCCATCTTGTCTCTCTGAATTCAGTTTGAGGTAACTTTGTGCCGGTGACAGATCCAGTCTGCCTCCAGACTGCGTACATGGACAGCTGCGGACACCGCGGTTGCGTAGTAGTTCAGTTTAGAGTCTGCTTGCGCAGTAGATCGGCATCTACAGGAAGACAGCATAGTGGCCATCACAACCAATTGGAGGTAGGCGGATGCCCGCACGGATCCTATGCGTACGCCCTCTGATGATGAAACTTACATCACGCGGAACCTCATATACTCGCAGATGCAGAAAGTTCGGGTTGAGTCTCTGCTGGTCCTTTAAAGGCGTTGTAGCAGCTGAGATCAGAGGAGCTAATGAGACAGTTTGCTCAGTGGACTGTTTGTTTGGTTTCTTTGTTAAGTGCCTCCTGGATATTTTGGAGTCTGAGTGTGTTTGTGTGTGTGTGTGTACTAAGACTGCAGCTCTGTTCACCCACTGTAATGTGTCTTTTTTCAGCCTTTTATAGCTGTGAGTGGTAACATGCTTGTGCACCCAGGCCTCAAAGTCGCACGCTCCCACTTCACGTCTCCCACAAAGGCCTTGTGCCTCTGGAGCAGTCAGCTGTGCCCAGAGACAGACCTGAACAACCTATTTTTTGAAACTGTGTGTACAGTATGCCTGTGTGTGTGTGTGTGAGGGAGAGATTTCCATAACGACAGACATAGAACAAAGCCATGCTGGTTTGAAGCAAGGAATGGGAAAGTCTTGGGAAAGAATGAAATATTCCTGCCTGGAATTTCTACGGGAAACTCGAAATTCCTCACCTCCATTGGTCCGTGGCGTTAGTGTCAGCTGTAACTGATAGTACAGGGTGAGACTGCTGAGTTACTGGGGTCAGTGACCTCAAACACGGGACCCTTTAATTGCAGAAACGGGCTCAAATCCTCAAACCTGTCTATCTTGCTTCAGAGATTTTCACTCCCCAAAAAAGAACGCCATTGGTTGATTATACACAAGACAGGATGTGAGTAATGGAAATCACCCAGTGTAATTTACAGTATGACTGGGATATAAACATACCATACTTGTTGGTGTGGAACAGGAGACTAGGGCTGCAGCTAATGATTAATGTGTTTTTTTTTACGATTAATTATTCATGTGTTGAGTGCATAAAAGATGTGAAAAATGCTCATCACAAGTTCTAAGAGCCCAAGGTGATGGCTTTAAATGGCTTGTTTTTCCCGACCAACGGCCCAAAACCCAAAGATATTAAATTTACAATTATAAAAAAACAGAGAAAAACAGCAAAGCCTCACATTTGCAAACCTGGAGTCAACAAATATTTTGCATGACAAATTACTAAAAAGTTATTATTTTTAAGTAATTTGTGCTTATTCACTTCCTCAAACTTTAAATGAAATCATTGGAGACCTCTGTGCACAAATTGAATTGTTTTTTTTCCTGGTTCTCTATGACTGAATTGTGCCTGTTGTTTGTTGTGTATCGGAGGGCCGTCCCCCCTGTTTCAGTGTTCAACACAGAGCCTTTCTGATCTTATCACACACACAGAAAGACAGCTGAGAGTGGCGATGACCCGAATAGATGGAATAAGATAGACTTTGTTTGTGTGTGTGACTGCGGTCATGTTGCTGGGTGTGTTTGTGCAGCCCCCGTCATTGTCCCTTGCATCAGCGCACTCTTCTACCCTGTATGTGTGTGTGTGTGTGTGTGTGTGTGTGTGTGTGTATTGTGAGAGTGTATCCCGGATGTCCTGTTTGTGTGATCTTAGTGCAACTGCTGTTTTCCTGCCCAGCTCTGCTGCTAAATCCCGGATCAAACCTCCCTGCACATCAGGCAGGAGGGGGGTAAGAGAGGGGATGGGGGGGGGGGGCTCCCTGCTGTGTCCCGTTATGATTTTAGCATCTACATTTAATAGTAGTACAACCAGATTAGGAGCATCTGGCATTTTTTTTATATCATCAGCATCTTTCAAAATGTTCTGCCGGCATAATTCTTTGCTTGTAAAAAATGAGGCAACCACAGTGAAAATTGATTTGTGATTCTTTTCTTTTGATACGACCATTAAGGGATGCTGATGTTGGAATCTACACATAGTAGCTTCAACACCTCAGTTTTTCAGATTACAATCATATCAAGTCAAGTGCCAGAGTCACTTTTACATAAAAGTCAAGATCTTCAATGTTACTGAGTCAAACCTAGTAACATTTCTGTCACTTTTAACACAGCACCTGTCTGAACCGATGCCATCACATGAATGTAAAGGCTGCAACAGCACAAGATTAAATACAGATATGTTCATTGTTAAAAATGTTGCATAGTTAACATTTATTATCCACAAAGACAATGTATCAGTTTAATAAAATATGAAACATTGGTGAGGAGATTATTCTCATGTCACATCAGTCTGTTAAAAATTTGATTTTTTTTTTTTTACTTTGCCGAGTGATGCATAAGAGATAAACCCCCCCCTCCCCAAAAAAACTATCACTCTCTATTTCTATATTCTCATTTTTCATTCATACCGACTGCATGGGTGATTATAAATATCCAGTAAAAGGCTTTATATACAGCATATGAGCAAATCGGAATTCTCAGATCAAGAGATACAACTCAACATCTTAGTCATTCTGTGCTTGTGCACTATCTATCTATCTTGTGCACTACTAGAAAACAGCAACAGGCAGCAGAATCTCTACAAGATAAAACTGGTGAGAAGATTTATTAGGGTGAGCGTCCCTCGCTCTCACAACAGTCATTAATTAAAGGCAGCAGTATGCTTACAGGGTAAATCATAAAGAGCTCATCTGATGTCGGAATGGGATGTTTTTGTAACTGACAATCCGACTAGCGTACCCACTTCATGCAGTGATTGACCGGGTGTGTGGAGGTGAGAGAGTGGGCGGGAGCTGAACTTCTCTCTCAAACTTTCTTTTTTCATCCTTCACACATCTACTTCCATCTCTTTTTGTGTGTACAGTCGAGCGTGACATCACAAAAGTGTGCACCTTTACTCACATTTAAACAATGCATCTAATCTTTCTCTCAGAGTCTAGCTATTCAGGACAGGTAGGAACAGTTGCTTGTACACATGTTCGGACAACACTTTGCATGAATCAGTGATGCAGCCTTTGAGAGAACAGAAAACACTGTCACGCATCAGATGCCGAATATCGTGTGAGCATTGTGACTCTTTCTGACACTGTCCTGTCATGTCTGAATTAAGTCATTACATTATGGGATGTACACCATTGCAATCGCTTTAACAGACAGATAAAGCCAGCAATGTTTTGATCTCTCAGTTTGATCTCTCATGTCATATACTGCGAGGTAACATATGTCGACAGTCCATTATAACCTCAACTCTTTTGCACAGGCTTGTAAAAATCTCCAGAACCAACCAATCGTGGCAAACTCTGGTTATAATCAGGCTTTAAATAATGTAATGTCTTCCTTGGTTTAAGTGTTCCACATGTCTTCCTGAGTCTCTCTCTGAGTAATTCCAAGCAGACGGACTCTGCTGCCCCGCCGTCTGGAGTTTGGGTCAGGCAGCAGCCGGAGGCCCGGCACTGAAGACTCCTCATTCACTACACTGAGATGATGACCATCTGCATGAGCGTCTGTCTGGCAATGGAAGAGCTGCCACTGCCACAAAGGAAGACACACAAACACACGCACACACTTTTTGGATCACGATTGTGACCTAATATATCCTGTGAAAAAAGTTAACCTGGACTGGAAAGAGTTCCTCATTTTCCTAACCTTATGAGGACATTTTTCTCCTTGTGAGTATAGAAGTAGGACATCACACACATACACACACACACACAGAATGTCATCACTAACAGGATGGATGTTGCCTTTATAAAGTGATCTGCAGTTTGTTTGTATGACAGCAGGAGTTGAAGACTCACTTCAGTTCAGTCATGCTGCTTCACCAGGACAGTATGAGGAGTTGCAGACACCTTCAGATGAAGTTGTATTCTGGTTCCGGACCCCTCAATCGCCCTGCAGTGACCATTAACTCATTAACAGACACAGTGAGACATTCCCATATCATAGAACAACAAACAGGCTTATTCTGAGGGGAAACAATAGACTGTCTGCCGCCCTTCAGAGCGAACAAGTGTGTGTGTGTATGTGGGAGAGAATGGTCCATGCAGACCTATCCGCCTCCAGTTTTGCATCCCTGATAACTTCATCTGCATGTCATTGGCGAAGCCTCTCTGCCTGAAGGGATTTGCACAAATGACACACACACACACACACACAATCTCTCAGACACAGCAGACACATGGGAAAAGTGCCGTCACCCCACCCTCTTTCCTCCCTGAAAAACCACCGTCTGTCTGGAGATGAAGTGTGCTGTATCTGTGTGACCCTCCTGATCCAAGTTATACAACTGTGCGATTGCAACCAAACTATAATATCAAGCAGTGCAGGAAGTGTGTGTCCTCATGTCGAGGCACAAATGGGTGAAAGGTGTTGCGGCGCAGACGTCTTTATTTAACAGATGTTTTGGAGGGTTTCTCTCAGAGGATCATTTCCTCCGTCTTCCCATGAATCAGACGTGGGGAAATGATAGGAAATGTCAGCGTCAGCAACATTCTCTACACCCCGGCATCTGCCTCGAACGCATCGTAAAATGTGTCTCAGGTTGATCGGGTTGCTCAATGCGTGTTTTGACGTGTATCCATCCGCCTTTTTCCAAAGCAAAGAGCAGACAACAATACAAAAAGACCAGTCTTCTTCATGCATAATCATGCCGAAGTACATCTGCATATTTAGATATTTATATCTAAATTTCTTAATGTGATTGTGCTGGTTTTTAAGGCACATGCGCACGTGTGTGTTCGTGTGTGTGTAGGCAGGGTAATGGGTTAAAACCTTGTACAGCAATAAACTGAAACATGGCTACCATCTGTCAGACTTCCATGTTCCACACTGACATCTGGCATGTCTGTGGTTGTCCCTGTGTGTGTGTATGCGTGTGCGCGCGCAGGGGAAAAGGGTGTCTGCTACTGGAAGGAAAGGGACCGGTGCTTACAGTAATGGAGACTCCAAACAAAAGTGGATCTAGGGATTTTTAAAGGCGGCAGCTTCAAAGGCAGCAGCACAAACGTGAATTCTGAGGATTTCATTGACCAGACGTCACGTAACGAGAGTCAGTAAACTGCACACTCCTCAGGCATACAGTATATTGCTCTTCTGAAAGTATGGCAGGAGTGCAGGAGTTGAAAAGGTTCAACTTTTGTTGAGTCCAACTCTCTGTGGACTGTGTCGCTGCAGTTTAGGAAACCATTTAACATCCCACTGATTGGTGTTGATCTGTAAGCTTTCTGTAAGCACAGCAGATTTCCTACCAGAGAAGAGATAGTGTCGGGAAGGTCATTAAAGAATGTTGTGGCATCTTAGTCGGCCATTTTCACTTTGTTCCTCTGAGTGCACTGTACTCAAAACAATTTAAGGCTTGCTCACAACAGCATTTATAAGAGCCCAATTTCACACTAAAATCAATAATTTTCAATAGAATCTCTGTGATAAGTTTATTCATGGAGTCAAAATAAATCCGAGCAGCTCTTTCTCATGAAGTTCAACTTGTGCCACTAATAAGTTGCCAACCAAGAGTAATGCCGTCCTCTGACAGAACAAAATGAGTTAAAAAATGGAAGAAGTTTCATGTTAGCTGGATCACACAAGCCGCAAGTATTCACTACATTGCCAAGATTCCAGCACCAAACTTTTTGTGAGGACAAAAATAACCAATGTACTACTTTCTGCAGTGACACTTGCACAGCAGAAACTTTTTGTTTCTGTTTTGTGCATTTAACACATGCACCTTTTGTCTTTTACAGAGTGAATGCTAATTGGGCTTTCTTTGGGCTCCACTAGCTTTTTGCTAACAAGTGGAAGTTGCTACCTTAATTGAATTGTAAATTAGAAAGATGATTTATGAGATAGTTTTCATTTGTTTTATGTTTCCCCCGTAATTGATCAGTGGAGGAGTAAGGGTCTCTCTCATGCTTTTTTCTCACATATCAGCATCTGATTGTTTCTTTTTTCTAACATTGTCGGTAATGGAGGCTTATTTCAGATGAGATTGGGAGCCTCCACTATACAACACTGCAGGAAACCCTGGTGCAGTACTGTACTTAAGCATTTATATTAAGCCAATCTTTGGGATAGAAGTGAATCATTTCCCCTGATGTAAAGCAAATGCATTATATCATTCTTTAACAAAACTGCATTAAAAGGACAAAAATACCAATATCTGTTAAAAGTAGGTTGCAAAAATTGCTGTCTAAAAGAAATGAAATGACCTTTCTTCCCCAAAGCCAAATCATTTTAATTTAACCAAATAAGGTGAAATATAAGATCTTAATTATATGGAATGAAACAGTAATCTCTGTTACAGACACATGGATAAGATCGTTGTGTAATTACAGAAAAATCTGAGCACAGCCATGCATCAGGTTGGGGCGGGTGGTGGTGTGGGGTCAGTGCTACTGTATATCTTGTCTGACGATCTTAAACTTCCTAGTTGCACCCCTGGGTGTCTGTGTATGTGCGGAGTGCTGGCATGTTGATAAGTGTATAGTGGGAGTAGAATAGTTCCCCGTGGTCATTATGCACGGCTGCCCCGGCTTGTCCACAGGCCCGCAACAGAAGGCGGGGATGGGAATGTAATCACATTGCTGCTGCCGATAAATATTGATTTGGTTGTTAGGTTTTAGCCCCGAGCAGTAAGTCGGGAGTGTGAGCGTCGTGCGTTAACCACATTTGGGCATTAATAACAGCAGAGCAGGGGGAGAAGGGGCATTTTTAGGCGGTGACTGAACTGCTTTCAGGCCCGATCTCACAGTCAATGTTTACCTCTGGAGTGCAAGGAGCCAGGGGAGTGTGTGTTTGTGTGGAAGTTCTCAGGACGTCTGAGAAAGCTTACAGTGTGCCCAAAGGGTGACATATTTCCCTCTAAAGGATAAAGCAACAAATGTGTGTATGTGTGACTGGAATCCTTATCTTTCCGAATGTCAACGCATTGATTTAGGAATTAGGAAAGTAACTGGGCATGGTGAAGCACTCAGCTCTTTGAAAGTCAACCCAAAACAGCCTACATTGGTGTGTGTGTGTGTCTGAGAGAGAGAGAAAAGAAAGAGGGTGACAGTGTGTGTTGGTGTCCTTGGTTGCCAGATGTAGACAGCATGGCGTAAGAGAAGTGAATCATGGCTTTAATTAAGAGGAGGAGGGCTGAGCTGTGTCTCATTAAAAGACTGGTAGAGGAACATTGGAACTGGCCTGCCTCTACACCAGCTACTGGGACGCTTTACAGATCAACTGGGAGGAACTTTCCACTCCTCCTCTTCCTCCCCCTGCCTCTCTGGATTTTGACTCATTCTGTTCACCAAAGAAATAATCCACTCGCAGATACTCTTTAAAGCCTGCTAAATGTCATCAGTCTTTGGTATTCTGGCCATTCTAGGAGGGATTTTGTGACGAAGTGTGGCAATTAACTTTTCCAGTGTACCTACTTTCTGTCAATGGGCCCTGTCTTGTTCTACTTCAGTTAGAGATTTCCAGATTAGAAGAGCAACAGTGGGGATAAATTTAAGACCATTAAAGGGGAATTCTAACAATTTTACACATGAAGGTCAGTTTCCTAGTCTTAGAGAGTATTACTCAGCGTCTGAAAGAAAAGTTGTATAATGTCTTCTGTGGCTCTGGGGAAGCTTTGTCAAGTCTAAAAATATAACTCTGTGTCATCAAGGTTATCTCAGTTTGTAGACTACAAATTTATAACAGGAAGCTTTGGGCGTGCATTTTGAAAAAGAGGCATTTACCAGGCAAGAGGACTTTAATGAAAAGATTCAATTACATTATGGGAAATGTAGGATCTAGTGTATTTGGAGCTTACCCCGTATTGATCATTCCTTTTTGAATCTGTCCTATGTGAGTCCCCCAACTTTATAGAAGTTCAACACTGGATCACTGGAGTGCCCTTTAAAAAGTAAAAGTAAGAATTTCCTGCTTGCATTATGGTCTAATTTCTCCTACTGTTGGTGTAAGAACATTTCTTAATGTCTCTTTCTTGATGGATTTCTCTCTGTATGAGTGTTGAAGGTCGGTTTTGGCGCTAGGTAAAAGCCTCTTTGATTCTGAGAGACTGACACCAAAACCTGACAGCTGTGATGTCTCCATTTTGCCAGCTCATTCACAGGAATATGAAAAATACAAATACCAATGCCATTCCAATACACACAAAATGGAAAATGTATCAGGGAAGTGTTTTAGGCTAGGTTTTAGGTTTTGTTTGTTACCTCGATTAGTATTTTCCTTCTCTTTTTGCTGTTTTTATCGATTCTTGACAGCTCTTAGATTCCACCACAGTTTCTGATGTGTTAAGTGAAATTACTTTTCAAAATTGCTGACACAACAATTAAAATCTGCAGAGATTAAACCATTATGTGCAGTTCTACCTGATTAACTGTGCAGCCTCCTCACACCTCCTACTCATTTTCCCAATACCCTTCCCTCTTCTTTCTCCTTGCCTTTATGCATCTCTATTTCCCATTATCCGTCCATCTGGGCTCAGTGTCGGGGGAGTTTTTCCAGCCACGGTTCCTCTGCCAGCGTGGCCGGTTTGGCTGGAGGAGCGGTGGATGCTGCCACCGGCCTGCTGCAGACTCTACGGTGCGGCATGGCAGGGCAGCGCAGAGCCTGGTCAGCTGGCTGCTCCAACCGAGACTCAAAGACTCTTCTCATGTCCCTCCAAAGAGGTCAGGGCGGACATGTTGGCAGAGCAGAGCAAACAAAACTCTCCTCATCACTGACTCAGCAAAGAGTGGGCATACACATGCACACACACACACACACACACACACACACACACATCTGCCTTAACAAACCTTGAAGATGAAGCTATAGTGTGGTTTGACAAGCCAATCTTGCTGCACAAATGAGCTCATTCTCTCAGAAAGATTGCCGCCCTTTGGAGCATGAATGTGCTCATGGCAATGTACCTGTTAGATTATGTGATTGTTGACTTTGAGCTGAAGATGGCACTAGAGGTGAGCTCATGGAGTGTCCAAAATAGAAATGATTCATTCTCTGGGGAGCATGACCATTGGTTTTAATACTCCATGTACACAAGTGGAAATTGGGGCCTGTGGGAAGGTGCTATAGAAAGGTCAAGTGAGTCACAAATTGAATGGAAATCTAGCCAACAGTTTTTGGGTTACCAATGGACCAAAGTGTTGGTCAAGGTGACATTTTGACCTAACAGAGACAAAATCATTAGTAATTGACCTTTCTGGATCATGAATATAGTTTCAAGGATGTTCTAGAAAGTCTTGGACAGAACGATATATTTAAACACCAACTAAATGACAGACTGACTTGCAATGCCGTTCTTCAGCCAGGGTAAAACAATGACTCCAAATTTAACCAAGTACATGTCGCCGTCATTCTGTCTGATGAGCTATTGTAGCTGCTGTTCAGGAAACTCTTCAAAATTCTGCTGATTAGTGTTGATTTGCTCATGGCGGCAAAGTAAATTTGAGCATCGCTTTCTTGTGGAGTTCCACTTCAGTGAACTTTGAAATGCAAATTTGTGCCATTGACTGACTTCTGACAGAACAAAGTGAGTACAAAACAGAGGCACTCTCACACAAATTTGGCATCTTAACCTGCAAATAGTCACTGTGTCGCCAAGCTTACAGCACCAAACATTTTTCAGAGGGTACAAAAGAAAATTTGCAGTGCTACTTTCAGGAGTGAGCGGACATGAAGGTGGCAATTAAATTCATTAAAAAGTGCTTGAATCAGTGCCCCATTTCAAATTGCACTAATGCTCTAACCAACATCTAGACCAATGGAGTAATGGACTGACTAACAATCCCTTCTTCAGCTTAGCTAATGAACAAAAAAATTGTCAAACTTTCCCACGAACCCTTTCTCTCTCTCTCTCTCGCTCTTTTTCTTGATTACCCACACACACACACACACACACACACATATTCACAATCCCACCTCCCCTCCAAACCACTGTGAACGTAGCGTCTGTGGTGCAGCGTCTGGCAGGGTCACTCCAGGACACACTATGCCTGAACATGAATGAGAGGAGAGGGAGCAGGAAAGGAGGGATAAGTGGAAAGAAACAGACGCAGAAATAGAGGAAGCAGAGGAGGACACAGGAAGTTATGACAGCAGTTGCGAGAATGGAGATCACGCGATGGCATCAAGGATGCAGAGACTGAGAGAAGAGAAGACAGCAATAACAGATGGGGAGAAAAAAATAGATCCCAGAACTAATGGACAGTATTAAAGTAAAGCAGACAGTCCTTCCACTTCCTTTAGAAGTTTTCTTTATTAGAACTGAATGTAGATAAGCTTTACTAAATGAACTGATCTACAGATTGAGCTAGTCCTTCTAACCCCTGGTTGAGCTGATTGGCAGCCTCTGTCTCATGCCCCAGGTATTGTTAGTGCTTGCGTTTCTCAAAATCATGACCATATTTTCCTTAAACCCCATTGCTTCCTGTCATGAAGATGATGTTGACATTGTCTTCCATCTCTGGTCTCACTTTGGGTGTGTTTTTTTTCTCTTTGGCTTTGTGAAGGCAGATAACATGAAGGAAGTGATTTTCTATCTTCCAGCTTTCACTCCCTCTGCCATGTGCTATATGGAGAAACTCTAACAGCCAGTTCAGATCAAATATTAACAAGGAGACAAGTTAAAGCTAGTAAATATCCTACAAAAGAGTGCCAGAATGTGTAACCAAGCATGGAACTGCTGCATACCTTTTCCATTGCCATTCCCCTGCACCACACTTTGTACCATGTACTGTTGTACTTTCTTGTTGATTAGCTGCAGAATCACAGCTGTAGAGCAAAGAGGAAATTAACTTAGCTTAGACCGGAGGTAAAGGGAAACAGCTAGCCTCACTCCCCTCAGAGTTCAAAAATACACTTACCCACACCTTAATAGCTGATTAATTAACAAGTTCTATTGCATTTGTTTTAGTTGTACAAAAACAGAAAAGTAAAAACTTCAGGTTGTGGTTTTAAGGTCTGGACACACCATGATTTAAATGCTCAAATTTCACCGCAATTCAATTAGTTCCAATGGAATCGCTGCAATCAGTGGATTTAAGTAAATCTGCTGATATGTTTGCCATAAAGTTCCATCTTTGTAAACTTTGACCTGCAAATTTGCACCATTGACCAATAGCAAACAGTCTTGACAGTGCTGACATTTGAGAGTCCAAAATGGAGGTAGCTATTAGCTGTGTTGTACCGTTCATTTTTATTTAACCACCTCTATCGCAGTACAAACTGCTCCACAAAAAAGGAATGGTTTGCAGACAGACATGAGAGCTAACTGACCATTAGCAAGCTTGCTAGCTTAGAGACTTTTATTTTCCCACTTCACTTCCCGCTTTCCAACTTCAATAACATTTTATCGACAAATTAATGTGCAATGATGAACAAAATGCTCAGAGGGAGTAAAAAAAACAGTAGAGAGAAAAAAGACAGAAGCTTTGGGAGCTATTGTGACCGACTAGTGCTAGCCAGTCGCACTGGCTAGCGAGTTAGCGGTTAGTTTTCCAGCTACAGCAGTTCACCAGGCTTCCAGACCCACCTTTTTGACGTGGACAAGTGGATGTCACTTTGTGGTTTGACTGCCGCTTTACCGGGTTTTACATGCTGTAACTATTTCCTGGTTCACAGCCACCTCACACAGTGACTTCCTGGGATCTTGTTGTCACCTGTTAGTTTCTCCTTGCTTCCAGTCTAAACTAACCATTTCCTGGCTACGGCGCCATAATTAATGCACAGACAAGACAGTATTAATCTTGTTATCTAACTCAGCAGGATAGCCTCCTCTCCTGTTTTGTGCTGTAAAAATGCATCTCCGTGCTGATTTCCCTCCAAAATCAAATGCTCACAGTAAGACGCAGCGAGAGACAGCTGAGAGGCAGACAAGCTCCTCTGTGATAGCCACTCTTCACAGTAATTATAATAATGTCTCAAAATGAATGTACTTATGTCTTGAAAAGGCCACATATAGCACCTTTAAAAGACAAGGCAGAGTTGTTTGTGAGTCTGCTTATGGTACTGGAGAGTCTGAGCTGGGCTCCGGCCAAACCACATCCAGACAAGCACACGTCATAATACCAGAGGGTTAATGACAGCTGTCTGCTCCTTAGATCTCTAATGTAGTCTGCTTCTCTTCTCTTCTCTTCTCTTCTCTTCTCTTCTCTTCTCTTCTCTTCTCTTCTCTTCTCTTCTCTTCTCTTCTCTTCTCTTCTCTTCTCTTCTCTGTGATATAAATGGGTCAGCACAGGTTATCTAATCTTGTCCTGAGCTTTACATGAGTCAGATTTTATATGAAAAGTTAATAGAGCACAGAAAGGGTAACTTACTGTGTCTAGCTACTATAAAAGTGTAGCGTGTATAACTCTTCTGTATTTCCAGCAAAATTTCATCCCATACCACTATAAATTCTAGCTTCTTGATCCCAGAGATTGCTGCATGATTATAGAGCTTTAGTTGCTGCATCAACTCTTTATGTGGTGAGTGAATAAAATATAAGAAATCCTGTTACACCAGACTCTCCAGATAAACCCAACACTGCAAAAACCGGGTTTATTGATGAAGTTGAAGCAGAACTGTTTAACAGGGAATTGATCCAATTTCTAGCATAGGTCTGTAGTTTAAAGGAGTACTCCATCTAAAATCTATATTCATCAGCAAATATTCATCTCCAGCAGTTATATTGAATTCATTTGTTGTGTGTCACTGGGCGAGATAGATCTAATAAAATATGCGTCACTATTGCTGTCAAACTGTACAATATCAATTTGAGGCTGTTAGATTGAGCGATGAACGCCTGGTCAATCATTATGTAGCGTCGTAACATTAGTGTAAATAGAAAAAAGTATGTGAGAGGAGAGTCATGTCATCAGCTCGCATCATCCATCTGCACTGCTCTCTGATTGGTTGGTATGTAGACAACATCTTTAGAATGTGGCCCTAAATTTCTGATACTGTCTGAATTTTGTTGCAAAAACTATAAATCGGTGAAGGCCCCCAGACACCCCATATATGGACTCATGCCATGAAAGTTCAGTCTTTTTAGAGCCACCTGTCAAACCTGCTGGTAGTGGATATTTAAAGCAAAAGATAGATTTTCACGGTGATGTGTTTTGGAAATACAGATGCAGACAAGGTCTGGGTGAATGGAGACAACCTCTATGACTAATACTAATAATATATTATTTTGTCTTCTCTTCTCCTCTCTGTTTGCCTCTGGCTTTTCCTGTCCTTTCTTCTCATCTCAACTTTGATCTTGATCCATTTTTCCTCCCTGTTTCCTAACTTTTCTCTTTTCCACTCCTCTCTTTTCCACTCCTCTCCTCTCCTCTCCTCTCCTCTCCTCTCCTCTCCTCTCCTCTCTCTGTCCCTCATGACAGAGCTCAGGTGCTTTCACCAGGCAGCCCAGGAGAACCTCAGAGTAATCTGTCACTCTCCGCCTGAGAAGGCCCATCTGTGCTTGTGTGTGCATATATGCGAATGGTATATGTACCTGAAGGTTATCCGTCTGTGTGCTTCATGAATAACCAGTGACGGTGATTAGAGGATATTTATGTGAACTAGCTGGGCATCTGTTACCTGCTGATAGAAGCAGTGAAGGATGGAGGGAGCATCAAGTAGAAAGAGGAACAAAGTGACAGAGAGAGATAGCAGAGGAGTGGGGAAACAAATGCACAAAGCTTTTACACCTTCCTCCTACTACCAGCTTGCTTTGCAAGCGGGATGGGGTTGCCATAGTGATGGGGAGGGAGCGTGGCAACGGGAGCAGACCGACGTCCCGGTTGGATGGGGTCCGCCCAACACGGAAGCGTAGCATGAGTGTGACTTCTGACAGTGACATGTCTGGAGAAGCTTTGTTGGAGTCTGTTTTCACCTTGTGTTTTCGGTGTGGGGGTTTGTATACGTCTGCGCTGTACAGAGATGAAGATGATAAATAAATTACATCTAAAGAAAGAGAAATGTCTATATTTACCAACACTGTGAGATGAAAACCCTCATCATGTTGACTTTTCAGAGACTGAGATCAGCAGCCTTGTTTACTTCATGACCACGGTGCATTTTTGAGTTTATCCAATGGGGTTTTGAAAGGGTTTCATTAGCCAAAGCATGTATAATTTTCTCAACCCATAGAGACCGTTATAATCCTTTAATTGGGGTTTAAATATATAAAAATGACCAAATCTGGAGTTAAGGTTTCCACGTGGCGTTGGCGATAATAGCTAGAAAAGGAAATGAGGTTTAAATGAAATGATTAAAGATGATGCATCACACTCTCTGCAATTCTGTGTATGTCAGTTCTTTATTTACCTTAACTATAAAGGGCTTTTTTTAAAAACAGTCTTAAATACAATTCTGCACTGGACAAGCTGTCCTGACCCATGCTGCTTTCATCCTGGCACCCCTTCGTCCTTGGGACCCAACCAGAGATGCCCCCCAACAACATTATAGCTTTCTTCTTTCTTTCTTCTTCTTCTTCTCCTCTGTCCCTTCTGCACTCTCTCCCCCTATATCCTTACACACACACACACACACACATCACCTACCCACATTAACACACATACATGTTGTTTTGTCCTGGTTATTGTCTGTCTGGTTGCTTATGGGCTGTTGTTTTAAGTGAAAAAGTGCGAACCTATCCTTTAAAATAGAGACAAGCTTAAAGGACCAGTGTGTAGGATTTAGTGCCATCAACTGAATACCCCTCCCCACCCCCCTCTCCTTCCAAACATGTAGGAGAACCTACGGTGGCCAAGAAACTTGTGAAGTCATTTTATTTTTTTTCTCTTTCTTGCTTTTAATGTGAAATAACAGCAGGAAATGTTCAGTTTCAACAACTGCAGCTTAACACTGATCAACAATCTGCAAAGTAAGTAAAAAGAGTTAAAAAGAGAAAACTCAGAAAGAGCAACTCAGAGCAGCAGAGTGTGATATGACTCTGCTCTGACTCTGACGTTGTACTGATAGAATTAGTAATGTGCTTTATGAGGGTAAATCAACCAGGGTAACTATATACTGCATGGCTGGGTCTTTCACTTTCTTCCTTCTGCGTCGCCCTCTTTGACTCTCTCTCTCTCAGCCTGTCTCTCTGCACCTATCCACGCCCACTTGTATATCCTCTCTGTCACATTTTGAATTGTGATGACTTGGACACATGTTTTCTGTTTCGGTGCCACCCGGGATCGATTTCCCCACACGTCCTCCTTGCCAAGTCATGGCTGCAGTCAGCTGTCGACCTGAAACACCTAAGGTGCTGCTCCGTATCCCTGCGCCGTGTCTCTCAGGTTCCAGCGGCTCATTGAATCATTCTCAGTCACTCACACACACGCAAACGCACGCTAACACATGGGCACACAGGGCCATAATTTCCCCCCGCTGTCTATTTTAAGAGGACTTGCAGTCCTGGAAAAAAAACACACACACTATAATTTAGTGGTGCATAACTGCAGTGTTGCAAGAGCAGGCGGCATTAAAGGTATCTGAGTGCACTGAGAGAGAAGGCCAGACAGACACAGCGGGACAACACACATACAAATGACTCAGTACTTGTGTCCTTCATTCATCTCTCACTCAGGCCAATGCTGTGTTCTTGCAAATTAGCTCTTTGCGTTTCCTGTCAGTCGCTCTATAAAGAAATGAAAATACTGCCATCCACTAAAATATCTGAAATGGCTCAGTGCTCACATGGAGACAGATGCATTTGTCAGAGTTTTTTGGCTGTCCTGTTGTTATTGTTTGTTCTGTGCTCAGGACGGCGTGCAGCGATAAACAAATGAAGGCTAAAGTCGGCAGCGTGTCCGGTAATCTGTCTTCCTGTTTCTGGGCGGCTGTCAGTGGGAAACAAAAGATGAAACAAAGGGCCAGAAACGTAGCCCCTCCGTTCACACGTCCCACCCCCCCTCCGTGTTTTGTGTGAAAGTGTGGCGTTATGGAGGTGACACTGAAGAAGAAGTGAGAATAGTAGCAGGCAGCTGCTATGTCAAGGTGCCAGTATACTCCTTCAGAACTGCTTGTTGGATGCTCAAAGAGTTTCTGAAACGTGCCCCCCACCCCCCCACCCCACCGCCATACCCTTTTTACAGTAACATCAGAATTGAGGAGGGGTTGTGTCTTTCAATTTCTTCAACTTTCTGAAACTGTCAGTCCAATATATTTTCCCCGTATTTTGACAATTATCACTCCTCCCTTCTCTCTACGATGGCCAGTTTTTCACGCCACCTTTGGGTGAGGCAGTTCTGAACAGCTGGAAACACTTTTGCCCACCGACATGGTCGGACAAAACGTTGCACAAACCAGTTCTTTTCTAGCAAAACCAGCCTCTGAAGTTGTGAGCTATCTGTTTTGGTTAGGTTGTGATGAATCAGGGCTGTTGCACCAGACCTTGGGAGGCAGGAGGTATAATGTGGATATGCAGGCGGGTTTGAAGAGTTTTGTTTGTGTGAAAACTGACGCACATTCCAGCAAGTAATACTTACAGTCAAGCATTAAGAAATTGTTACCAATTTTGAGTCATGACATGTGTTAACCCTCAAAAACTGATACTGGTAAGTACCTCAGAAATCCAGCATTGTTTGGGTCATATTTGAAAGACATTAAGGCCACTAAAGGCCAGTTTTCTTCCTCACATTTAACAAACCGGGTCAAAAATACAACTATAAGCTTGATAATAATCCAACTCATTAGCTCTTCTCTTCTACACTCTGTATGCATCATTTCCTGTTCATGCATTAAATTAGCATATTTGCCAGGTATGTGAGATGAAGCAAGGATATAAAGGTTATAGAGCAACACTTGGTGTGAATTCGTTAAATGGCTCAGCAGTGCCAGGGAAATATTTTACTTTTTTATTTGATATTCAGACAGAGAGAGGGTTTGATTCAAAAATTAATTCTTGGCTCCTTTTTCAAAAAAAGGAGTCAAATAGTCAAATAGGAGTCAAATAGTCTTCCTTTCTTACTCACCCTCATTTTTAGTCAGTTATCATGTAAAAATAACAAGAAATTGCTGTGTAGACCATGGTTTTTGGCCCCTGGTCAGATTAAGTAAAGAATCTTGAGAATAAACCTTTGCCTTTGATAATTTATGATGGGCATTTGTTGTAATTTATGAAATATTGTAGATTAAAAAGATAAATGACAACCCTTTGATAGAAATAATTGCTGTAGCTTTACTACTTTGCAAACAAATCTAGTGGTAATAAGTCTTTAGTATCACATGAGCAGTCTGCAATTTGCTGCACATGCATTCAGTGTCTAAGCAGGTGTCCAGACTAAAAATAGCACTGATTTTGTTTTGTTCTGCCCTAACCAAACAGTAGCGAGTGATGCATCTGTCCCACCATTTTTGTTGGACACATAAGCTGTTGTGCTAAGAGTTTATAACCAATAACCAGTACAGCTTTGTCAAACAAATCTACTCTGTTTACCATTTTGCAGCCATTTTTTCTTATGCTACTTTTCATGATGATCATTTTTAAATTCTAAATTCCAGTTTCTTTCCAATTGGCAGAAATAGCCGTCTATCAGTCAATGAATCTTTATTGTTCCCAAGGGGGAAATTTGGTTTGCAGCCAGGTGACATCAGTCATAAGAAACAAAAACAGTAACAACAGTCAAACACACAATACAGTGAAACACAAACAAGATAACAGACACAATTCATACCTTCCTTCCAGGGAATAATCTCCTCGCAAGCCATCCTACCCGGATTATATAACAATCAAAGACTAAAACATTTCTAGAGTTGAGTAAAGAAAAAGTATGGCAAGAGTTCCACCAGCTTCCTCCAACTGGCTGAACAAAGGATGATCGGGGCAAGCCGGAATAGCCTCAGCATCCTGAGAATATGCTTATTATAGATGTCAGAGAGCCGAACCGGGCACACTCCAGTCCTTTTACTGGACACTATGGCAAGACTGTCCAACAATCTATTTTTGTCAGACAGACTGAGGTTTCCATACAACACCACAATGCAAAAAACTAAAACGGATTCAATGAAACTGCGATAACACAGAGTCATTGTGGATCCACAAACAGTAAAAGAGTTCATTTTTCTAAGAAAAGAAAGACGCAGTCGAGCTTTCCTATAAATAACATAAATAACAGTTATTTGCTATCAATAACTGTCCCAGGATATTTGTAATCATCTACCAGGCTGATTTCAGCCTTGTATGATTTACTGCTGGACAGGAGGGGTATGGGGAAGTGGGAGGACGGGAGGGGGATTTCCTGAAATCTACAATCATGTCTGTTTTGGTAACATTAAGAGAATGACTGATGACACCATTATCCAAAGTCTCTAACTACAGCACCATGACCTTGTTCCTGCTCCTGTAAAAGGCTGAAAATCACTGAATCATCAGCAAATTGTACAATACGCTGATTCTTAAACAGACTCTGGCAGTGCACGAAGCCAGAAGTGTTTCAGTCAATGAACAAATCAGAAACACTGCATTTAGAGGTCTGGAACCAGGCTGCAACTTCATCTGAAGGTGTTTGCAACTCCTCATACTATCCTGATGATGCAGCATGACTGAACTCAAGTAATTCCTCAACTTCTGCAGTCATACACACAAACTGCAGATCATTTTATGAGGGCAACATCCATCCTGTTAGTGACGATAGTTTATGTGTGAGCGGAGAGGAACTCCAAGTATAATGAAAGGGGAATTGAGAAGAAAGCCAAAAGGTAATAGGTTCATTTCATTTGGAGGTGTAATAAGGTATTGATTTCCCTAAATGTAAGCAGAGATGAAAGCAAAGTGGCAGTTGCTGCTGAGGAAGAAACTAATGAAGAAGAAAATGACAACATGCACTCTTGCATGAGAGGGGAACACTATGCTATAAACAACCTATTAACAGAATTATGTTCCTGATGTTTTGTATTGGTGACACACACACACACACACACACACACACACACACACACACACACACTCTATAGCTTTTTACCTACCTTGAAAACAATTTACAGGTAATGATGAAGACTGTGGAAATGAATGTGACTCATCTCATTATCTTTATAATGCAGTGTGCATGCTGCTATAGTCACACACATTCCAATGCACGGGCATAAACAAACGCACTCCTATACACTTATTGTTAATATTTAATACCCATTGTTGGTCGTGCAGATGCACACTCAACCACACACGTCATATTTACCCATCCCTACACACTTAAACCCAGCTTAATACACACACCATCTCAACATACACACACACACTTACTGTCTGAACCCATTTTCAGCTGTACACACCACAACCCTGACTCTAAACCACTTTAGCCAGAGCACGGACACACAATCTGAGGACACAAAAATTCACTTTCAAGCTATTTTCAACCATACAAACTCACACACGCCCATACACACACACACACCCATGTGCATCGTTGACGTACGCACTAATTTCAGAACTATTTTCAGCTGTGCACATACACACACACACACCATCCATAGGCATAAACACTCGTTTTCAAATATGCACACACACACTTTAAATCTATTTTCAACCACACACACACACTCATACATCATCCCAAGCCATATCCCCTCCGCTCCCTGCTGATTAAGGCTTTCATAATTACAGTCCTCAGAGTGCCCAACTTGTTCACACTTCAAAGACGGCCGGCTGTGATTGGAGGAGCCGCGGCATTACACCAGAGCCGTCCTATCATTTCTCCCCAATCAATCTGTCATCATCTCTTTACTTGTCTTCTTTTTCCTGATCCTAACATGTATTTATGGACAGATCCTCTTTGATAGAAACTCATAAATTAATGCGGTATTAGACACACACATGCATACTTAAAAAAAGATTTGGCTAACTTACAGTTTTTGTATTTTATAGAGTTTAAACAGTTGGTAGTTTCTTTCCCAATGTCATCCATCTTTGTTTTTCACATTGGGCACACTGCTCTAGCTTCTCATCTACAAGTGGAATAAATCCACAGTCCTCTTTCAGAGCAGAAAAACACTCCACTGGTTGTGATGCAACAGCAGTGAGAGGCTATGTCAGAAATTAACAGTTGGTTTTATTGCTAAATGAAGAGCTGGGTGTCATCTCTCTCTGGGTTTTGCTGTCCTTCTGTTGCAAATGCTCATACATTAATTCTGTATGTTGTATGAATCCTTCATTTCTCAAGTTTTAAGTTATATGTGTATGTTTCTGGCTTTTTCTAAACTTACCAGTTGCTCTAATTCTGTTGCTTAAAATTACTTTACACTCTTACACTACATTTCAGCTGAATTTGCTGAAATTCGGATTGAAGAGTTCACTCAGTACAAACATCATATACAGGCAGCTTGAATGAGGTGCTGGGACTTAGCAGATACAATATATATATATGATATTGTTATGAAGTGTGAATTGCTATATTTAAAGCTCAAGGAGAAGCTTAGAGGCAAAATCATGGTGCAAGTCTTCAAGATGAAAAGCTAAAAGTCAGGGAGTTATAGGTTACGTACATATCAAGGATAGGTTTGTTTTAAAGCATCTTACTGTATATTCAGTACTTGCTCTAAAAGATTTAAAGCTGCATTCATCAATATTTTATCATCATCATCAGTACTATATTATTATTTTTAGTGTTAGTGATGAACCCAGAGATGATTATCATTAACTTCACCAACAGTTCCCTTCAGCTCAACAGAGCTTTTTAGCTTCTTTTAGCTCATTGTTTTGGTTTTTGCCCGCTATTGTCAAACTTGTTTCCAGCAGCAGCAGGCAGATCTTTTCAAAATAAATCTCTGATAAACTCACTGTACACTACCTGCCCAGCACCAAACAGCAGACAAACAATGTTAGCATCTAGCTGGTGAACATAGCAGAGCATTTAGCAGCTAAAGAACTAGATATTTTTCCCAGGAGTTGATGAAGACCAAATGAGAGCTAAAATGAGAGTGAATATTGGACTTTCATTTGCGGGGCTGACAAAAAAAATTCTTAATGTTGCTGTTTGCTAACATGTTTCACAACTTTAAAAGGTGATAATGTGTCAGTGTTGTGTTTTCAGTTTGTTCCGCTGCCCCCAAGTGGCCAAAAGTTAATAAATCCAGCTTTAAATCTTGTCCTTTAATGATATGATATGTTTGTTCTCTCTTGGCTTTACAAATCTTATTTCACACCGTAAGACAAATTAAGACCGTCTTGTTTGTTAAAAACACTCTAAATTAGTTTGACCTTCTTCCATATCCAGAGATGTAGTGGTGAATAGAAAATTGTAGTATTATCAGACATGTATTGATTTGTTTTATAACTCACGGTGCCTGCCTGAAAAGTCAGTTTAACTCTGTTAAAGGATCAGTTCTCCCAAATTACTCCAAAGCCATATTCTCACTTACCCTTAGTGGCACCTTCATCTCAAAACCTCAGCACAAGACAGTGTGACCGTTTGTTTTGTTATTTTTTCTATTTTTGTCATTTGGGTGAACTGACCCTTAAAAGCGGGCAAAACTGGTTTTACCCTCCAGTGAATCATGATTTATTCCATTACTGCTGTATGCTTTTTAACAGTAGCCACCCCAAATACACATACACACACACACACTGAGCTGATGTGTCTTCGATTTATGTGAGAAATGTAGCGTGTGCTTGTGCTGCAGGTCAAATCAAACTGTTGTCCAGTTCACCGGCAGCGGGGCCGGCTGTTCGATCACCAGCAACGGCTTGTGTAGACATTTAATAGGGAATTGGGAAGTCCCTCCTCTTAAAGTGAGCCCGGATGCTGAGCCAGGGGTACTATAAAATCAATCTCATTCCTCTTCCTGTCAGCGCCACTACCTCACAGATGTTTTTTTTTCCCAACGTATGTTCGATTGGTGGAACTGGGCTTAAACTGGCTTGTTCCCTCTCTATTTGATGCTTCAGCAGCATCAGTCACACGTGCAACAAAGCACAAATAGAGCTGACACAGGAAGTGCTCCTGCTGAGGCTGTAAGGTAATCTAAACTGTTTTCTCCCTGCTCTCTTTGATGATTTTGGCACGAAATAATTTCATCAATAAAGCTGCAAAGGAAGCTTATGCCACCATTGATCTTGATGAGCTGTCTTCATCAACTATCTTGACTATCTCACTGCTGGCCATCACAGATCGTATACCCTGTAACATCATCAATATTATTGAAGCATATTTATTTACTGGCTTTTCTCACATCCATGTTGTGGCTCGACAGTCATGGAGATCATGAAAAGGTTAATGTAGAATTGTATGTGGATTGGTCATCCATTGGCGACAATACCAACGGAAGTCACTGCACCCCTCCAGGAAATAGCCCAGCTTTTCTTACCCTCAGAAAGAGCCAATCTTGGTGCTGAGCTAAGCTAACCATCTCTTGGCTGTAGCTATTTAAAGGACAGATGTAGAGTCATATCGTGTGGCAAGAAAGCAAGCGAATAAGGAAATGCCTTAAAATGATGAACTAATCCTTTAACTAAAGGTCAGATTACAACCTTTTCCTGGAACTGTCAACCATATCTAACAGTCTGAATCTGCAGATCAGGTTTTCTCATGTGTCATGGAGGGATGACCATATGCAGTTGAAAAAGAAGATTTACTTAAACTAACACCTCCGTGCTCAAAATTGTTCAAAAAGGTTGTCATTTTGGAGTTTTGGATGTTTTTGTGGTGATTCACTTTGAATCAAAAGTCTTGGATCACTTTACCACAATGAGACACAATTGCATTTCCATCCACTTTATGCATATTTTCAATTTCTGCACAAAAAAGCCTAAGTGGAAATGTTGGAAATAAAAAAAGTAAAAATATTGCAAACTTTTCTTTCTTTTTTTTACACCTGGCTGAGGTGGAAAAGGTGATGTATTCATAAAACAGACTTAGCAAAATATAGCGGTAGATGAAAACATGAGATCTGTGTGGAGCAATGAGGAGACTGTTCCATAAAATACATGAAACAAACATAAATTTTATCATGTTTCCCACATCGTTTTCGTTTGTTTGAAGTTTGACTGCCGCTCTCTCAATACCGCCATCTTGTTGTGTCCTCTTCTTCTGCAACGGTTTAATGGCACCGTCTGGAGAATTAGCCCCGCCAGCTGTTTATCTTGATGAGCTCTAGCACATTTCATGTCCCTGTACGTTAACTTCAATTCTGTATTAACTTAACCCTAATGCTATATCTGGATGATAGGAAAACATATTTATCAACCTAGAAACCTAGCATGATGTTAGGTGAAAACCATGCAAAAAAAAAACACAGTTGTGGTCATGCTCCTGCTGCCAGACTGGCTCTGGTACTGCAGCCTCATCCGGAGGTGTGTGTGCAGCAGGACTGACCACAGTGTTGCTACCACTGTGATCTACTGAGCCTCTTCAGCCTCAGACCAGAGAGCACAGATAGATAACACTGCCAGGGCCGTCCCCAGCGGTGCGTCTTAAATCGCTCCTATCCACTGTGGAGGTTAGGATTGTAAAACATGCACTGTTATGCTCTCATGTTCTGCTCTTCTCACCGTCTTTATTGTATTTCACAAGCTTTTGGGGTTTTATCTAAATCGATCTTCCTTCCTTCTGCCTTAGTATCTGTTTTCTCTGTTTTCTCTCTGGATTGGCCCAGCCTCAGCGTTTTCTTCTATATTTAGTCCCTGAGGCCAGCTGTGGCTCAGGAGGGGGGCTGATCTGACTCTGAGCCCTCGCCGGGACTCAGCTCCCCAACAAAACCCTTAATCGCACAGGCTGTACCCCAGAGAGGAGCTGAATGAATGAGATGCTGGCGAGGGGAGCAGAAGAAACGATTGTATGCTGGAAAAATGGGGTAGGACTGGGACGAGCTGAAAAAGTACATTTGAAAGAACAAGAGCGTGAGAGCAAAGCAGAAAATGAGCCCATAAAATCAGCTCATTAGCTTTGTGCAGAAATCTCATTTTCAGCCTCTGAGTGGAACAAAGAGAGGAGAGAAAAGAAAGTTGGCACACAGATGAGAATGTACCTCAAGAAAAACACAAGTACTCCTACAAATAATTCTTGTGAGGACCTTAAAAGCTCCATCGATTTCAGTTAGTTTCTTTTTGCTGCAGATAACGCAATGTAACGTTTTCTGCTACTGTTCTTGTACAAGTTATAAACATTTTGCATAAGTTTATTGCACAATGTAACTGTATAATTTGAATAAAGAAAAGGTTATCTCCAAACTCATTCTCCAATTTGCTTCTATGGACGAATCCAGTGGTTGATTTATGTGTTAGGGTTAATCACGGTGAATAGATGAAGGTAGTCTGTGAGAATATGGAGGTTATTCAGTCTTTAAACACTAATCTTAAATAAGTTATTATACAGGCTTTGGGAAAAAATTAACATTAACATAGCGCTGCTGTCTGACCTCCACAGTCTGTGGCTGTGAAGGAGCTGTGTGGAGCAACATTTAGCTAAACCCAGCAGGAATTATTGCTAGCTTATGATGTAAATAATCAAAATCAAAATGATTTCTTGCATTGTAATCAGAAGACATGCATCATTTAATACAAATTGGAAACACGCCAGGTAATATCTGCCACGTTAGCATTAGCAGGGTGGCGGCTCACTCTCCCGTGTAGGCAGAACACACAGTCTTTAGCATGTCCCTCTTGATCCTTTGTGGGTTTATAAAAGTAAAATATATTTCATGGAGTAGAAGCTTGTGCTTTTTCCTAAATTAGGTTGAAAAGTTTTGTAGATCATAACCTTTATTTTAATAGCAGTTCATGACCAGCCTGTATTTTAAACATACAGTATAACAAGCTTTCATTTCTTGGACAGATTTCTTGGCAAAAGCTCTTAAAAATGAAATCCACTAATAACATTTATTAGTGTTATATACAGAGCTATAAGTGCAGTGGCTTGTCTACTTCCACCTGGCTAAATTTATTTATATGGTTCCAACTGCAAATGTATGAAATTATGCACAAGGTTTTAAAAGGTCAGAATTGATGATTGTATCAGATACACTGTGAATGAAGTTACAAAGACCAACTAGGCTACAACACTAGACCACTAGCTTGCTAAGGTTAATTACACATCTCATGCCAATACTTGTTTACAAAAATAAATGTTATTTTTAGTAACTGAAGGTTATTGACTGTGCTGTGCTCCTAACTGGCTTTGTGTCTGTGTGTACAGCAGCTGACACTCAAGAATGCATTCAGCGGCTACATTCAGAGCTCTAACACTGACAAATTAGGCAATCTGTGTACTTTTTTCAACCAAATCACTGCTTTCTGTTCTGCCTTAGAGGAGAGAAGCTTTTAATTCTTCAGAAGATGAACTCTCTAAATCAAAAGGTATATCTATAATTGATCTGATCTAGAAAACCCCATTTAAAAATATGATAATATTTCAGTATTTAAATATTTAGAGTACCTTTAGGGTGCCTGTTATTTTGGCCATGCATAATCAATTTTGCTAATTGAGAATATGAAAACTTTAAACCTCAATATCTCAAAACCACTCAGATCTCAGACAGAACTTGATTATTCCAAGGTCACAAAATGGTCAAGTGTGGTCAATATGAAAGTAGAAAACTTTTCAGCAATCAGGCTTCAAGCCAGTCAAGATCACAGAGAAAGGTATGAGCTTCTATCTTGAGCCACCATTTTGCTCCAACAGTCAACAGTCATACAGTTAGGAATCCATCAGAGAATTGGGCACACATTTCTACACCCACAGACCAGAACACAGAGCAGCCACAAGGTGTGTTTTGGGTAAATAACTTCTGTTTCTCTCAACTGGAAAACTCACTTTCCGTGTCTTTGTGATGCCATCACAACCATTCCCTCTGCCAACATGTCACACCCACAGCCCAACGGCTCAAATTCCCAGAGCCAGATGTGTAGAACTGTGTGTAAATCCAAGGCTAAAAGTCTTGTTATGACACACAGCAGTGTCCATAAATAGATTGTGACACACCCATATTTAACCTTGTTTTGGACATAAACTGTATTCATTCTGTCCTAACACTCATCTATACATGTTATTATTGGAAACTGTGTTGAGGTACAGCATCCAAATATAAACGTCAGTGAAGTACCATCACACTCAGTTGGTAAAAATCCTTAGTGGAAGGATGCATGCTCTCATGGTATGTTCTACGTGTCCTTTTCCCTTTACATATGGTTATGTGTGGGTTTTTGAAAGGCATTCTGGGACGTGTAGGAAACCTCTGACTGAATCAGAAACAGATGGGGCAGGTTTGGGGAATGTGGGTGCCTCAAAAAAACTAATTACAACATTTCATGACAAAAATATCTCATTTCTGAACATCACAGAATGATGATATACAGTATAGGACGTGTACAGCTGCAGAAAGTGGTAGGTTCCCTTTTAACCCTTATCATTTTTTAAGTTGTAAGTTTAAGTTTTTGGGTGAGACCGAGTGTGCTGGCTGAGAGTACCATCAGATATCTAAGTCCCTAAGCAACAAGGTGTTAACAAAGGGTCTTATGTAAAAGGAAAGACATCACATACTCCATAACAGCGGGTGGTGGTAGTATGTCACTTAAGGGCTTTTGAAACTGCACTGAACCTGGGGCTAAAAGCATTATTAGAACCCTCTTAGCCCCAGGCTAAGAAAGTTTTCACACTGGCACAATCCTGGCACATTCCAACGTGGGCTAACCCCATCTTTAGCCTTGGGCTTGCTGGCCCTGCTCCGGAGCAGGGTTAATTAGGCTAAGGCTCAGCAGACTAAGTTATCCCAGGGTCAACTCTTAGCCCAGGGCTAAGGATATGCAGTGTGAAAAGCCCTTTATTTTGCCTGCAGCCATAAGACCTAAAAAGAACAAGAAAGAAGGTGACTGCTGTAATAGACATGTTTGGGGAAATGCAACAGCCACCAGACTTCGCGGCGTCCTGTATATACCACTTTTTTCTGCAGAGGCCACTGTTGACACTGCTACATAGTTTTTCTTTAACTTTTTGTCAAGTCCATCATAAATATAAAAAAATATCAGGAACATATCATTGAGGATGAATTTTATGTTGTTCTATTCTTCATAATGTCAGTGATAACTCAATTTTAATGATGTGATAAGTGAAGTTTATTATATAAACCTGAGGTTAACTAAAAGCAGCTAGGCTGCAGGCTGTGTTCCTTTGCTCTGAGTGCCAGAGGAGGATCATAGACAGATGAGCCACTCAGAAACAGAATTATTACTAAATGTTGTGTTTGGGTCTTGTGTAACACTTGATTATATAGCAACTGATCATCAGCGCCACAAAACAATGTCTAAAGCTAAGAATGTTAATGTAAGTTGGTTGATCTACCACTTAGGCTACAACTTAAGGTCTCCACAACAATTGGATAAATTTATACCAACACTGGTGTATATATTCATGGTAAACAAAGGGTGATTCCGAATGATATTGGTGACCCACTGTCCTTTTTCTGTAGTGCTGCCAAAAGGATAAAATGTTCACTTGACCAACACTTCATGTTAAGTCCATCAAAAACAAAGCAGTGTTAAAGCACAGCTGTACTGTGTAGGTCACCTGAATTTTGAAGAACAAGAAGGAACACTTTGGGTCATGGTGACATGCGTAAAGCACAAGCTGTTATGCAGCCTGTGTAGACATTTGTGTTGATTAAAACAGAAGTGTATGCTCCATTATACTCATCCTGAGTATATCTCTGTGAAATATGCTGTGAATATTCATGGTCAAGTATGAATCCTCATTAGTCTGTGACCCCCTTGAACTTTCATCTAGTGCCATCAGACCCAATACTCCAGTGGTACACAATAGGCATCAAAAATGAAATGTGTTGAGCACTGTCATGCTTGGAATAGATAAAACCCATTTTGATTTCAATGACCTCACTTATGGTTTTTACAACAAGGACCACCCTCAGGACAAACCTTTTTAGCCCCATCCAACATCCTTGTACTGTCAACTGTGCATCCTCTGGAGGGTTTCCACAAGAGTTTTTGATTTTCAGTCTTATTTTAGTTTGTAAATCTTTCAGGTTTTATGTTCTCATGCACTTCTTGGTCTGAGGAATTTGCAAATCATCTTCTCTCCCAAACTTTCATATACTCCATGTTTTATGGATGTCATTAAACAAACAGACGTGCACTTGCACTGACTTTTGACATTTATGTCAAGTTTCAGCAGCAGATTGAGATTTGCTGTCTCACACTAACTCAAATTAATTCAACTTCTGATCTAAACCCAAACTAAACCTCTAAACTTTAATCTTGCTCCTCGAAGGAGGATCAGCCAAAGTGACCTCACTTGGCAAAAACAACCTGTCTCTGAAAGTCTGGAACTCAACCTGCTTCTCACAAAGACTTAAGTACAACACACACACACAAACACACACACACTGACAATGAACCCTCCTGGTTCTCCTTCTCTCCTAAGAGTACATCAAACAGACCAGTCCAGTTCCTCTACATAAACACAGAAATTATATTAAAATAATAAAATAAAATAAGCATGACAGTGATGGACTCATTAAAGAGACCTTCAGGTGATGTATGGAGAAAGGAGCGCTGCAGTGTGAGAGAATAACAATATGTCAGCCATCCCTTCACCTGAACAGCTGACATTGGAGCAACATTGGGTTCTGACAGGGAGAGAAATACTGTTGGCTTCATAGCCTTGTACCGTCCACACACACACACACGCACACACTTCTGCTTTGTCAGAATGTCATCAGTTATTTTACACCCAGCCTTTTCTGCTGACTCCGGCTTTCCACTCTCTCTCTCTCTCTCTCTCTCTCTCTCTCTCTCTCTCTCTCTCTCTCTCTCTCTCTCTCTCTCTCTCTTTCACTCTCTCCTGTTGAAAGACTCACTGTACCTCACTGGGTGACGTAGATCAAGGCGTTGTGTCAACAGGAGCTAACGCTGAGCTGACGTCAACTAAACAGGCCCTCTACAAAGAGCGCTTGGTGAGCTGGAAGCACTGAAAACACTGAGCTTGTGCCATGTGCTGTGTCTGTTTTGCCCTGCGATTCATTAAGCTACGAAAACCAAAAAAAGTAATTTAATTTAGGTGATTTTGCATTTTGGCTCTTTCATTACACATCATAAATAGATTACTGCTACTTGCAAACCATGCTCAATTATTTATTATTATTATATTGTAATTTTCCTACCTTCTATACAGCTGTTGGTGCCCATTCTTTTCTCTACAGTATGAATATCAAATCGCAGACTCTTTACTACAGTCAATGAAAGGTCTACATTATTTTTGTCAGTGTTGCATAATGATGTGGTTTCAAATATCACAGTCCGTCTTCTCAAAGAAACTCAGTCTAATTGACTTTTTCCAGAGTAGTATCTCTGTCGTCCACAAATACCCTGTAACACATCTTATCTCATTATCATCAAATGAAAATTGCTTCTTTCGCATCAAATTTTAATAGAGTTCCTTGTTGTCTGCGTGGTTACATGTTGCTATTAGCAACAGATGTGCAGATTCGCCAAAATGTTATAAATATTAGATTTAAAAAAACATCACCCAAAACTCAAATCCAGTTCATCCCAAATGGAAATATAAATATATATGTATATATATTTATACAGTACATCAATACAGTATGGTATTTTCAAAAATTCTCTCAGTGGAACAAAAACAGTAGTATCCATGGCATGTGCGTGATGTTCTGCTAACAGTCACACAGTACATTGCATTTTATTGATGCAAAATCTGAAGTGATGACACAAAATGATGATGACTCATAAATGTCCGAAATCTTGAATTACTGTTCACTATAGAGTAGTTTAATTTAACTACAAGAATAATAAATGCAGTGATGCAAGTTTCATGAGTTTGTTCATAGATTTAAATGGAAATCAACCAATGCCTGGAAAAGCTGATAAATTAAATTAAATTGTTATACTGAGTTTGAACATGTTTGAAAGGCAGACTGACTCAGCTGGATCCTCCACTGATTTCACTGTGTGGGGCACCAGGAGAAATTCACTACTCAAGAAATGATGGCTGGCATGAATATAAGAGTCTCCATTAAATATGATGGAAGTTGACGACTTTCTGAAGCCATTACTCATGGTGGTATATTAGATGGTCCTCACTGAGTATTTTACAAGCTATCATCAGTTCAGATGTTTGATAGGTGGTGCAGGTGGAAGGTTGTACATCATACCAAAACACACATGAAAACTTCACATTTTGATATCACGCATCAAAAACTGCTTTTGGCACAGCCTTAAAAGATAAAAGGCTCTCTCCTCAGAGGAGTCAAAGGTCAGGGACTCAGTGTCTTGCTCACGGACACTTCAGTAGGGCGTATGCTTGGGATTTGAACCTAGGCAGCTTTCTTACCACACCCACCCTGCTGCCCTAAAATCAATGTCGCTGGGCTGGTTCTGTTGGAAACCTCCGCCGTGGCATATGGCTTTGACTTGTTTGGGGCCCCAGAGCACCATGGGAGGTCCATGAAACAATGCACATCTCCACAGGGTGCAGGTCATTAACACAGCGGATCTATAGCTTGTTGTGTGAATGCGAGGAAATACGCATGACCTCTTATAATGCAAATAAGCTGCTTGTTGCACAAAAAGTAATAGAAATACATTTTGACACAGATAAAGGAATATAAGATGAAGACGTGACTAGAGAGTAGTTTGATACTGAAATAGATTGCCAGGAAGAGAGGGGCGGATGAGTGTATGACAACACATTCCTGACTGTCAGTTTTAATTTGTAGTCGAAGTCTTTCGCACTTACCCCTGACCCTATCCAAAAAACGTTAAAGTTGCATTCCCCTGATTTCACATATAAAAAGGTCAATTAATCAGTCACAAAGAATGCTAGTCAGCCTGTGGAAACAGTTGTATTATGTCTATGTGTCTCTGGAGGAGCTTTGTCAAGTCTTAGTCAATAACCCCTGATGATGTCATGAGGGTAGATGCATTATTGGAAATGTATCTGTAAGTGGATCCTGCATTTTTGGAGCTTGACCCATATGAAGGACTAGGATATCTCTGCCTCTGCTGCCATTTTACTATTCTTTTAATAATTCTTCTTTGCAATTCGTTGCAAGTTGTTTTAGCAGACAAACCTTAAATCTGAAGTAATCCAATTTTTTGTCTCTATTTTGGGGGTAGCACAACAGTCTGTAAACTTAACATATGACCTTATAAAGTTGTTATGATGCACCAATATTCACTCTCTTTTATAGCTCGGCTTTGCTATCTACCAACTCCTGAGGAAAATATCTTCTCTAGCCATGAAATTTTCCACTTTCTTCACCAGCTAGTTGCTAACTTTGTCTGTTTGCTGTTGTCAGAGCTTTTTTTTTTTTTTAAAACAGCTGCTGGGATCAAAACAGGTAAGTTATGGGCTGTAAAACCAAAACGATGAGCTGTAAGACTCTAAAATGTGAGAGCTGAGGGGAACTGTAGAGATGGTGATAAATCTCTGTGAGTTTGCCACTATGAGCAACATGATTCACTTTACACACAGTCATTTGACCCGTTATGAATATAAAAATATTGATTAGAGCAGCTTTAAACCTGACTTTAAACACACTTTACCTTTTTTAACTGTTATCTGACCTTTACACTATTGTCACATACTGTTTCCATTGTGAAAGAACATAATCTTGAGTGACATGTGTCTACACTGCATTATGATGAGGTTGGCACCAAACATTCAAAACAGCTCACAGTTAATATATACATTTTATTCATAGGTCGCCCAAGTGGGAATTGAATTCCTAACTGCAGTGCTGGGGTCACGCTCCCTACCTATTAAGCTATTGAAAATCATTTGAGCTATTATAGAGCTTTGTGTGTGTGTGTGTGTGTGTGTGTGTGTGTGTGTGTGTGTGTAGAGGGTTAGGGTTAGGACTGCAGGATTATCATATAGATCTAGCATAATTCTTTATATTGTAATTGTGATTATAATTTTGATTTAATAGAACTGCTATTAGGCTAAATAAATATCTTGTGTAGGCCTTTTCATTTATTGGATGTGGACATTAAGCATTTTAATAATACTCATTTTTCAAAATGCACCAAAGCTTTGACAGTTAAACTGTACTTCCAATTATTTAACCGTAACAGCTGAGTGTGATGCAGTCAGTGCAGGTTAATTTCCTCAGTCACATTAACTGCTCAACTCCCGGGTTACATCAAACATCTATAGTAAAAACTATATCTGTAGTCATGTCTCCCCTAAAATATTTTTTTACACAGATGGTTTGTTCTGGGGGTGTATTTTCAGCAGCACTGAATGATCATAGAAATATTATAGGAATATTATAGGAATACTACAGGCAGCAGTGTGTCTCTATGATCCTATCAGACTACACAATGCTAAGACAGGTTAACAAAGGGGATACGTTTTGGGCATTTTGCTAACAAGGGGGATAGCATCCCTCGTCTTCCCCCCTCATATCGCCTACTGCGCGTGTGTGTATGTTACCCCCCTTTCTTATAAAGTGCTTATGAGCAGCCTGATGATGCTGTTCTGCAGGAGTCAAACTCCATCTGGGTATTAACCGGCATGATTTTTTAATTATCCTGTAATCAATGTGTCTAATGAGCCACATTGAGACAGATTGAAGGTTAAAGGTCAGAGCTCAGCTACACTGAGGTACACAATGAGGCAAATAATGAAATAGATTAAACTGATGGTCTCGTACCATCGGAGTGCTTTTGACAGACATTTGTATGACTTTATTATACTGACTTGTATTTTGTGAACTCTAATTTTACCATCAGAAACTGGCACATTGCAGTTCTGTTGACTGAATCACATTAATCTTTCATTATTTAATTCATGTGTGTTTCATTTTATTAGTTTGTCTGTCAGGATAGTGTTTGCAAAATTGACGAATGGATTTCCATGAATGCTGGAGAACAGTTAGGCTGCCGGCCAGGAAACAATTGATTAAATGTTGGTTGGGATCCAGATCCACTGTTTCCTCCATGAGACAATTATCAATCTTTCTCCATAACTATGGAACTGACAGAGACAGAAGCCTGACTTCAACCAATGAATGTATGTTTGCAGGGTCACTAACAGGAATTCTGTGTTTCGGTGTGTTGAATGTGTTTTCCACAAAAAAACTAAGGGTGACATGATGTACACTGTGATGGATCACCCATCTCAAGCAAGTCTCTATAGGAGGATTTTCAAATGAAACAACTGACTGTTTTGAAATCTGAAATCTCACAGCAATTAAAAAAAAACCTACTGTATTTAAACAATACAGAAAGGGAGTAGTGAGGCTGTAGTTTGTTCTGTAGCAGGACCCTCGGGCAAGGGAGGGACCGGCTCAGCTGCCAATTCGCCCATTGTTTGCCACGAGAACCGAGAAAGCCAATTAACTGAGCCAATGGTGGAAAGTCACACGCATGAGCATCTGTTACAGCTACACCTCCATCTCTCTCGCTCTCTCTCTCTCTGTCTCCATCTGTCTGTACATCAGTTAGTTTTCAGCTGCCCGTTATAAAGCTGTATCTCCAACAGGCTCCATTTCAGCTCAGAGAGAGCTTTAATCATCCGTCCACAGGGACCTGTGTATGTGTGTGTATGTATGTGTGTGTGTGTGTGTGTGTTCGTTACGGCCATGTATGTCCTCCAATATGCTTTTCTTGTAGTCTGTAAAACCTCCAATTGTATCAGGTTTTTCTCTCATATTCACACACATATTACATCACATTATTCACATTATTACATATATTTGGAAAGTCATTCTTGCATCTGAGTGATGTATCCCAGACAAGAGTCCTGCACCAGTGACCCACACAAAGTCGGCAGTGAGTCAGTGAGATAGTCAGTGAGTGTCTCGCCACTTATAAATTGACTCATTGTATAAACATGGACTTTTTGGAAAAGCTCATGTGTGTAAAAAAGCGAAGAGGGTCATTAAAGCTGCACTAATCAATATTATTATATTAACAATGAATCAAATGACTATGTGTAATATGAACGGTGTTGCAGTTCCTCAGCTCTGAGGAGTGATTTAGCATTTCAGTTTATTGTTTTGGTTTTCTGGCCTGTGACTTTATTGATTTGGTTTAATCTCCCAACTCTCATCTCATCTTGTTTACAGCAGCAGCAGGCAGCTGTTTTCAGTAAAAAAATAAAATAAAATAAATGTTGCTGGATGTGTAAATAAGAAACTGTCGACTAACACGTTCTTATAAAACAACTTTATAAAGTGATAATATGTCAGTTCTGTTTACGACTTGTTCTGCTGCCCCCAGGTGGCCGAAAAACAATCAATGAATGCAGCTTTAACTCTTGTGTCAGAAGATTTAGAAAACTAATGCTGTGCCAGCTGTTCTAAATCATGCTTTTGGCATTGCAATCTGCATAGCTTTGTTTTTTATTTATTTTTATCAATTTTTTCATGGCTTTTGTGCAGCTCTGCAATACACCAGCACTTCAAGCATTCATCTATAATGCCTACTTTATGCAAACAGACAGCTCTAAGCTTTTTTGATTACAGGTATAGCTCAGGTCGCAGGGCTCATATAAACAGGTTGAGTCAGGTCAGGTAATTTCCAGATAGGGTCAGTTCAGGTACTGCACACTTTTAAGGGCACTGAAGTTTGTATTCACAACACATTTAAAAAAAAAACCTCTAATACATCCACAACACACAAAGAAGCATATTTACTGTGAATGGATCCTCTCTGCTGTCGAGAAATGTTGATTGGATTGTCATAGCTTTTCGGGTCACACCTGTTCTGGCTGGGAGTGCCAACAAAATGTGTTCAGGACAGAGCCGGCACATTGGCAGCGAGGAGCTCCACACCATGTTTGTATTTTCATGCATCTAAATCAATAGCATAAGCCCCAGCAGTATCACACTTCACTAGCTGGTGCAATTTTGCAAGTGTTGCAGTGGCTAATTCAAACAGCAGGCTCCCGAACCACAAATCCAACGTCTTTGCTTCGATTCCAACATCACTTCAATTACCTCTCTCTAGTGGAGAGAGGACAGCAATGTTGGGAAAGTTACGGATTTCAGCTGTAATGGAGGGTTTTACTTACCAAAAATCATTTAAATGCTTTTTCAGAAGCCTTTCCACAAGAGGAAATTTCTGAGTAAAAACTCTTTAGTCTGTTTTCGATTCATGTTTTGCCAAGAAAATGGTCCAAATTAAAGATACCAAACATTGGCACAAAATGTAATTCAAAAAGCCAAATTGCTGGAACCTGAATGTGTGTGCATGCTGTACATGTAGAGGCATGTATGCACTTGCTTTTGAAAGTCTGTGCTTTGCCTTGGATGTGTTACAGCACCACAGATTGGAAGTAATCTCTCTTGGACATCTTACATCATCTTACATCGAAACACCCACATAAAAAAGTGCACTGAATTTTGCACTGAATGAAGCTGAACTGGACTGAAATCACAGCAAAAAATCTGAAACGATAACCAGAGCTGTATGTGTGTGTGTGTGTGTGTGTGTGTAAAAAGTCACAGTGGGGTGCATATTGCTCCAGGGAAGCGTGCTCAGATCTGGAGAGAGAGCTACCATCCAGTTCTGTTTAATATTATATGCAAGCAATTAATGAGAGAGAGAGAGAGAGAGAGAGAGAGAGAGAGAGCAGAATAGAGAAAAAAACAAGAACAGAGGTCTGAAGTCCCACTAGTGGCCCCTAGAGACTGCAGTATTTATTACACTAAAAATCCTAAATATAAATCTTGTCCTGAAGGCGGCACTAGAGGAAGACCATGAGTTCATATAGAATTAAATCAATCTGGTCATTACATTTTGATATTAGGTGAAAATTGTGCTTGAGGTGTCATGAGAAATATCAGGATTCATCCTCTGGGGACCAAGAATGTTCACAGCAAGTTTCATGGCAATCAGGCCAGTGTGGAGATACCTCGTCAAGGTACAAAGTGTTGGTCAAAAGGACATTTTGATCTGATGATTATGGTAGAATAAGATAAGGTGATTGATTATTTTAGCAATAGCTGAACCAAGAGGTGGCTAGTAGTGGCCATAACCACCATGGAATAAAGTCTGGCCACCCCACTGGACAGTGTGGTTATATGGCAACCATGTCTTAGCCAGTAGGCTACCAGGGCAGACCCTTTATTGTTCATTTCATTCAAACTGTTCATTAAAATTATTATTTCTACATATTATGGTCTTCTTGTAGATAATATACCCTAAGCAAAAATTCACCAACCTTCACTATTAAATTAGTTCTAATACAGTATCAGCATGCTAACATGCTGATGTTTTACAACTATAATGTTCTCAATCTTTGCTAACGTGCTAACACACATTTCCATCCCTGGAGCCACATGGCTAGCATGGCTAAAAATGATCAAGAGACTGGTTTCTGTACCACCTAAAACTGAATACTGGTCTCAGCTTGGCCACCCCTATGAACTCTGGCTCTGCTACCATTTTAGATACTCACATGAGAGGTCTTACAGCTTATTCTTTACAACAAAAAGTGAAGTTTTTGCGTGTGTGTATGTGCCTTCCACTGTTTGTTACATCTGAAACATTTTTAAACTTACATACACACACTATGGAGATTATTTATGCAGCAAGCATCACCCACACCACCCATCACCATGAATCAGAATGAAAAGTGACATACTGCAGACCTCACACAGTCAAGGCTCGCTCTTTACTAACCCCCCACCTGTCAACCAAACTGTTGATGGCATACACACTCCCCATCCCTCCCAGGATGTTGAGATAATGTGGAGCATGGATTGTGTACATCTGTGTGTGTTTTGGGGGTTACTGAGGGGCGATGTGTTCCGGAGAGAGGTCAGTTCTGCTCTTACTAGGAAGGTAAACCCTAGTGAATGTGTGTGTATGTGTGTGTGTACTTTCCTGTGCTAAGCCGTTTGCAGATCAGTGTGCTGTGGAAGGTTTAAAAGGGTTTTAACCAGCAAGTGTTGTTGTCTTTACGCTGATGAGCTGGCTGCTATCAAATCTAGGACTTTAATGAAAGTGGTTCACAGTGTGTGTATGTGTGTGTGTGTTCAGATTCCAGACACTTAAGATGATTCTCTGTTGCGTGTAGACTGTTTCACCCTGTGGGCATCTTTGTTTATAACAGATCTGCCTTTCACTGACTGCTTATCTGTCTATTTCCATTCTGTCTTCTCTTAGCCCAGCTGTGTGCGTACGTGCGTATGTGCGTGCATGTGTGTGTGTGTGTGTGTGTGTTTGTGTGTGTTCCAGTGGCGGTGACCTCTCTCATCCCATACTTTTAATCTGACCCAGTGAACTGATCCAGCAGCAGCAACAGTGCGGGGAGCATTTAGCAGCAGCGTCAGACTGCTAGAAGGCGCGTCCCTCCCTGCTGTGCTGTGAATGCAGCCCCGCCACGCTGATTGCAGGCAGTGGTGTGTAATGACAAGACCTCCCACTGTGTTGTGGTCAGGGGCTGCGTGGGTAAATCATTTATCATTTTGCAACACTTTAAAATTCAACAATTAATACTTTCGGCGGTTTGGAAACATGTCACACAAGCTGCGTTCTGCCAACACTTTCATCCAAAGCGTCTCAGTAACAGACGTATATATTTTTAGCATGGGTGGCCCCAGTGGAAATAACAAAAGCAATGCAGAGCAAACAGACGAGGAAGAGCGTGTTTGAAACATCACACAGGTATTGAAGTTCATAAATTCGCTATTCACAGGGAAAAGGAGTCTGTATAGCAGCTGGTTAGGACCTCAATCCTTAGAAATGTCATATGGAGAAGCTGGGAGTTTTTAAAAAGGCTTTGATTGATGGTCTAAAAAGTGAAAAGAAAATCTAACAGAATTTGTTTCAGCCCATCAGGCTATGAAACAAAAATAAAATTCTGCCTGCTCTAACTGCCATTATTTAAAGCTTGCTGTTCAAACTGGTCGATGTCCAGATTCCTTTAAACTCCGAGTGTTGCTGTTTCGAATTGTGTTTTAAGCCAAACATGAATAGAGAGCCAATCAAACAAATGCTAAGCGTATTTGGCTGTTATGACACTATGTCCATTAAAAGCTCATGTTAACTGAAGCTCCACAGTACAGTAGGTCATTTAAAGTTATGAAACCAAATTTGTATATATTCCAGCAACAAAACCTGCTAAAACCTCAGATTAAACACAATCAGTCTTACTAAAACCTGCATTAATTGACTTATTTGGCAACGTAAGGGCAGTGCAACAGGCTGTAAACAGTACATTGACATCACCTTATAAAGTTGATATAGTGAACCTATTTACATATCCAGCAGATATGTAGCAACATTAGTGTTGTATTCCTTGTCATGTGGTGGATGTAAGTCCAATATTCACTCTCCCTTTTACTCTGTTTTGGTCTCCACTAACTCCTTAGAAAAATATCTGGCTCTTTAGCTGCTAAATTCTCTAATATGTTCACCAGCTAGCCACTAACTTTGTCTGCCTGCTGTTTGGTGCAGGCCAGGTATAACAGCTGCCTGCTGCTGCTGGAAACAATGCTGATGAGAGGTGAGACTGAACCAAAAAAGCAAAGTTATGGGTCGTAAAACCAAAACAATGACCTGAGAGACATTAAAATGTTCCACAGAGCTGAGGCTAACTGCAGAGACGGGTGATAATTCTCACCACAACTTTCCCCTTTCACATTACACATAGTCATTTAATCCATTGTTAATAAAAATATTGATTAGAGCATCTTTAAAGCTATGTGTAGTTTTTGAAATCGAATCAAGCTAATTCATTCATCCATGTACAGGAACCAATGATCTGAGGAACAGGGCCCTGAGGATTAGTCACCACACATGCTGTTAAGTGCTTTTATTCATGATTTCATGCTAATAAATTCAAACGCTTTAGAAGCAGCTCTCAGCATATTGAATCTCCTTCTCTTCATGTCATATTTGTCTGCCTGGCACCTGGTTTACATCAGGATGTGTAACATGTTTTCAGTCCATCCAGACGGAAACAAACCTCTAACCAACCCTGGCTGTTTGTGTCATGTTAAGCTTTGCTGCACATGCCTTTCACAACAGCAGAATTATGATTTAAATTAAACTAGTCAGGGTGCTGATACACGTTACAAATAGCACAGTAAAAAATATGTTCTGTGAATCATCAAGACAAATTGATGTGATTTATAATAGGTTGTGCTGTTACTTGCGGTTAGTCATTTTTATTCTGTGCATGCAGTCACTCCCTCTCTCCCTCTCTCTTACTGGTTTCCTGTGGTTGTTGGTGTTAGAAGAACCCACCCTAAACACTCCACGCTGTTAAAAAAACAGCTATTTTGGACCCATTTTGTTGTTTGGTGACATTTATACCATGTCCAGAGCTGCTGCTTTCTACACCAACAGGGATTTGGGTTTTAACCTGAAGACTAGAAGGCATGCATAATATACACTGTTGTAGGGCTAACAATTATGTTCATTATCAATTGATATGTCAATAATTCATGTAAATTATATTCTCAATGAATTGATCAATCTTTTGGTCTATGATTTTTTATTTTTTTTTTTTTACAGTATATACAGTTTATACAGTATAGTTGTTTCAAACGCTTGTTGTTTCGCTGCTGCATCTCACTGCTGCATCTTGTTCGCTCATTTTTGGCAGTTTGTTATAAGCTTCAAGGAGACTATGTTTTTCTTTTATAGATTCCCGTCATGATTTCAATGTGCATGCAGCACAGCCTCAGGTAGCCAGCTGGAACCAGGCGGGTTACCGAGAGGCAATAATGGTGCCACAGCTGCTAGGTACATATTATACATGTATCATAGGAGTAAAGTAAAAAAAATGTTTTTAATTTTTTTCTATATGTTGTCAGGTATGAAAAGACCCAAATTGAACACTGTAAGCAGACTACTTGATTACTATAAGCAAATAATTTAAACAGCATTTATATATGAATGATTCTGTCCCAAGCTTTTTAATCCATATGAGTGGTTGATCACTGTAACCATGTTCACTGTAAGTGGTTTCCACTGTATGTCCAAAAAAAACAGAGAATATTTGGCATTTTTGCTTGACAAATGGCTAAAATGATGAATACATTATCAAAATAGTTGCAGATTAATTTTCTGTTGACTGACTAATCATTGCAGCTCTGCACTGTTCTGACATATGATGCCTTCTCAAAAATAGTATGCAAACCAATCACAAGGAAGAGAAGCTTTAAATTGATAAAATACTGTAAAATTAAAAACCTTTAATTTGATATGTCTTGATTTTTTTTGAAGCACCATACTTACCTCTTAAGGAAGACTTTCTCAGCTTACATGAGCTGCACTTCTTTTGTAAATGGCTGGAAAATGGTTCAACTTTTTGCCCACTGCAGTAAGGATAAGATACCGAAACAGCTTTGATTAGGAAATGGGGTTAACTTCAGATGAGTTGCTGGTCTGCAGTCAAACCTATAACACAGGCTTGACTGTCCTGATTTCAGTCTTAAGCTTATGCAACTGGGAAAGACTAGTTAACATTACATCACAGAAACTTTTGTCCAACACGACTTGTGGATTCAAACTCAGTAGAGGCAAGAGCAAAATACCATCAGAAACTGAAAGCGCAACCCTTCCAAACAAACAGCTAAAAATGTGACAGCTAGTGCTTAGGGTCATCTTGCATGGAGGGTGCAGGTGCGGAATTAAAAGGTGGTTTTTCAGCTTTCAGAAGAAAATGTGTAGTGACTTTACTACCCTGACTTCAGTAGAGACTTCATTCCACCACTGTGGGGCCAAAACAGAGAGAAGCCTTGACCGTCATGAACAAACGCAAGGTCCTCGGAGTGAGGGATTGAGCAATTATCCAGAGGCAAAGGGTGAATAGAGTTTGACCATGCACCACAGTTCTCAATGGGATGTGAGGTGCAACAGGAAACCAGTGTGGTGAACGTTTGGGAGGTTGAACACCAGGCAGGCAGCAGGATTCTGGAGGTCTGGTGGCAGGTCCATACAGTTGCTCCAAAGGAGGGAGTATCAAGTGCCTGAATCAGCACCTGGGCCGGAAAACGGTGAACCCTCTTGATGTTTGCCAGAAGTCAAAAGATTAGAGTCCTTCACCTTGTCAACAGATATTTCGCAAGATGATACTAAACTAGATCCAAACTGGTCAAATCAGTCACAAAGACAGAATTGGCATGTTCCACTCTTCAGTGTTGTGACTCAGCTATCAACCTCCCTCAACGATGTTCTCTCCACGACACAGAAAACCTACCTGAATACAACATGTTTTGCACTACTTCTTTCTGAGTTGTAAAAAGACATTCAAGGAAATATAGGAAACCACTAACTGAAGTAAAAGTAGGTTGACGAAAAGTGAGTCTATTAAGAAAGTAGATCACAATTCATCCCAGAAGAACTCCTGGAGTGTGTTGACCAGCACACATTGATTATCTATCAGTGTGAGAGTGTGAGGGGTTGGCTCTCATTGTGCCTCAAAGTGAGCCGCAACCTCACGCTCTTTGTTATAGTTTGGCCTGGAAGCCACCCTGTAGAGCCTGCTTTTAGCTCAAGCACAGCCCTCCCTCGCCTGCAGCAGCTGGGGTATCGCTCCACCTGGGCCTCATTCTTCTTCTGAGTGTATTGCCGTGGGCAGGGCTGCAGTCACTCCTTATGTTCAGCTTGAATTGATAACTCAACTCTTTAAGAATCCCTTCACGTCCACTCTTCCTCCATCTCCCCTCTTGTGTCTGATGGAGTTGTCTGACTCATCTTCCTTCATGTAGAACCAAGGACTGTAATATTCTAATCTATTTCTTACATGTATTATCAGGCCCCTTTGCTTTTTGATCCTTAGCCTCCTTACTGTGGGTTGGTGATTTTATGAATTGGAAGGCTTTCCTAAGATTGCAGTTACTGTTAAACTCTTAAGACACCGTAGAGGCGAGAAGCTAGAATGTAATGTAAATGCATCAGCAGCTGTATTTCTATAATCACCTCGGGCTTTGTGCCTCCAGCCTCACAGCAAACTTTAGGAGAAAGAGTTTTTTGAAATGTTAATGGGGGGGAGGGGGGGGATCAGACCCAGGAGTGTTAGTACAGAATTTATTCATTAACATTCTCTGAGTGAAGAACAGCTTTCCGATCTGAAGATTCAAGGTGACCTTCTATTGAATATATACAAGAATTACAATATCTGCAGTTTCATTCCCCAATTAAATATCTACTATTTGAACAATGTGACCCCTGCTTTGAGGAAATAATCACAAGCCTGAGAGTAAAAGGGCTTATTGAAGATAATAACTATATCATTAACCCTTTGATTCAGAGATATTGCCATCTTTAGATAATGCATTCACCTTTGATTGTGTTAATATTATGCAGCAAACATCAGCTAACTTTTGTCATCATGTGACCAAAGTATGGAACTTTGATTACCATGATAACAGGTGGTTGTACCATATGTTGAGAGCAGATGGTAACATCTGTCTGTTCAAATATGGTCTTTGGTGTCAGATGTGAAAGTCTTCCTTGATCTTTTTCTGGTCATCTACTGACTCCCTCTTAGTTACCTTTGACCTCTTCCATTTGGATACTGTGAGCGGTTTTGTCTGATGTTCACAGCCAGCTGATTTAGTTTTTCTCCAGTGTTCATTCAGTCTCTTGTCCAGGGTTCTTGCTATTTTCACCTATGTAGTGTTCCCCACTGCTGTTGCAAGGAAGTGTTTGGAGACAAGGTACCAGCAGAGATTTTCAAGTGTTGAATGGTTTGTGGTAGGTGTTGACTACTGACTAACTGTAAGGGAGTCCCACTTCTGGGGGTCTCCATTGATTTAGCACTGTCTGTTCTCATCTTAAGTTGGCGTGGAATTTTCATCATCTCCTTCTAGCCTTGAGTGACTCCGACCATTCTGCATCTCCCTCTACCCTCCTCCTCATCGACAAGACTTTGCTCTGATGTTGATCTGGATATTTGTCAGTATGAGTGAGAGAGTTTGACCTGTAAGGTGTCATCCAGGAGTTGAGCAGAGACAGTGGTTGCAGTCTCCCTGCCACGTTTGACTACCTATTATCACTTGACTGAAGTTCCATACTTAGGTGATGGCAACTAATTGAACTCCATTTGCTGATTAAGGCCTTGAGATGTGGCTCTCAAAAAGAACTGCAAGTAGACCTTGAGCTAGCAAATAATCAGGCAACATATTTTTTCACCATGCTAGCAGCATGACTCTATGGATGGCAATGTTGGTTGGGTGGTCCACCACTTTGGTCCAGACTGAATTATATCAGCACTGTTCAAGAGATTCTCAGACTTTTCCTGTGGTGCAACCAGCAGGTATACATTTTCACTTGTACAGACAATCATGGTTCCCAGATGATGAATCCTCATGACTTTGGTGACCCCCTGACTTTTCTTGTAGCGCCACCATAATATTGACATTTGTGGTTTTAAGTGAAATGTCTTAAGAAATGTTAGATGGATTGCCATGAAATTTGGTTCTAGTAACAATTGTCATGTTCCACTGAGTCATGAATTGTAGTAACTTTTGTGATACCTTAACCTTTCCTCTAGCACCATTATCAGGTTAAAATTGTAATTTGTCCAATCCTGCAAAACTAATGGCATTCCCATCAGCTTTGGCTGTACTTTGCGTTTAAAGCTAATTAGTAAATGTTATAATGCTAACACGCATAAACATTATGCCTGGTTTATGTCAGCATGTTAGCATTGTCATAGTGATCATGTTTGTAAGGTTAGCATTTAACTCAAAGTACTGTTGTGTCACAGTACAGTCTCACAGAGCTGCCAGCATGGTTGTATACTCTTATTTTGTTACATGTATGTTGTAACTTGAAATGCTTTGTACAACTTTACAATAAACCACTTATTCTCATAAAGGTTTTCTAAGTTGTTACTAATGACCTCATTAATGTTTAATGAGCACTTAATATTAAACAGGCTGTAATGCATATGAGGCAGAATATATAGGCCAAACAAAAAGATCCTTCACCTATGTAACACAGGAGTTACTTTTATTCATGCATCAATTGAAGAATTGTAACTTATTAAGAAGAAGAACTGTAACGGATTTATAAGGCATTAATACATTTATCATGCATTCATAGAGTGACTACTGACTTTGAAGATTTTAGGAGTATGTCAGATTAGTAAGCCGCACCAAATTTTGATACAGTCTTTTCTTTGCTCAAGTTAATCTGTTTATTGTGCTTTTAAATCTCACCCTGCAAACAGATTTTAAACATATCTCTAGTCATTTTAACACAGTCAACCCCCTCATGTCTTCATCATTACTGCTCAATATCTCCCCTTTCTTGAAGGAATCTCGCGGCTAAAAACCCTCATGAATTACTCATGACCTCTCGTCAACTGAGAGCGTTTCTCGAACTTTAGATGTTTTATGCATAAGACCCTGGAGTGCAGACAGAGACGACCAGGGAAGACAAAGATAATTTTCTCTGTAGTTTGTTGAGAATTAAGTGGCTTTGTTGCTGCCGTGCACCATCTGATTCTTCTCCCAGCATGCCTTCTGTGTCCGCCTGCCTTGCCTTGCCTTGCCTTGCCTTGCCTGCCGGTCTGTGATGGTTTTCGGATGACAGCTCGACTTGTCAGCCTGCCGTCAAGCCTCAGGGATCAGATACCTCTGTCTGATCCCAGCACGTTTTTCTCCTTCACTTAGTCCTTGTTCATTTCCATTCAGTCTTTATTGCAGGGTGGAGTGTGGGGAGGTGCAGGGGTGCTGTTACTGACAGAACAGCATGACATGAAGTGTGTGTGAAGAGTGTGTGTGACTCCCACAGGGCATGTGCGAGGAGGTTCAGTGAGTTCATTCTCACTGCACCTCCAGTCCAGTCGTCTGTATCCAGGCAGAAGTCTCTCCTCTCCTTCTCCGTCTCACCCTCTCTCTACATCCTTAGGATTCCCCCCCGCAGCGTTTGCATCCCATGGTCTCGTGGTTTTTGCGGCGTCTGCTCCGGTGCCCCGGTCAGCCCCTCTCATGTGACTGGGTCTCTTCCACGCTTGGCCACCTTCCGACTGAATTGGCCCATGGTTGACCGCATTTCACCGCTGCTCCATTTCCACTCAGTCAGATTGTATATGTGAGTGTGTGTGTCTGCCCCAAGGGAGGGGTGGACTATAAACAGTCATCACTTGTTGACTTCCTGCCATTCATCAAAGCCTTGAGCTCCATTAAGTCCACGTGGTCTTGGTCTTCCTCCACCTACTGAAACCATTATCGCATTGCAGACGTCTGATATGATGCAGATCCCTCATAAAACTTTATTTTGTTTGCATATTTTATTTCTTCACTTCACTTATTCAATTATACTTAAACACACCTTATTTAAAGGCAATAACATATTCTGGAGTCAACAACATTTCTATTTTTAGGATTTCAATGGAGACTTTTACAGTCACATAATCGTCTAAAACAAGCTTTTCCTTGTGAAGAATTTACGTTTGGAGGAAACACTGACTCAGAAAAGGTTGTGCATGAAAATTCACATTTAAAACCATTAGTTGACCTATAACTTGTATATGTTTCCACTATCCGTCTGATTCATGCTTTGCTAACAGTTTCCGTACTGACCTGCAATCAACCATGTGTGTTACTGGTAACATAAAGGAGCCCCAAACAGTTAAAGAAACATCTGTGGTCTTGGTTCCCATCTCTAGGCTACTAGGCATGAATTCCTTTCCTTTTTAGTGAGGGGAATGTTGAGTCAGGCAATGAGAGGGCAGCTATGACTCAGGGGTCCTGGGACATTGGGAATACAGCACATGTAGAAGTGGGGATATGATGTCATTGACGGGGGCAGACAGTGGTTTAAAGGGTCACCTAAGTTACAAAAAAAGCATATTTTCTCATTGAAGTCTAGTAGTATGTAGTCACACAGATAGTTTGATTTCTGTCTCTGAGGTTTCTGTCTCCACCGCAATACAATGAAGGTGAATTGAATCCAGTTTGTGATGCTAACAGGCTTAAAAAATTAGAATTCTTCCCACAGGCTGTAAAAAATTTCATTGGAACTACTATCAAAGAAACAGTACTTATGAAAAGTGCTGACAGTGAGTTCTGTGGGTTATCCAGAGATTTTAAAAATGTAATGCAACACTATATTGAAGAATTGCATTGAGACAGGTATCTTAAGCCTGGAGAAGAAAAACAACAGTACTGCACGCCTAGATATTACTAGGCGTATATTTTTTGTTGGTGGTGAAAGTTCTTTTGAGTCTTGAATCTTTTACTATCCAGATGACAGAAGCTTATAGTTAATAAAAATGTTCATACATTCATTTAGGTTGCCTTAAAGTATTACTCTGTATTCCCAGCAATAAGCTTTAGGGGCGTCACTGGTGCTTTTCTGGCTTTTTTTGCCCTTGGTTTTGCCTCTGAGGCTACATATAGGTTTCCATTACCCATTACTTATGATGGGTCAGTACTGTGTGCAGCCTGAGGAAGCCCTGCAGACACTACTCAAGTTGAAAAAAGTACTTCCACCTCCTCTGAATGTATTTTAGGTAAAAAAAAAAATTAAAAAATAAAAAAAATCCTAAACTCAAGTTTGACTTACTAGCTTTTATGGAGCTTTCAACCATATCCCATGGCCTTCTTTAGCAAATGAAAGTTTCCTCAGGTGTCATCACGTTACCATGTACAGAACTTCACTAAGGTGTGAAATATATAAGTTCTGTATATCTCTGTATTAACACATCCCTGTGAATCAGTTAACATGCAGGTCCATTTGTACATAATCTTAAACAAGTTCTCCACTGTGGTCATTCTCCACCACTCCTGGGTCATCAGCATCTGCAAAAAAAATGAAGCTGTACCTGTTTTACATCCCCTGTTGCATTTATAATCTCCCAATATAATCATTTTATTAAATACCAAGTGATGTATTCTCCCTCATCAGGCATGAATTATTAAGCTAATTAATGGAAGAAGCCTCGAAGCTGCGAATGTTTTATTTATCATTTCTCTGAAACAACATTTATCCCAAAGATTCTAACATAATAATGACTGTATTCATTAAACATGTTTTTCAGGACCCATAAATTATCTCACTGCCTGTGTAAAATCTCCCCAAACAATGCTCAAAACCCTAGTTACATTCTATCCTGCCAGCGGAGAAGTGATGATGATCCTGATCCCATAAATAAAAAAGTAAGATGAATGATAAAACACGTCACTAATACCAAGAGAGAGCACATCACAGCAGGATACAGCTCAGGTTGCATGTTCATTATCCATACTGTAGCATACATCCAGTACATGTTACCGCAGTGTATCTGCACAGGCATAATGCATCAGTAATGGGATCCCTCATGTTAAATGAATGAAAGCCCATGGCAGAGAGATGCAGAGATTGTCTGCGTGAAACTCAGTGACTGTATGTTGGCTCCAGCAGCCTCCTCCTGACCTGCTGGGTCTGCTGCTGTGTTATATGCTCCAGCGTGCTCTGTGACGGGTCTGATGTGTTAAAATAGGCTTGAAAAGCCCGGTCTGCTGCCTTTGTAATACGATGTAGATGTTTTATAAGCTGTCAGGTGCTATCTTTGTCTCAGCTGCTTGTGGATTCTGTCAGTGTTTCTCTTTTCCTATTATCACAAGCACTTTTGGAGTTAGAATCGCTTTATTCCGCAGCTGCAAATAATGCACAGGGATTTGTCACTGACATTGGTGCAGGAACATTATTGTAAAAACGCCCACTTATATTCTTAAGCAATAACAGTTACAGGTTTTTAGGCCTTAAAAACATAAACTATCAGTATTTAAAGCAAAAACTGAAATAGTGTCAACAAATCAAGCTCAGTCTCTTGCTTCAACAAAAGTGAGAGAGTTAAGGTAACTTAGAATCTTAATCTGTGATTAATTACCAATTTAAGCAATTTAAAGAGTTCACTCCATGTTTACTTTACACCAGATTCTTTTGCATAATCACTTATATAAAATCATTTTGTCTTCGATTATTAAATGAGTGTGATCAGACATGTTTGTTAGTTTTAACTTTAGCTTGTCTAGTTATCACTTTCAGCACTAAGCGAAATGATTTGATTTACTTAACTCATTAACTTAACAAATTAAGTTATTTAGAAACATTGTTAGCTTATTAGTGTATACTTCCCAGCATGCATTGCATTAAGATTAAAATACGGAAATCCTTCTCTTTCCATCATAAGAAAAGTGACATGACTTAGAGGAGTCACATGATCATCTCTCTTTGATCAAAATTCAAACAATGCAAACCATGTTGCAGATAGGTATTATATGCACTTCAGACACTTTCTGCATCCATATTGTGTATGGTACAAGAATAATGATATGAAACATTGCTCCTGGGCTGATTCTGACCTCTAACAATACAGCAAAAGTTGTACTGATTAGAAACTGATACTCAAGAGGCATCAAACTTGATATGGTAAATAAAAAAAGAAGGAAACCAGGCTCATTAATAAACTTGAAATTCCAAGTGGGTACAGCACACAGATTTGAGCTACTTTAACTTAGAGTAAATTAGCAGAAGCAAAAAGTTGGATGAACTTAACGCCTAAAGTTACAGCTGTAGTCCTGTTTGCTAGTTTTAAGGTCAGATGGTGTTTTGTAGTGGTATTCTTGATCGTGGAAATAGCAGTCGACAAACTTCGAGGTTCATTTGGTAGCTGTTCTGGATCTTTCGGGCAAATCTACATGCTCTTTATCAGCAGATGCTGTTTGATCTGCTGTAATAGGTTTATAGATTTTCAAATTTATGAGCATTTTTAGATCTTTTCGCTCATGTTGGCTTACAAATTGAGGTTTAAACTTCATTTTTGACCACGACATATATTTAGAGCTTTTGATCACACTCAGTCTTCATCAAGCCTCAGAGCAGCTACTAAATGGACTATGAGCTGAGATCGTTCTGTCAACCGCTATTTCAAAGATCAAGAATGAGCATTCAAATCTCAGTTTTTACACTAACAAGGATGAGAAGAACATATATAATTCCATAACAATTGGATTTCTGCTGATAAAGATCATGCATTACGATCAAAAGCTCCAGAACAGTTACTAAATGGACTTTGAAGACAGTTTTGTCAACCGATATTTTGCTTGCACATAAAAGCAAACATTTTAGAAGGATGATGATATGATGACCTTCATGATATGTTATATAATTTTTTAAAAAAGTGCAACATTTTGTTACAAATATTCCTGTCTACTCAGTGCAAAACTTATCATGTTGTCAAACTGTGGTGCATTGATTGGCACTTCTCGCCTCCTGCTGCTCGGCTGTCAGTCAAAAGCTTGTCGGATTATAATGATACAGAATGATGATAAAGCTGAGTGGAAAAGAAGTTAAGAGCAATATCTGATCGTCACTCTCTTCCTGACTCTGTCTCTGAGCCTGAGGTGAGGACTGCCGAAGCCGTAATTGCTTGTGTATTATCGCCATGTTACTAATCATCAGTAAGGGGATTAGACTGAGCACTCTAACCAGGAAGAGACACACGCAGCCAATCATCACTGGGGAGCTGATTGGTTTTACACACACACACACACACATTGAGAAAATCACTTCCCTGAGTTCTTATTGAGCTTTGTTTAATGAAGTTGTGCCAACATTGCTAATCACCTGTATCTCTACTTCTCTGCTCTGCATGCATTGTTCATTTAAATCCCAATTAGGCTGCAGCACTTCAGCTTCCTGTAGGATAATAACAACCCTCACTCACACACACACACACACACACACAAACACACACACACAAACTATAAAGAAGTAGAGTATGTCAGTGTTTAGACGCAATCAACCCTGTGTGTGTGTGTGTGTGTGTGTTGGCTGATGTGTGTGCAGCTCAGGGTGAAGTGGATCTCCGCCCTCTCCCACTGTGTAGGTAAGATTAGCGACAAATTAATCCTCCTCCAGCGGCTCATAATCCTTTGCTGATAGATGGCGGCAGATGTTGTGCGTGATTGCAGGCCTGTACTGAGCATGTGCAGGATCGGACCTGCTGTTTACAGGGCGCCTTGTGTGTAATCAAACACTGAGAAAATATAGTGAAGTGTCTTTACTGCAGTGCCAGTTTTGCATTAGGTTACTTTTAGACCTGACTACTGAGTTGAATCAGCAACCGACAGTCTCAGCTGAAAACACACATCATGAGGTTTACCAAATTGGTGTTTACTGCACTTTAAGACTTATTTTGTCCAATCGCTGTTTTTCTATCGCCTCATAATACATGTCAAGTAAGGTCAGAGCCCTCTATCATACTGCTAAAAGTGGAAGTTTTGAATTAAAGATGAAATTAAAAATTCTTCACCTTTACCCCTACTCCAAACCTTAAAGCATTCATTCACTTTTTTGGCCACTTAAGGGCAAAGTAAACACAACATGTACACCTTATGAAAGTTGATATGGCTAACATGTTAGCAAACAGCTACCTATCTACATATCCAGCAGATACATTAGCATTCATCTGGAGTTGTGTTTGTGTCCATCGGACAAATTTAAATCCTATATTCTCTCTCTTTTAGCTTAGCTGCTAAACGCTCCACTGTGTTCACTTAGCTACATGTTAGCAAACAGTTGCCAATTTACACATCCAGCAGACATAAAGCAGCATTAGCATTCATTTGGAGTCGTGTTTGGGTCCTCTGGACAAATAAGGCTTATATTAACATTCCTTTTAGCTCTCTTGTTGCTCTCCACCAACTCTTGAGGGAAATGTCTGGCTCTGGTTCGCTAGTTAGTAGCCAACTTTATCTGTCTGCTGTTTGGGGCTGGGCAGGTAGCGTACAGTGGGTTTATTGGAGCTTTTTCACTGAAAACAGCTGCCAGCTGCTGATATTGATACAGTAAACTAAAAACAGTAAAGTTGCGGACTGAAAACCAAAATAATGAGCTGACAAATACTAACAGTCCGTAGAGCTGAGGGGAACTACCACTCTGTCTTCAACAAGCAACCATTCGTGGTACACATAGTAATTAGAGACTATGTTAATATAAATGACACACATATTAGTGTATCTTTAGGAATAAAACCTACTGATCTTGTTTCATTTTACTTAAAAATACTATCTAGGAGCACTCTGGAGGTCTCTTACATTAGTTAAGAGTAGCTAGCCTGTTTGGGTCCTTCATGTCTGCAATACAAACACAGCAATGAGCACACACCTTCTGAGAGATGTTTTGTAGTATTGACCAAGCTGAACATTCACACTCAATTCAATTCACATAGAATGGGGTTTTATCGTTTTATAGCTAACCAGTTGCAGCAGCAGCTCTCTTGTGAGTTATTTCAAACTTAAAGATTTTATACAACTTCTTCTTTATATACCACTTCTTTGCAAGTTGGAATTGATTTTGTTTGCAATCTCTTTCAATGAAACTTTTAATACTAGATTCCTCATATTATACATTTCCTCCCTGCTCCAGTTTGATTTCCTTTTGCTTCTGTTTCAGCCAATTTCCTATCATTTAATCTCTGTTTATATGCCAGGCCTACTTGCTGGTACTTCTATATGTTAATTGCTACAGAAGAAATAAAAGATTTCACACATAGACATAACTTAGAATAGGTTTTTGCATGAACAGCAGGTAGATGAAGGGTAAATCATTGTATCTGTGATTGTATTTGTGATTAACATGTGACGTCCTCCTACATGCGTATGCTGCCAGTTGCTTGATAGATGTGCTTTATTTTTCACTTTTACTGCAGAACTGTTTTGGCTCTTGCTCAGAAATAAAAATGGTCCCAGGTCAACGGGCAGAATGGTCACAAGACAGATAATAAAAAGCAAAGGTGGATGATGCACATGACGCACAATTTATTCTGAGTTGTCTGATGTTTGCCAGCTCATGGCACTCTTGATTTATGACGTCCTAGAATCTTGTTGCCGGGCAGCAGCAGCAGCTTTGGATGATGCTGGTGTTGGGATGTCACAGTTTTGTCCTTTTTCCTTTCACAGCCAAGAAAGACATTTCGTTCCACGTTTTAAGTGAATTGTGAAATCCATTCGTTGCTGACCTTCCCGGGCACAACGCTGCTTAATTTAGAGGAGTTGTGCTTCTGGAAGCAGCGTGAGGGCATTAAGTTTTACTAGGAGACGCTGTAAGTGTTCCCTCTGGTTCTCAGTGGATGACTGAGAGGCCTGCGTGTTGTATTGAGCTTGGAATTTCTCAACTTCTCTCCACCTGCTTTTAAAAGGATTTATAAATTTGAAATGGAAGCGTTTCAGAGCATTTTCGGCAGCAGGGGGACGATGACAGGGAGGTGATGGAGAGGCAGAAGCAGAGGTGGAGTCAGCGTGACAGTAGTCCCGCTAAGGCTGATGGAAGCCGAGTATGAAAGCTGAATGGTGTGTGTGCTGTGCTCTGTGGTGTGCATGGATGTTTGTGCAGTGTACAGAGCATCTATTACCTTCAAGGTACACAGTGGGCTGCTGGTGTTTGGGCTGGCATGGGCAGAGCATTAGAGCCAGAGAAGGAGGAGGAGGAGGAGGAGGAGGAGGAGGAGGAGGGAGAGTGAAGAGTGAGGCAGAGGGAGAAGATGGTAAATGGAGTTATGTTTCAATAGCTGAGTGCTTCTGTGCAAATGTTGCCAATTTAGGAAGGCTGTAATGAAATGTTGAGTGTTAATGAAGCCTCTCTTATAATTATTGCATCATTTTTTTCACTCACTTAGTCATAATTGCTTATTGTCTGTGATAAAAAAATGTAAAAAATGTGATAAACCTGACCATGTCAAAATATCTGCAAATGTTCACATTCATTTATGGATGCAGAATGTGACATAATAACAAAATCAAAAATGACCATGTGTTTTTATCATTGAAGACAAACTGAACAACAATGTCAAAGAAGGACAAATATACTTTTAGTTGCCTTAAATGTTAGTTGTCTTGTCCATCACGAGGTTACCTGTTCCCTTATGTAACGTAATGAAAAGATAACAAAACCAACAACAATGAAAGATTTAAATGTATCTGTCACAGTGTGATAAACCAACACTGACAGAGTTCCTGTATTATTAAATGTAATTAACTGTCAGATATTCTTCAAGATTTTATAAACAACTTGACAATAAAATCAAAACATGCTATGACTAACATTAGACTAGTTAGACCAGTAATTATGGAATTGTTCAAATTCATCTGATGAAGATTATGTTATATGATCGAAAGCTCTAGAACAGCGACTAAATGTGAACTTGAACATGACAACTAAAGGACATCATATGACTTTATCAAAAGCTGAAAATGAGTGGGAAGTGACAGCTTTGCGTTTGCTCTGGTCGTACCATCAAACTGTACAGAAGTCAATGGGATAAGCTTCAACTCCTCTCTTGAGAATCAGCTTGTTTGTCCCTCCTCAGCTCTTGGCTTCTTCCCTCTGCAGAGATTTGGGATTTTGTGGCACCAGAAGCTTTTTTTGGAAGTGAAAGGGCATTGCTGCTCAATTTCTCTATTCATGTTTCTCTTCCTCTGCTAGCAGTAGCATCAAAAATGTACATTTTCATCAGAATAAAGCAGAGTGTAGGGGTAACTTTAAATTTGACAGTGTATGAGAACAGAGCACTGGCCTCATATTTATTGTTATACCTGAGGTTATTAGTACATCATCAGTGTGTATGTTTGTGTGTGTGTGTGTGCGTATACTTTGCAGTAGCGTAAAGTCAATACCTGTCAGCACTGAGGAAATGAAAAGGTTCTACTTTCCCATGACCTTACCTGTTTCCAGACCTGAGGAATCCAGCCAGCAGGTGCAGGTGAGAGAATGGTGAAGGGTAGTGGTTTCCATGGTTACGGCTCAATTCCCACCAACCAATGAGCCAGGTGTTGGCGGGGGACTTTGTGATGACCTTATGTTCCCGTTGACTTGGTGGGCGTTCACTGGTTACACACTCAGCTTTGTCTCATAGGTCCCACTGGTTTCAGTATGTGTGCATGTGTGCATGTGTGCGTGGGATGAACAGTTAGTTGAAGGCACACCAGACAGACCACAGGCAGGATTACTGGCAGATTAAACAGTTCAGCCTGTGTCTATGTGTATGATGTGTGTGTGTGTGTGTGTGTTTGTGTACATACCTGGGGGCATCAGAGCAGACCAGAGAGCAGTGATAAGGCTTGTGTGGATGGATTTAAATGACTTGTATGTCAGTGTGTGTATATGTGTGTGTGTGTGTGTGTGTGTGTGTGTGTGTGTGTGTGTGTGGGAAGTTATGCACCATGTGAGGACAAAGGGATTTAGACTGATGAGCTTTTCTGTCTTCTCTGCCTCCAGGGGTGGTCACATCAGCATAAACCTACATAGGAATTAGTTTAACTGTGAAATTGATTGAAAACACCATGAAAGATGAGTAAAATTGTTGCTTCCAATTGATTTTTCTCAAATTAGTTGAACTTTAACATGCACTCCTCCACAAACAGGCAAACAGATGTTTGGGATAAGGGCTGTATTTTTTATTGTTATTGAAATAACTCTGCCAAAAAGGCTTGCTGTGGCTGAAAAGCTGAGATTCATAAAGTGAGTTTCTCATGCTCCCTGCTGATATGTGTCAGAGCTGTGTACTTGAATGTTTCAGACAGAATCCTTGTCAAAAAAAAAAAAAAAATTTAATTAGCATTCTGAGTCATATGCTTGGAGCACTCCTTCACACTAAAAGCTCTTCAGTCTCTGGTATCAAACACTGCGCTTTAACACTGTGGTACAAAACAAATATGAATTTATATTAACATTTATCCATGAACATTAATAAGTGTGTCATGTATGCATTCGCTTCCGAGTGTGTGTTGCTGTTGTATGCTTATAAATATGTGTGTATAAGTGCGTATGGATTTTTTAGGTGGAACGCCGTTCTCCTCTGACATTTTGACAACAGTTAAGTCAGCTGGCCCGCCTGCCTGCACATAGGGGTGGTTGCACACAAGCCCCTTGAATCAGGTTGTGATTTGCTAGGATGTGGTGACAGATGGGTTGAAATTGTAGGTAGTGTGTGGATTGTGTGTTTAGACTGTTTTTCTTATACTATCTGGCAACTTGGATAACGTCAGACAGACATACAAAACTTACGGATCCGCGTACTGTATGACGATTATTCATAATAAAGTGTAACAGCTATGCAAATTATGATAATTTCCTGTGAGAAACAACAAAACGGGAGGGCGCTGGGAGATGGCCTTGAAATACAGGAGAAACCCAGGCAGGGTTGGCAGGTCTGCATGTCACGCTTCACAAGAATCACATAGCAAACAGAGATTAGATTTCTAAAATCAGCTAGAATAATATACAGGATATATAGTATATTAACTGCAGACTTCATCGCTTATTAGATTTTGGTACAGATGCTCTGTAGCCATTTTCAGCGAGGTAATGCACCGGACAGAGTCGTATGCTTGCAGCACTCCTTCACACTACAGATTAAGCCCGAACAGAGTTACCCCTGACTAATTTTAGAAGTGGGCCATATTTCTGTTGGATCAGTTGACATTCAGTTCATAGGGGGGTCCCAACGGCTATTTAACTAAACAATCTAAACAATCACCAATCAAGCATAGAAGTCATACATTGTGGATGTGCAGGAAGCCTGATTAAAGCAGTGTGAATTAACATAAAGTACAAGACTAATAAATAAGTGCAGTATCTGCCCAACTGAAGTAATCACGAGTTCAACTGGGGCATTTGAGAATTAAAGAGCTAGTAGCAAGAAGAGAAAGATAGACATTAGCCAGAGGGATTTTTCACAACCTAGCAACCCAAAAGTTATCCTTATTAATGGCTGATTACTGATGCAAAACTCAACTGGAAAGAAAAAGTTTTGACAATAGTTTAGAAAGCCCTCAATTACAAATAACACCATGGTCTCTCTCACCACACAGAAAAACAGTGTTTTTCAATGCAGAGACTAACTCGACCGTCCCTCGAGGGAAGGACAGATGACTGGAAGTATTGAATGTGCTGGTGTTCACACTCAGCACAGACAAGCCTTCAACCTGATTTATTTTGGCATCCGTCGTCATTAGCGGCCGGCTCACTGGTGCTAGCAGATAAATATCACCACAGCTCTGTGACCCATCAGTGCCACGCGGCGCAATCACACACACTCTCACACCAGGACTGAATCCTCATTACCCTGAGCTCCGCCTCGAGCCTGTGTCCACAGCAATCAGTAATCACCACTGCTCTGCTGATTCAGCCTGCTGGGAGTGGATGTTGGTTGTTGTGCGTTGGTTATGGGCTTTACAGCATGAGCGAGCCCAAAAAGCAAATATTCCATGATTGCATTATTGCTCAGAGAGCTCTCGTCTTCCAAGAAAGAAGTAATTGCCTGGTTATATCGTCCACAGTAGGACAGAGTGCTGGACTGCATTATTGAAGAGCAGCTTAAGCAACAAGGTTATCAATCACTCTCTATGTGTGTGTGTGTGCATGATTAATCACGCGTGTACAGGAGTGTGTTTGTGTGTCAAGGGTGTAAAGGCATCCCTCGCCTTTTTATCCTCCCCTCAGTGTTTGAAGGTCACGGCTGTCTGTTGGGGCTTGTTACACTAACAAGCGCTCAGCTCGCTCCCCAGGGCTCCGTCAATGGATCTGGTTTGGGCCAATAGAGGGATTACAGTTCACATACAGAGATACTGGGTATATCTGTGGTCAATGCCAACCTCAGCACATTCCATTCTTCAATTTTTAACTAGGACCTTAAAAAATCAGCAGCCTGCTGCGAGTTGTGAATCCTCTTCTTTGATTTGATGTTCTTCAGGCATGTGAGATGAGAGTAAATGAAGATCAACCCTAATTGATTTTTGAAGGGAGATTCGGCCACTGCAGCAGCAAAAAATAGGATGTTATAGATGAAAATACTGACAGTCACAGATAACATCATCATTATTGCTGATACTGAGTGTGTACTGGCTAGAGAGAAGAGACAGATTTACATGTTTGTAGTCAACAGATTTGTAAATTTACGGTTCAGTGCACAAGCAGGTGTGTGGATTGAACAAATGTGGTTTTTGACATTTATCAGCTTTACACAGCAGATGTGCAATTTGGAATCCAGTCCTACATTTTTAACTAGAAGCAAACATATTATACAGATATACAGAATTATGTCCACATGTACATATTTGCATAATTAGCTGCTGAATCTATGACATTATTTGATCGCATTATTTCTGTCACAGATGGCAGTGTTGATCAGTCAGTCCCCAACTTGGGTCCAGACAGAAATATCTCAACAAATGTTAAAAGGATTTCCATGAAATTTGGTACAGATATCCATGGTCCCAAGAGGATGAATCCTAATAAATTTGATGATTCCCTGACTTTTCATCTGGCATCAAGTTTCTGTTTGTCTAGTGAAATATGTCAACATCTACTGGATGGATTGGCAAAAAATGCATCAGAGGTTTTGAGTGAAATGTATCAACACCTATTGGATATTTCCATAATATTTGGTACACACATCCATGTTCCCCATAAAATGAATTGTAATGACTTTGATGGTCCCCAGCAATTTCATTTTGCGTCTTCATCTGGCCAAAATGTCATTTTGTTCAGTACTTGAAAAATAATGAAAATTGTCCATCACAGATTCCCAGAGGCCAAGAGGCCAAATTGGTTGGACCAGTTGTGGTCCAATTGTGTTTTGTTGGTCTGACCAACAGCCCACAGCCCAAAGATATTCTGTTTACAATTATGTAAAACAGAGACAAAGCAGCAAATCTTCATGTTTGAGAAATGCCAAAAGTTGGCTTTTTGCTTGATGACTTGAAAGATTTATTGATTGTCAAAATTACTGTCAATTATTATCTGTTCAGTGACTACTCAATTTATCAAATAATTGATTCAACACTACTCACAAGGATCAAGTTACTAATGGAAGTGCATCATGTATCAACAAGTATAAATTTGTTGCTCATATAGTTATATAACTACAATTCTTTGTGACGTGAATCACCAATATGCAATGAAACTTGATTAGTGACGTTTACTGATGGAGATACTGTATGGAAACGTACCTAGAGGTGTAAATGTGCATCATTTGTTATTCTCATCATCAGGTTTCCTGATGGATGCAGCACATGTTCATCCATGAACATGAGGCAGATGACGTGTGGAATAAATTGCCATTAAATCCTTGGCCTTCCAGTTAGTGGTTCATTTTCTTTCCTGTCGATCCTGTACCGTCTTTCAGCACTTTTCCATCCAGAGTAATTGGAGAGAGTGTGTTGGCGGGGGCGGAGTGTTGCGCTGCCTGCTCCCACTGAGCCGCTGCCAGCAGCTACTGCTCTGTATCGAGTTGTGTAAAGAGCTGAGATCTAGCCAAACAAACGCTAAACTGTGGCTTCGCCCTTGGCATATAGTCACTGCTCTCATTATTTATCCCTGTAGCTTTCTGCCTCCTACATGCAACATTTGGTCGCTTAAAGCGATGGCTCCCGAAGTGGCGTCCTTGAGGATGGGTCCAGGGGGTCCAGAGCAAAACAAAGTGTAGTTAGATTTCACTCTGGTATCAATCACGGGAATTCAGCCCAGTGAAGGAATGACTCCTCTGATCATAAGTTTCCTTCTCTCCACCATTTCAAAAAGACGGAAAAAAAAATCTCAAGGAACAAACCCTTATCAAATTGAGTTTTACACAGCTTTATGAAATCTCTTCTATAGGATAAAGATACTGAAATCTACCAAGAAGAAAGGGGACATAGGCAAAAGCCAAATGAAATCAATGTCTGCTATGGTGGATACCTTTAGTATCTTTGTCCATGTGTCACTACAATATGAATGTGCAAAAAAACAACTCTTAAACAGTTTGTACTAAGAGGTGTTTATTGGATGTAGAAATCAAGATTCAATATTCTTGAGCATGAGAGTCAATGTTACTGACTGAGAAAGGTCTACTAGTTTGTCTTCCATGTTACTCTGTTGGCTTGCAAGTCCTCAGTTCTTATTGGTGTCTCCTCTATGTTTTGCAGTCATGCGGAGGAACCCCTTTGTGGTGGATGGCTGCTGTAGGAAAGGGTCCCGCAACGCCCTGCAGGAGCTCTACAACCCCACACAGGTAGGAGGGTAACATGCTTACATAACTGCTCTCCCTTTTTGTATCTCTCTTGTCTGTCTTTTTACCCTCATCTATTCCTATTTGTGCTCTCCTCCTCACCCAGCAGTAAGAGGTTAGGGACCCAACAAGGCCCTCTGAGGTGATGACCCTGGATGTGTGCAAGCCAGTTTTTAGCCTCTCTATCCCTAAATGTGGATTGTTGCTTAGCCTCTACATGTACTATGTGACACCTGCATCAGTGCCTGAATGTGAACATAGAAGTGACAGCAATCTGACTGATCCCCCCCTTCCACACTGACTGTCCCATGAAAACTCCAGGGGACAGCATTAGCATAATGTTCTTCCGTCCGGTAGTCAGGGAACGTTACAGGCCTGAGGCGATAAAGCCATCTTCAGTCTTTCAGGAATAAGAACAGACAACGGGGGACAAAAAAGAATAGAGGTTTTGCTGAAGTCTTACCTCTCTCAAGGACAGAAAGGAAAGAACAGTGGACTAAAATAAAGTGTTTAGCATCAGCAGGTAGCATTCTTCACTTGTCTCAATGAATAGCAGAACTATTATTGTGCTGTCAGTGTCTGTTCCAGCCAGTGAAGCCTCACTTCATTTAACATTCGAATTTCACTGTTTAAATTTAAAGAGCTTCATGAATAGCAACCATCTGGCAACATGACACCTGCTTTAACTACATGATTGTCAGCATGAAATTAAAGCATATTATGGGCTGCAGATTTAATAGGCTTTCTGCTTTATTGGGCAGTTTACAGTAAGGAGACAGAGCTAGCAGGACTCTTTTTGTTAATGGTTACTATTAAAGCAGCACAAAACAAGATTATGATGTAAATAGACAACCATATTAACAACTTTACAAATCACAAAATGTGAAAAAAGTGTAGTGTTGATGGGACACTTCAGATGATTAAATTCTTAATTAGATGATTAATTTCTTAATCATCTTCAGAGATGATACTGGCAGTTTTGCACAATTTAACCCTTTCAATGCAATTCTTGTATATTTTATTTTAGTGCTGGTGACCACTTTCCAAAGCATACCATACGGACAGCATAACATACAGAATGATTTCCCACCTTCCAGGCAGCCATTAGATTTAAGGGTAAAACAAACCACTGGCAGTTTATATTTGGCAGCTAAGTAGTATTGCATTCATAAGCTACACTATAAGGAAATCAAATTTGGAAGACAAAGAGCAAACAGGTTTTAAAAAGGGTAATGCTAAAAAAGTGATAATTTGCATGCTGTCAGCCCAAAAAGTCCAAGTGCAAAGTGAGTGCACTGTCAGTGATCCTGTCTATTAATAATTGCACAGGAATACTGTGTGTGCACAGTTATAATAAGTAGGGTAGGTTGAACCAGGATGTCTGGTTTTAAGCTAGTGTGGAAGTTAAAATGAACAGTTTGGATTGAAATGCTTTCTCCCCAAACAATTGTAGCTAACGTGGGGGTCTGTCTATAGGCAGTATGACTGTCTGATTGCTTGTGTTTGTGGTCCCATTGGACCTGTTTTCGTGATGTTGCTGCACTTACTTTGGTGAGTTCAATGTCATCAAAATTTATAGAACCCATGCATGGTCAGAGCTGTGAATATAAAACCCAAGTTGTAACAGTTTTCCATTAAAAATGATGCTCTTCGGGATAAACCTCTAGAGTGTCCTTCAATGCCACAATGAGGAGCGTTTTCAAAACAGTCCCTGCTTGCAATGATAATGTAATTCTAACAAAAAGCAAAGCAGACTTAATGTTCACTGTGATTGATTACCAATCTCTAGCAAGTGAACTGAAACCAATGGATGCCTTGAAGGTCGGAAATCAATTCAACAACTTAACTCTCTAAAAATGGCTGGCAATGATGTAAAGTATACACAATTTGTAGTTTATAGGCTAAATCATGCAAAACCCCTTTTCCCTAAATGGATCTAGAGCATTTGGGAGGGAGGCCAGCGTATATATTTTTTGAGCAGCTGAAACTCAATCCCTTCTGCAGGTATGGTTGTTGTGTTTGAGCACAGTCTATCAGTGGTGTGGTGCAGGAGCTGAAAAGAAGAGTGATATGGGGGGACACTGCTGGAGGTGATGCTATCACAGTGATGGATTAGATAGTTTCAGCTCCTCTTCTGTTCTCTCATCACTGTCCCCCTCACTATCTATCACTTACTGTCTGCTTGCCTCTTTCTTCTGCAACTAACCCTAGCCTGTCTCTTTCCTCCCACTTCCAGCTGTCCTTTATTCCCTCTGTTCTACCTCTTTTGTCCTTCGCTGTCTCTCAGCACCCTGTCTCAAGCTTGCGCTTTCCCTCTTTCTCGCATTCTCTTTATTGGTTTCTCTTCCTCTGTCGGCCATTTATCATCATGCACCTTTTAAAAGTATACGGGGGGTTTTAAATGGTTTTCTGGACAGCTAAGATTAGACCAGGTGAACGTGGACTCCCTATAGGTTCATTTTCCGTGGAGGATTTTTCCACACGTTCTCACTCATGTGAAGTCCCATTGATATATTTCTGTGTGCACAGGGGGGTGTTGCTGCAGCCAGAGCAAACTTTAGCAGGGTGTTTGGGGTCAGTGGTCAAGAGTGAGTTGTTCCTGTGTGTGTGTGTATGTGTGTGTGTGTGTGTGTGTGTGTGTGTGTGTGTGTGTGTGTGTTCTTGTACCTCTGTCCTTGTGAGAAGCAGGCTGAATTGTAGGCCTGTAGAGTGAGGACATTTTTGCCATTTTGCCACTTTTGACATTTTTTTAGGACTAAGGGAAATCTAATGGTACAAGTTAAAAGAATGAACAGAATATCAGGGAAAATGGCCCGTCAACATAGTTGTAAAATGATGAGAACATACAACAGATACCATCCATACAGTAGATATAATTAGTGTGGGCCTGCAATAGCATTGGTGCTTTGAAGAAATAGTTAAAGGAATAGTTCAATATCTTGGAAAGTGTGCTTATTTTGGTTTCTTTCCTAAAATGAGATAAGAAGAGTGATCAATCCCCTGGAACCAGAAGTTAGCTAGCCTAGCTTAGCATGAAGACTGGAGGCAGAAGGAAACAGCTAGCCTAGCTCCGCAAACAAGTCTACTTGTAGTAGTATGTGGTATCTCCTTTGTTTAATCTGTACACAAACAGTAATGCAAAAACAACAATGTGGTTTTAGGAGGCAGTAGCCTACATGCTAGACCTAAGCTTTCTGAGGTTGTGTCATGTCGATGTTGTGACGTTGCCAAGTGTGGTTCCATTTTCCCTTTACAGAGAACCAGTGTTAAAGAGTGGCAACGCTACACGTAGTGATGCTACTAGTTGAACTCCAACACAATCACAATTCACAATAGTGATCAGGTGACATAAATACTTCTAAAATCATGTAACATTTCCAGTAGCAAGCTAGATTTTCCACGAAGTAGCAGGGTAGCACAATGAAACTCTACATCGCTTTATTTTATTCATCTCTTGAAGAACAAAAGAGCTTAGAAATAATTGAAAATCTGCACTCGCATCTCCCTGTCTTCTGATTCAGTAGAAAATGAGGCAGCAGACCGGTTTGATGTGAGAGAACAAAGAGAGGGTGGAACCACCAGCCAAACCGCAGCTATAGCCAGAGACACTGTATAGAAGTACTTGGAGGACGTAAAAAACAGTTATTTGTCAAGACATATTTCACAGTGTAACTCCCAGTGAAGCCGCAATTCTTGTTTTCCCACTCTTTTCATGTGCATGTTAAACACATAAGATAAATTGTGTTAATTAGACTATTCTTTTAACATACACAATGTTGAGTGTTAGCAGTCTACTATTTTGAAGACCAGATGTTGAGAGGCTGTGGCTCAAATTTTAGAAAGGGTCGATTATTTTATTCACCACTACATAGAACAGCATTGTAACATTGTTCCCAGTCTGCTAAAAACATAGTGCATTACCTTTGTGTCAGGAAGTTAAAGAATGTAGTCAATGCACAGTCCTCACAAGTACAGGACGAGACAAACATTCATGCCTGTAGAGGCCTGTAGGTTTTTCGTCATTTACTTATTTTTCTTCTGTGCTGCATTCAAATGCTGTCCTGAGTGCATGGAATCAGCTGCTGCTGAAATGACTCTGAAAGTCATTTTTTCAAAGTTGTGTCTTATGGTAAATACCCAAATAAACCCTCCATAACCCTCTTTCTGTTACCCCCCATTAATATTCCACCCTCTCTCCACTCTGTACTCCTTTTTTTTCTCTGTTCAGAATGTTTTACGTGCAATTAATACATGCTCTGTGGTTTTCTTACGATCACAAACCTTAGACTCAGACTGAGAGAGGAAAAAAACAACATTTTGGAATGAAGTCTTCAGTTTAAGGCTTGACTTCCAACTTGCTGAGGCCTGAAGGTACAGTAGGGAGGGACGAGGTGTCTTTGAGGCCTGGAAAAGTGCACAGAGATAGTCTTTGCTATTTTTACCCTACATTACAGTGAAACTGAAGCCCCCAGTCCCCAAATCAGAATCAGTGTTTTGCCAAATGCAATAAACCTACAGGAGAGGTGATTTGATGTGGCCACACACATGATCAGATATCATCTAAATACAGGGAAGGAAACCACTTTCCCTTCTGTTCCTTCATTTTATATTAATCTTTCCTCCTTATGGAAATGATTTTTTCTTCCTACCAGTAATCACAGGCTGGCTCACAGAGGCATGTAGACACCATTATTACCAAGCCAGAGCCTGGCTCACAGTTAAATGCTATTTCAGAGATCAGAACTGGGGCTGGTGAAAATAATGTGCAGATTTGTGCAAGGTCCTACTGTGGGTTTGTATAAGGGAGGGATGACTCAATGCTAATGTGGGCACTAATGGAATGGAGTCTGTGTTTCTCTTGTTATATATAAAGGATCAAATGTCCTCACAGGGGTAGAGAGATGAGGAAAATCCCCCGGAATGAAGACATTTTGAGGATCTGTGATTCTGTTTGCGTTTTAAGGTCACAGTTAGGATTAGGTTTAAATTGCAAAAGATTACAGTGACTTTTTGGGCAAATTACTCATTCAATTACTCTGGCTAATTAGAAGTCTAGTCAAGTTGAAGCTGGGTGCAGCTATGGTGAGCATTACATTCTGTACTGGCCAATGATTGTATGTTTTCCTATTTTTCATCCTTAAATGTTTTAATTTAAATTGTATTTACATATTTCCTGATGCCACCAAGAGCTGTGAAGCCCTGCCTCAGAGTATTATAAAATGCTGAGCAGTGTTTTGGCATCTGATAAGCTTTTAAACTCATTGATACACCACTCAGACTTTCTGGATCATATGTCAATGTCTCGACAGTAACTGAAACAACATCCCCAACCAACACATGCCCCGTTTTTTTCTTTTCAGTCTGATTATCCACTATAACATACCTCTCAAATCTCCCAAAGGTGTTGAATTCACAGTAGTTGAGATCCAATGACTGTGAAAGCAATAATATACTGTATGACTCACACCATTTTCATGCTCATCAAACCATTCAATGAGCCCTCGTGTCCTGAACTGAAGCATCTACACCTGTCCTGTTTCTACACTCATTTCTTCAGGTTTTTCCTTTGATTTGTCACCCATCAGTCTGACACTTCCAAACTGTGTTTTTCCATTACCAGGACTTAATGACCTGTAAACTGGTGCTTCCCATAACCTGAACCTTTGAGAACTTGAAGGGCAAAGGTGTTTGGCTCTGCTTAGCTTTCCCATAGTATATTACAATGCAGGAAGGATCTCATAAAGCTCACTGAAAAGGAAATACTCTTTGGACACATGTCGTTAAAAAGGCTTTCTTAGTAAAAAAGTCTATGCTGATGTACACACAGAAGTGAAATGATGGTTACTGCTATGTTGTTGAAGTATTTAGATCCCTTACTTGAGTAAAAGTACCAAATCAGCAAGACTCCATTACGAGTAAAAGTAGTGCATGAAAAGTCCTACTTAAGTAAAAGTACATAAGTGTTATGAGCTTGATGTGGTTAAAGTATTGCAGGAAAAGTAAGTTTGGTCCCTCTGACTGATATATTATTATATATGACATCATTAGATTATTAATACTGAAGCATCAGTGTTAGAGCAGCATGTTACTGTTGTAGCTGGTGGAGGTGGAACTAGTTTCAACTACTTTATATACAGTTAGCTAGTTTAGTCCAGTGGTTCCCAACCTAGGGGTCGGGCCCCTCCAAAGGGTCACCAGATAAATCTGAGGAGTCGCACTGCTTTTTGTAAGATGTCAACAGCCAAAATGGTTGGAAACCACTGGTTTCATCTTTAACAATGTGTTGTATTTTAAAAGCTTGTTATATTATCCATTGTGTCAAATCTTCATTTGAAACGTAACTAAAGCTGTTAAATAAAAGTAGTGGAGTAGAAAGTACAATATTTCCCTCTGAAATGTAGTGGAGTGGAAGTATAAAGGGGCATCAAATGGAAAGTACAACTACCTCAAAATTGCACTTAAGTACAGTAAATGTACTCAGTTACTTTCCAACACTCTGTTTGTCGTAGTTGTTTGAGTGACAAACACATGATGATGTGAATCAACGCTTGACAACGCTCCTTCTCACCCTGTATATTAAAGACTATGAAGGAAACTCAAATCAAATCAGCCTGCATCTATGATCTTTCAATTATTACCCAGAACTCATGATCTTGAGGGTTTGATCACGCAGTCTGAGAGGAACAAACACATCATCAGTCCTGGTAGGACAACCAACAGCTATCATTGGAAATGGTTTAAAATAAATACACTCTAATTATGCATCATGTTGTGGAGAGAGGGATAATTTTAGAGCCTTATAAATGAATGTGTTCAGTGAACGGAGGAAAGTGTGTCTCCATGTGTCTGTGCCACCAGATAATACCTGTCTAGGATGTTTCACCAGCTGCAAATATCCTGCTAACCCCACAATCCCTTCTGTTCAATTGGGTGTGTGTGTGTGTTCGTGTGTGTGTGTCGGTATTCTTACTATAATTCCCTCGAAGCACAGGCAGACACAAGTGGCTTTCTTGCTACTGGTTTATTTGAAGGCTTCTCTCCAAATCCACTGTGAAAACTAAACCAACTAGACCATATTAGCTTAACATAAAACAATAGCATGTTCAGCATGTGGAATAACGTTTTACCAAAGTAAAATACAGGCAAACAAAACACCCGTTGGCTGCATGCTAAGAAAAAGCGAATAGTCTTTGAGTCTTCAGAGGTTTCTTTATATCCGTTCACATCAAATTAAAGTCCATTGTGACCAGCATAAAACTTTTCACCGGAGCATATAAGATGTCCATGCTTGCTGCCCGCTTGCTTAAGAGTCTTCCTCACACATGAGTAGCCCAATGAGACTTGCACATAACTTTGAGCTGAGACATTAACTGAAATAATGTATAAATAACAAATGCAACTTAAATACATGCTCAATTATGATATCAGTCTTGGAAAAAGTAAAGAAATTATATAAATTATGTTAACAATATAATGGCAACAGTTCCACTCCCGCTTCCCCTCACGCCCTCCCTGATTATGCAGGAACAGAGCGGCAGAGACTGGCACCGACTTGAAAGCAACATCGCACCTTTCATCCACAAAGAAGCCAAAGCAGCTGTCTCGAGTGTTGCTCTGCTGTAAAACCATCAGACCAGAGCACAGCCACACGCTGTGGTTGTGAGTTTAAGATGAGTGTGTGTGTGTGTGTGTGTGCGTGTATGTGGGAAGCTGGATAAGTCATTCTCGGTTTAAAGACAAAGGGATTTACAGGAGGAGGCTTTACTCTTTTTGTCTCTGTCTACCTCTGGAGGCTGCATATGAGCAGGGCTGAAGAAAGGAGGTGAAAGGGAGAGAGACAAAGGGATTTAGAGGAGTCGAGCGCTTTGTTTTGCTCGCTGAGAAGATAAACTGTGCAGAGAGAAGAGACTGTATAGTGCACAAGGCCGCAGAGAATAAGATTTTTTTGTTTCATTATGATCAAAGGGAAATTGTTTTATGATTTTGACATTACAATCATGTTTTCTTAATATCATGGAATAATTACATTGTGGAACGACACAATACACACAGTTCAAATCTGGTTCAAATACAACAGTGGACCTTTTTTGCATCCTCGTCATCCTCATGTATCTCTCTCCAGAAAGCTCATCGTTCTGTTACAAATTCTCATTATAAAATACCCAGTTTTTATAAACTTTAAATTTTTGGTTTGAATTGTTTTTCCCCTGGATATCATGCCCACACTTGTCAAAAACTTGTTGCTTTCCCCTTCGCATGGGGAATTGTTCACCTCAGTGTTAAATAAACTAGGTCCAGTCATGACAAGGACAGTTCAGAAAATGCTTTCCGAAATAGAAAAGAAAAGAAAATGTAAATGAGCATCTGATTAAGCACCACAGTAAAGTAATAACAACAACTGTAATTGTAACATTCAGAAGAAAGAAGTGATTAATGGTCTTTAAACAGCAAGCTTTAGATTTTTCTAAACAAAGTAACAAAGTGTGTTCTGTCAAAATGATAAATCCAATAATGAAATAAAATTGTCACAATGACAAAATGAGACATTCAAATTTTTTACACTTATTATTGCACAGACTGATGTTAAAAAACGACTTTATTTTAGAGTTAGTCCATTAAATAATAGATGTCCACCTCAAGGACTTTTCATCCATATTGACCTAAAAGTTGACATTGAAATTGTCATCTGCTGAGGAAGATTGTGTTTGAATGAACTTTATATCTCAGCTATTGTATTTTTTAACCTTTTGTTCTCAGCAGTCATTGCTGCAGAGGAGTTTAAAAAGATCGCTGTCAATCAAACATTTTGAATGATACTTTTTCTGCTCAGCCATGCGTTGCTCACCTAACAAACCAAAGGATTTATGAACTGAAAAATTGAATCAGATTATCTAATTTGGCATAAGAGAGTTCCAAAACATATTTAAAGATCCCTTCCTGACACGTATTAAGACACATAAAAATACTCTGCTTGGAACAATAATGTGTGTCTGATATGTTTTTTTCCCACAAAAAAGTATAATTAGCACTTAAAAATCCTTAAAATGGCATCTGCTCCTTCTCCCTCATTAAAAGTTAAAGAATCTATGAATATGTAAATATGTTTCCTTTTAATTGTGTCCAGTTTAATTGCTGGACACAAGATGTCTCCTACTTCACTGTAAAGTCCATTCTCAGTGTTTGTGCACTGGAGGCTTTCCACATCACGCTTGTGTCAGTTGAATATTAAAATCTGATTTTCAGTGAGCACAGAGAAACTTTCCACTTTCAGCAGATGAATGTGAAAACAAACTCTGCACATCCATCATTCAGCACAGTGAAGCTCAAATATTCAACTGAAGGAGCGAGAAGAAAAACATATTTTTGAGTGGAGGGGAACTTTAAATGAAAAAGTCATGCCTAGAGAGAGTAAGGACATTTTCAAACATTTATTGTTTTGTTCTGGTCTGAATCAGTTGATGAGTTGGTAAACTAGTTGCCTTTTCTGCGTGGTTGAGTTTCTTTTCACAGAATAAAATCAATAAATCAAAATGCATCAATAAAGGCCAGATGAGAACGTTCTATCCTCTCATTGGTCAGATGTTTCTGGGGCGGGAACAAGAATGTAAACACAGTAAGATGGTCCTGAAGAAGATTCTCTGGCTTAATATCAAGAAGACAATGTACTTCATCGTTAGTCCAGGTCGGCTCTCAATTCATTCTCCGGCTAGCTGCTAGCAACTGTTGATTTCGCTCATCTGCTTCCCAGCATGCAAAGCACACCTAGCTACGGGACTTGTTTAGCAGGTAGTCAGGTCAGATCAAGACCATTCACTTCACATTTCCATCACAAACAAACCACTTCAAAATGACTGGATCAAGAACACTTCCTCTAAAGGGTCTCGGTGCGGTTGTTTTGGTACCAATGCTGTGTTCAGATCTGCCCAAACGAATCGTACCAAAGAGGAAAAGCAACCACAGCCCCTTTTAACCAGACTAAACTAGACTTATTTGAAAATGCCTGAAGTCATGTATTTGGGTTAGGCAACAGAAAAACAATCACCTTCACCTTCTAGCAGTTTCCTGACATCACAGGACATCCTTTCAGGGTAATGAAGCCTGTAAAATTCAAATTATTTTTTCGGGGAGAGTTCAGTTGCCTGTAAGTGTTAAGAGTAACCCTCTATTTCACTTTTTTCTCTTCTCCTTCTCCTCCTCTCTCTTCTGTGGTTTTTGTTCCCTGAGGGATAAAACACGCCATGCAGAGAGGAAAAGGGTAAAGTGCTTATGAGAAAAGAAGAGAGAAACTTTGATGGCTCTGAGGGAAAGTCAGAGCAGTTTGTCATAATCTTGTCTGTGGTGCTATAATTATACCCCTACTTTTCTCTTTGATATACAGTTTCACACACGCACAGATACACTCAGAGGCACACTGGTCTTTACACAAGCAGTCGTACATGAGAACACACACATACAAATATACAGTACATACTTAGTGGTCTATAGACATGCAGCAGCACAAGTTCACACATAGTAAACACATATAATCCGGTCTTCATAATGTTATTTTGTCTCTCTGTCATGTTTTTCACACGATACTGCAAATGTAATGTGCAGGAATTAAAGAGAGAGCACTGTAAATGTTTATCACAGATTTGGTGCATTCACAGGCCGACTGACTTTCTCTTGGGAAACCGGCGTCTCTGAGCTCAGGTTACAGGTTTAATGTTACTGTGGGACAGAGAGAGTCAGGCTTCTGCAGATTTAACCTGAAGTGATCACAGAGTTCAGTGTCCACACATTGTTCTGTGTTTACATGTTGTATGTGTGTTTATGTGCACATATCAGGATCAGCAGTCAGCTGGAGGGCCCAAGTTCAAAAAAATCATTGCAGTTTTTTATCAAAGTTGCATGACATGGTTCTGCAGGTGTGATAGGGATGGTTTTTAGAAATCTTCTCAGCGGTGCATTCAAGGACACGCTAGCATACCAGGGTTGGCATTTGGCAACCGAAGACAAAAATGCATTCACCAACTGCTTTTCCGGAAAATCAGATTCAGATGACAAAATACAAGGACAGGACATACCTGTTGGTGTCATAGAAAGAGTCATTGCAGTGAAGGTTGCTGCTTAGCAGCCAAATCTCAAACATGAGATGTTGAAGCTAGTGAAGGCAGAGCAGCAGCACCAGGGCTCTAATCTGAAGGGGCCCGTCATGATATTTCATATGTGCTAATGGTCAAATCTGCTTAAAACATACCAAAACATACACCTTCAAATGAACAAACACAAATCTATCATTGTCACTATTACATTTCCAACTACAAGACTTAATGCATGGTCATTACAACAAGTCCAAACTAAAAGACCAAAACCATTGCAAATCACTGTTAAAAAAGATGTTTTATGATGTGACAGCACAGTTAAGGTCTGGTTAGGTTTAGGCACAAAAACCACTTGGTTAGGTTTAGGGAAAGATCATGGTTTGGGTTAAAATGATCATGTTGTTAAAGTTAGAGAAAGATGGTGTCTACATATATATATATACATATGTATATACATCATCTGAACTGCACCACTGCTCTGGGTCACGGTCACTACAGCTGCTAGTTGTTTTTGGGCAACTGACCTATTGTGACACTTCACTTAGGAGGACAGTCTCCATTACACATACAGTATTAATGCCATTGCATTGCATGGTTGAAGCACCCTAAATGCACCAACATGGCAGTTTCATCAGAACAGTTCCCACTCACAGCTGCATCCAGTGATAATAATAGACTGTGATGATCTCTATAAGAAGATCTTCATAGTGTCCTTCAACTCACATAATGTACTGCAGTCATCAGTGTAAATGAGGCAAATATTCCAGTATGGTCCTAAGAATGCAAGTGTCTGTGAGCAAGTTAGCTTTTATGTTGCTACTCTGAACTGATATCTGACCTTTGACCTCTCAGATGGATCAATACGGGTTTAGGACGACACACTTTTTGACTGAAGCTGCTATGTTGTTCTATTCATTTTGAACATTTTCCCCAAACAAAAAAATTCCCAAGGCTTCAGTGCTTCCCCCAGAGTTTTATTCCTGTCAGGGTGGAAAAGCCTCAGTTAGACCATTATGAAGTACTAAAAATTCCATTAAAACCCTGCTAGTGAAATTCTTACGATGGTCTGTTAACAGCTCCTTTAGGAGAGGTGAGGCCTCAGGGTTTCATCGCAGCTTTTGCCGACAACCATCCCTGAGGTGCCTAGTGTAAAATAATATCTTCTCACTCTCTTCACACTATTATGAGCAACGCTGACTCACTTACATCAGATCTTTTCTGAAAAGTAAATAGCAATAGCGATGACATTGTTATCATTATTATTACTAATCGGTGCTGAGAATCAATAAGGAATTGAACAGACACCCTACAGCAATTAAAAAGCGTCACATTATGGATACTGTACTGTACGTCTGTGTGTGTGTTTGTTTGGCCGTGTTGACCCCTGCAGGGAAGCCCAGTGCTTTTGGCCCCCTGTATACACACTGTGTCCATTCACTGCCTCCCTGCAGGGCCCTTATGTAACAGGCATCACTGCAAAAATCATGAATCAGTAGATTCACAGCTTTAAAGCTTTCTTCTTTGCTGCTTTTCAGAAAAGTTAAAGGCTGGTTTGTGACTACAGAGACATCAGAGATGTTCACAAACAACTTTTTAGATGATCTAAAATAGTTTTTGCATCATAGTCAAAGTTTTGTGTAAGAATGACTGGACTTTTAATTGAAATCTCCCATCAAATTTCTTATCATTTCCCTACAAAATACCACTGAGGTGCCTTTGATTAAAGGATTTTACACATCGGCGTGTGTTTCCAGGTGTTGGGGAGTACTACTGCATATGTGAAAACAGTTGCATGAAGCCTTTTGTGTCTCCAGAGGAAGCTGTGTGAAATCTGATAAATTGCCTGTAGCTCCAGGCTACATTAGGCATAACACACCTGAATCGGTGACCAGACTGTCGGCAGTTTAGTTGCATTGTGGGTTTTGACAAGGAAGAAGAATGCGTGGATTAAAGATGAAGATATCTAAATCTGGTTCTGCTGCACCAATTTTGACCCCTTTTTTTTAAAGAAAACTGTCAATTGTGAGTCCAACAGTGTTCTAAAAAAGTGGACTACTCCTTTAATACATTAACCTTCACAAACAGTAAACCTGCTCAGTAGACTTCTGTGGTTGTTCTGAGCTTTTTCCAGGTATGAATGTGTGGAGCTGCATGAATATGAAGCAGGGCATCACAGAAACAGAACGTGTGTTCTCAGTCGTTTCCCTGGATAAATAAAGGTAAAGAAACATTTCCTCGGGTCTTTTCCGTGTCGTGGTGGGTGCAGGTGGTCGGTGGTCAGCGGCCGGCACGTCCCAGCCGGGGCCCAGTCTCCCTCTGCTGGTGCGACTGCCCGTAAATGACATTATGGAAAGTTAATGTTCCGCCAGCCGCAGTGGAAAGGATGAATCCACCTCATAAACTGTCAGCATTGTCAGGGTTTTATAGACGGGCCTCGCCTTGTTGCCTTTTACAGAGACTCAGGTGAAGCACAGAGCTTTACACAGTTGAAAATCAGGTGTGTGTGTGTGTGTGTGTGTGTGTGTGTGTGTGTGTTGGGTACAGTTGTGCTACACTGGCAGCTTTATTTCTGCCTGCTCTCATGAATGCCAGTCTGTAAGCAGAGAGGGTCCGAGAGACAGACTGCCTTTAGTATTCAGTGTGTGTGTGTGTGTGTGTGTGTGTGTGTGTGAGAGAGAGAGAGAGAGAGAGAGAGAGAGAGAGAGAGGGAGAGAGAGGTGCTTTGATGAATCCTATTGATCTTTGTTTAGATAACTTCAGAGCTAGGAAGCAAAGAGAGAAGCTGATGCACAAACAGAAGACGGGACGTGCAGACAGATCAGGTTATAGGAGACAAAATGGAAGAGCAGTTTCACAGAAAAAAAATAGCATTCTGCCGACATTAGCGACATCAAATTAAAGTGAGGGGAACTTCTGCAGCAGCGCTTTGGTTTCACCATATTTACAGGACATAAATTCACAAATGCTCCTAGACATTCATAGTCATTTTTTCTTCCGCCTGTTTCCAGCCACTTCCAGAGACAGGAGAGTGCAAATACTCGAGAATCAGCACCAGAGTAGCCTTACATAAAATAAACAGTGCTGCACGATTAATTAGAGGAAAATCTAAATAGCAATATTGACTGATGCAGTGTTTAAATTGTAAGAGTAAGCATTTGTTTTATGTCGTAGAGGAAAAGATGTTTCAGGCAGCGTCTCGAAACAAAGTGTTCTGATGCTCTGCAGAATCCCTGGGCTATAAATCACAATGCATTCACAGCTCATTTTCTCCCCAACAGTATTTAAAACATATTTTTCAAGTTCTGAGAAATAATGATCAACAGGAAACTGTTTCCATATGTATGCTAATTCAACCGGCGACTGCAACATGCAGCAGAAATCTCTCTGCATGATTTTTAGTCACTGTCACGGAGCTTTGGAGTCCATTAATCATTTCAACAGATATTGAGATTTCTTCACGGTCAGATTAAGCTGTTAAGGAGCATTAGACAAATATTTGCTGTTGGGCAAAAAGAAAAATTAATGTCACATTCAGTGCATCCACTGAAATTAAAAGTTCACAATAGAGGAGAATTACAGTACTGTACTGTACTTTACATATATTTTCCCATAATCCTTTGAGATTTAGACAACACGGCTTTTCACAGGATCCTACTGTGCACATTAAAGTAAAATACTGTGCAAATTATAAAAATTGCTTACAGCGCACACATGCAGTTAATCTGATTGGAGAACATTGTTAGCTGTTGCTTTTGCTTCAGTACCATCTGTGATTTGAGTTCTCTCTACGTTACTCCACCTGAGACAACACATATTGGTTTAACTAAATTTCCCAGTAGCTTCCCAGTAGTAGAGTTGCAAGTAGCAAGCTATTTTTTCCACTAACCAAATGCTACATTGCCATGTTTTATTGAGTTTTGTAGAAAAAACTGTGTTGCTCTACACTGTGCATATTTTGCACCTGTATCTCCCTGTGAGACTATGACCTGCAGTGATATAGCTCCAGTATGTTAACGTATTTTTCAGAGTAGCTTGTAATGTAGCTAAAGTGTAGTGTTGTTGTAGCAAAACTGCTTCCAATGAAGAGTAGCTTCGCTAGCTACAGTTTGAAAGTAGCGTCCATATCAGTGGAATAGCATGAAAGCTTTGACAGGAATGTGTACGCATCACACATCGTCCTTGCAGGGGTGCAAAAGATATAAAACAATACCGGGACTTCCTCATAAAATCATTGCTCCATAGCACTACTAGTGGTCAAAAACTCCTCAGGGTACCTTTAAATATAGTACACACAACACTATACATTGCAGCTTCATTATTCAATATACTATGGCCTTGGGTTTTCTATGTGTCAGTCAGATTTGGTCATTTTTATCAAATCAAACAACATTTACAAATGTGTACCATGTTTAAACTAAAATAATACGCCCTTAAATTACAGCAACTAATAACAGACACATGTTAGTTGATATTGTACTTAAGTGGTGCAAATTCTTGAAGAAATTTACAATAAATGAAAGTACCAAAAATCAGCTGACACTGAATGAACTTAGGGCTTTGGAAGCTCCTGGGGATGTGGGATGGCAGAGTGTTTGTCCAGTTGGATTTCATTTGAGCATGTAGTTAGACAGATCTTCTTTTCTTCCGTCTTTAATCCTTTTCTAGCTTATTTTCCTCTGTCTCTTTCTTTCTTTGCAAACATCAGCAGATCGGGAGGAAGCTATTCATTACCGCCGTCACGTCTAGAGGAGTCCGCTCTGCACTGATTCTCAGATCATATTTCAAACTCATAACAACTTTCAGTGAGAATAACACAGCCGCGGCGAGGAAATGAAGACTTAAAATATGGAAACACAATCTCCACGTTCCCCTGTCATCAGTTTCTCACACGTTTTAACAACAAATGTGAGGCAACAAGAGCTGAGCGGCATCGTGAATGCACAATAGGCTCATCCTGAACTCTTACCGGTATCTGGAGATAAGAAACATAGAAGTTTTTCTATTTGCATACACAACACTGATAATGACTTTTATGGTGAGATTAGGTTTAAATATATGCAGAAGGATTTTCTGTCCCCACTCCTCCCATTTGAATTTTCTTCCAGTTTTGACAAGTTTGCCAGAGAGAACGGATGCAAAGTCACACATGCACCCTCACATCTGAATCAATATACAGTATCTGTATGCTGTAACGCTAAGTAATTCCTCACACAGCACAGCTGCACAGGGAAACTGCTGAGCTGAAAGTTTGAGGCCCTTCTGGGACCTTGACCAATTGGAAGATATCAAAGTAAATTGACCATATGATGTGCTGCTAACTACTTTTATAGCTGTGGTTTTATGACTTTTGCTAGCTCTTATCCGATGCTGACCTGCTAGTTCATGTCCGCAGGGGATTAGGGTGGGAATGTGCAAGCAAATAGGCTTATAATGATATCTGATCTCCCATGGGAACCGCTTGACATGGCCAGAGGTCAGTGACCTCCATCACAGCCTCCTCTCAGACTGTATCGATATATCGCCTCTCTCATCTCCTCCTCCTCTCTCTCTATCTCTCATTCTCATGCTTTCATCCAAACTGCACAAAAGACTTGACTGAGTGGCTTGAAGAGGAGATAAAATGGCAGAAAGTAATCCTGTGGAAAGAAGAGAGATAAGGAGAGGAAAACTGAAGCAGAACAGGAGATGACAAGATTCCTTCCTTGGTTTCTTTCTCCCATGTTAATTACAGCGTTTGTCCTCCTCTGGGACGGAGGGCTGCACGCTCACTGCGACATTTGTGTGAATCGTAGCCTGATGTCTAAGAGTGGATAAAACAGGAGAGATTTTCATCAACAAAGAGCTGCTTTTCACTCTGCACTGTTACGCCCTAGCAGGCTTTGATGTATCGGTGTTAGCGTGAATAGCGAGGAGTGGGAAGCTCACAAAAGGAGAGGGAGGGGTGCAAAATGAGGCCTCCTCTCCTTGAGCAGAGACGTTCATAATCCATCATGCCTTGTCGACATGCGCGTCCCTCAAAATGTTTTGAAGGGCTGTTTGAAATGACAGAGAAATGAACAAGGTTAGAGCGGAAGCGATATAGGAATAAAGAAACCAATTGAGCAAAAAAGTTGAATAGACGGCCAAGGTTCTAAACTATTTCATTTTCATCTGGTGGGAATAAGAGCCATACTGTGTGTACAACTTGTTTTCTAGTGGCAAAGATATTCCTTATTTTGGACACACATATTCTTATCTTGTGGCAACAACATCTAAATGTTGCATGTACAAGTTATTATTTTGTGGTAATACGGTCTATATGTTATGCACGCAAGTTAAGATCTGGTGGGAACAAGATCCAAATGTACATCCTCCCCTTTTGCTATTCAGATTAAAGGGGACACATTATGCTTTTTGTGATTTTCTGTTATTTATACATACTGTTATGATGTCGGATATCTAAAAATCAAAGTTCCAAAACTTGAGGTGAACATATGTAGAAAAAGCCAGAGCGTCAACCTGCTCTGAACACATTGTTTGCAACGTTTTATTCTACCTTACCAACAAGCTGCCCACATGCACATAAACAGCCATCCATTCTGTAGCCTCGGTTGCTAAGGTTGTTGCTAAGGTTTTTCCATGTGTTGTTTGCGTTGTCCACTCGTATATTTCAGGTCAGATTTTGACTCGAACATGTACGGATGTATTTGAGAAGCTGACATTTCGAGTAAAGAATTAGAAAAAGAAGTGAAATCCTACTTCTATAGTTTGTTTATGTAGCCTCCCAAAGTCAGCCAAGACACAGCTCTCAGGAGCTTTGGGAGGGGGCCTTAAAGAGATAGGAGCCTAAACGGCCTGTTTCAGACAGAGGCTGAACTGAGGGGCTGCATAAAGGACCAGTATGTGTTAAATAAGGAGTTTTTTGAACTTTAAGTCATGCAAAGATATTCCAGTAGAGATTAAAAATATAGACCTGGAAATGTGCATAATATGTCCCCTTTAACAAACCAGAACTGCATTTAAAACTGGCCACACTCTGTAAACACAAACTGGTTGTACTCTGAGCAAAATGACTTAATACTAAGGTAAGTAAGTCACGGATGAAGAAAGTCTAACATTATCAAAGCAAAAGAGAACCTTATATAACAGTATTACTATGAAGAGTTGGCAGGTTATTATCTTGTGGGAACAAGATGAATATGTTGTGTGTACAAGATATTTATTTGGGGAAAAAAAACACATTTTGTGCATTTTGTTATATAAAAGTTACATTGTTCACACAAGATTAAAAAGTACCATCGTTTTGGGAACTTCATATGGTGAATGGCCTTTGGAGCACTTTTATTACATCTTTAAATTATTTATGAGACTGTTTCTGTGTTGAATAGCATTGAAAATATTGTTCAAAAGGGAATTCATAGTGGGAAAAACCCTTCCTCCCTCCTCTTCACCCTACTGACTCTTCAAGGAAATACAGACAGAGAGCATCGACGTATGACCAGTATGCCCACATGTCTATCCAGTAGTAGAGTTTATTTAGAAAGTAACAGACTACGGCACATGACTTTTACAGGCGTCATTCTGAAATATTTTCAGGTCACATGTTTGACCTTCAGAAGTTCTTAGTTATGGTACTTCCTTGCTGAGTGACTGACATACAGGTGCAGAACCTGTCACAGAACAGCTTTTGTATGTTGTCATCAGATAAAGAGGTGTAACGGATTGGTTTCCTCCCATGTTCTTGTAGCAAGCTGAATCATGATGGATAGCCCACTTGGAGACATGGTTGAAGAGTGACTTCAAAGAGAAACACATACAAACCTTTAGTCAAGCTGTCCTCATGTATAGTGCATGGTGGTGGTCCCTGGCTTATTTTAGCACTTCATGTCAGCAGCTCTCTCACTCCCTCTCAGCCGTGGCCAGTGCAGCACTGAAAGGCCGCACTTGTTGTGAGTGAAGATGCAGGCCACAGTACAATCAATTTAGATTCCGTGAGGAAACCGGGGCACTGCCCTGGAGGGGAATTCAGACCCAGAGGAAAAATAATCAAGAGGCATAAGAGAACATTCCTGCTTTTCAGATGTGAAGCCCTCAGGTTGCTCTCTGCCTCAGACTCTTTTCCCCCCTCTCCCTCTTGCCATGGTCCACTTCATCACAGTGTCACGGTGAATATGAAATATGCCTCAGATGAATGATCGCTGACTGGATCTGCGCATATTGAACACTCAATATCTGTAATATCCTCCAATATCATTATTTTCCTCCACACCCATGGACTAATCTCCATCATAGTCTGTGGAGCGACTCTATCGCAGATAGGGAAAAAAGATAGAGTCTATAAAGAGATGAGTATGATAATAAAGGCTGAGATTAATAACACTCCCTCTCATTATCTGTCTGCCAGTCTTCCTGTCTATCTCTCCCTTCATCTCTCCCTCTTTCTTCCTTGGTTAATTTCACTCATTTTAGAGTGCTTTATTGGCACTGTACGATTTTTCTTACCCTGCCAAGAAAATGATAAAGTAACACATATAGAAAAAGGTGTAAAGACAACAAATGAATTTAGAGATATAATAAAAAAGTAAGTAAGTAAAAAACAGTAAATGTGTCACAAATCCCAGCAACAAACAAAATGGACAAAATATAGTTTTCATCAATGGGGATTTATTATATTTGTAATATACAGTACAGTATGTACAATATACTGTGGTATCCATATATATATTTATGAAATACATTTGGAGTCCATTGTTATTAGTCCATTATGGAAACTTTTTGACTTTATTTGCCAGTAGTTAGCCAACAAGCTAATTTGATTACCAAGGACACAAAGTAGAAGTGCAATTATTAATGATAATAAATAAAGGATGTCCTGGTAGCCAGTATACAGTATACTGTTGTTTAAAATCACTGCCACCCAAGGGCTGAAGGTCTCAAACTCCCCAGATTCAGATGACTTCCTCAGAAAAGCATCTCTTTTATATTTCATTGCAATGTCCCCTTCTCTCCCCATCTCTGTCTTTCCCTGACCAGCCGGAGTTGTCAGGAGCAGCTGTCCTCCACCAGACCCGAAGGGATCAGGTAGTGGATGCATGTCGAGTCTACAGTGCGTCCAGCCGTAAGCGGAGAGTCCTTACACCAGGAGACCTCAAACACCTTGTGGTGGATGAAGATCATGAGCTTATCTACTGCTATGTCCCCAAGGTGGCCTGTACCAATTGGAAACGTGTCATGATGGTGCTCACAGGCCGAGGCAAATACAGGTGAGTCTAGATGTGATAGACTGTTTGATGGGTTTATTGCTCTCATTTATTGCACACAAAAATATGGAAAAGGGGAGTTATGTTGCTGCAGCCTGACATCAATACACAGGATGTTTGTGATGATAGAAAGATGGGAATGTATATTTTTCATTGGTCCTTATGGTCCTCATGCCTCTTTTCCACAGTGACCCAATGGAAATCCCTTCCAATGAAGCCCATGTTCCTTCCAACCTTAAGACGCTGAACCAGTACAGCATTGCCGAGATCAACCACCGCCTCAAGAACTACCTCAAGTTCCTCTTTGTTCGCGAGCCCTTCGAGAGGCTGGTCTCCGCATACCGCAACAAGTTCACCCTCAAGTACAACTCATCCTTCCACAAGCGCTTTGGCACCCGAATTGTGCGGCGCTACCGCAAGAACGCCACACAGGATGCCCTGATCAACGGTGCTGATGTTAAATTCAAGGAGTTTGCTGAGTACTTGGTGGATCCAGCCACGCAGCGCGACGGCCCACTCAACGAGCACTGGCAGACCGTTTACCAGCTTTGCCACCCCTGCCACATCCACTACGACCTGGTGGGTAAATATGAGACGCTGGAGGAGGACGCTAACTACGTATTGCGGCTGGTGGGTGTCGGCGACTCCTTGCGTTTCCCAAGCTACGCCAAGTCCACCCGCACCACGGATGCCATGGCAGCCCAGTTCTTCAGCAATATCAGCACTCAGCAGCAGATCCAACTCTACCAGCTTTACAAGTTGGACTTCCTCATGTTCAACTACTCTACACCCAGCTACCTCCGGCTGGACTAACGGAGGACAGAGCTGGGACTCTGGGAATGGCTGCCTTGTTCAAGAAGAGGCAACAATGAGTGAAGGGTGGAATTTTTCAAAAGCAAATTTAAAAAACTGTCTTCGTACCTTGCAGGCGTGGGGTCTGAATTTGACATATAAACAGATGCTGAAGAAAGGTAATGTGTGCTTGTCTGGGCATAAGGGGAAGAATGTCCAATCAACTGTGGCTGACACAGAGAGCTATGATTGGATGAAAATGTTTGTGAACAGACCAAACGCATGCAAAGACTAAAATGTGTGGGTGAAGCAGGTCTTCAAGGTTTTAAAAGGGGAACTTATCCTCAGAGGACGGACTTGAAGAGAGATCTCCTGATGATGTTCCCTACATGTTTAAACAAACTGCTGACAAATTAGGCTGCTTCAGATTCTGCAAAGCAAACAGCGGCCTCGCACGCGCCCTGACCCCAATGCATTGTGGGAGCTAAGCTTATCTCCCCCTTCCCCTGATCAATAGAGAAACTCCGTCAAATTGTAAAACACATTTCATGTCCTTCGCTGCTCTGACAGCGCGGTGTGTGAGCACCTGACACCCTTGCCCTCATTAGATTCATACATTTTAGAGGGAAACCGGCTCATTGACACCTCAAGGACGCCCCATAAAAGTTGGCTACTGACTTCACTTTCAAGACCTCCACAACTGTAACTATGGCTTTCAGCCAACAGTTATAAGGAAACAAGTTCTGTCACTGGTCTCAGTCATCATATGTTGGCAGAAGGGATCTCTTGCTTTACACCCCAAGGACCCTGTGAAACCTGAGTCCTGCTGCAGCAGTGACATATGGAAGTGCTAAATAAATCATCGCCTGTAACACCAAGCATCCTTAACACTTTGAGCCACAGGATGTGGTAAGGAAGGTACAAGATGCACTCATGTGATTGGGCACACCAGCTGTGAGTGACAAGTCTGCCTGAGCTGAAAGAAAAGAGACAGCCTGTGTGGTTGTGAAGGGTTAAAGGCACTGGATCCCATAACCCCGCCCTGCTGCGCCCCCACCATGCCCCACCCAGGGGTTCAGTGGACACACCCAGGGCCACACCCACAAAGCCCCTGCTCCGATGACCAAACATGTCTTTCTGTAAACTAAGATCCTTTTGTCTTCATGCTTATTTTTGTTTTTATTGTCTTATGAAGCATTGCTGCGAGCAGCAATAACAAAAGATTATTTAATATGCTTTGTTGATTAAAATAAGAGAGATAGATTTAATATTTTGTTTTTCTGGGCTGATGAACAATTTAGGACATTTTAAAAGTTGAACTGTTCTTAAGAGTTCTGTTTTGTCATGTTGATTTCTTCCTTCACAACTTGCCTCCGATACAGCATTTTCATTTCTGAAGGACGTACGGTACATTTCAGCCCATGGCTTTGTTCTTCTGTGTCTGAGCTCATCAGAGATTTATGGGTTATCTTCCATTTCCTGTTGTCAAACATTTGGTGCCAAAATGGCTGTGAGAGCCTCAATGATCCACGGTCAGTGTTCAGTACACATCATTGCTGTTTCACTAACCCATGGGAAGACTGCACCCCCCCAGCTCCCAACCAGTACATGAGAACTAGCTGCTGCTCTCATATCAACAATCTACTGCCCACATCACAGAATCAGATACTATATCTCATACTGTAATGTGATTAATGTCAGCTATGCTAAGCAATGTCAAGGTTAATAACTGCACTCTCCATCACGCTGTGAATTGGATTACAGGTTGTTGTGTAAGCATTATACAGGAGGGGGAGGGGGGAGGGAGGGACGGATACAACATCTGACCTGTCTCTCTCATCCTGATGAGCAAGAGAGTCCATTTGTTTTTTACACCTCTTTGCAAATTCTCACCCACTCCAGCTTCAAAGTAAAAGAGACATTTTTGTGAAGAAAGCTGCATATCTTTGTTGTTTAACAAAACTCTGGTTTTAAAGAAAAATTCAGGGGTCTCACATACCTTTGTCACAATTGGTTCACCAGATTCTTTGTAGAGAAAGTGCTAATGTGTCAGAACTATATCAAGCAACTTGAGGTTCTGTCTTGAAGAGGGTCCCTGTCAGAATCTGGTATTAAGACCTGCATTTTCGTGCACACATGGCTAAAGCAATACATTTGCCCTGGGGCACCAGAATGTTTAGTGTTTGGGGACTAATTTGTGGTAATTTAATTGTAACTTTGTTTAAGAATATGTAAATATGCACTTCTAAAGCACAATAGCAACTGACATGATTAGGACCTGAAGCTGGGCCATGCTTTACCTTATCTTGAGGCTCTGTCAAGTCAAATTTACTTATACAGCCCAATATCATTAATTTGTTTAAGAGGACTTTGCAGTCTACATAACAGATAGTATGACACTATGTGTCTGCGGACCCTTGATTCAGATAAGGATAATCTCTACAAAAATCAAACATTTTAATTGTAAAAAAGGAAAAATCCACAGAGCAACAGACATATAAGAGGTGTGGCATGTTGTAGAATTACAATGTGGAGAAACAGAATTACAATATTAAGCGCTATCATATAATATATAAGAAAGTATTAAGTGTGATAAGTCTTGAAGAGGGGTCCTGTATCAGAATCTATCAAATTCATTATTTGATGCACAATACATATTCTGAAATGTATTTGTGATCACTCAAATTACCGCACAGCAATCCTGTAATATAGTACATAAAGCACAGAGACAGAGAGGGTTTTAAAGGGGGGTTCACATTTTTCCTCAGGCCCTACTAGAGGGTAAATCCAGCCCTGCCACAAGACACAGTTTTAAAATATGAAAAGAAGATCAACTATTACTGTGGAACATTATTACGATTACATTCAAACTAATTAAAACTGTCTATTGTAAATGTTAGAGCTGTTTACTGGTTCAAGTTTCAACTGCTGTACTTAAAGTTATTATCCATTTTCATCATAGCAGATCCATTTTTGATACTACAAAATATTTGTGGCTGGCATTTATTCTGCTTTAACCATTAAATGCATTCACACTCATTACCCCTCTCTCTATAGTAGTATAGTAGTGTATACAGGCAAACACATGCACAAGAGGTTCACAGGAGACAACACATTTGTGTACTGGACACATTCAGAAGAGAAGAGTAGAGGCAGTAGTGGACATTGCACAAAATTTGAGCGAGAATTTCCTAGTGAATTTTATAAAGATGGATACACAAGTTGCTCTTGCAGACATATAACAGAAGTTATATGTCTGACAGATAGCTGCTCATAGCATGTTTCCTGCTCCCCATGATTAAAACGTTATTTTGAACTTCCAAACTGATAGTTAAGTAAGCTGTACCTGCAATTCCAGTTCCACCCCACTATAAAATTGTATCTATCTGTGTCCATGCATCTTTAAAATGAAGCTGGTCAGCAAAATGTCAGGATAACTGAGAAGGAATGATAACCCAGTCTATGAAAATAAGATTGTAAATCCACAGACACTTCCTACAAGGAACACTTTGGTGGATATTTGAGCTGCAAACCTCCCTCTCTTGTCGTTTTTGAAGTATTATTAGTGTACATATGTGTACACATGTGTGTATGTGGGAGACATATAATGAGAGAACAGCCTTATTTTTCTTTTTTTTTATATATAGGCCTTTCCCCACACAGACATCTGGCTCTAATAAAGGAGAAAAGCCTCTGGTCTGGCCTGTGGCCCCGGCCGTCATCCTCCTGCTGAAACAATGACCGTATTCTCAGCACAGCCTCCTCCTGGGTCAAGCCCACAAAAATACACACAAACACTCAGATCACACATTAGCACTCCTGCTGATGTTGATGCCACGCAGCATCTTATTCAGCAGTTGTAAGCAGAGGCATGGGCGGGTTGCACCTCACCACTTTAACACACTGACTGGGTCTCGGCTTTAACTGCTCATTTAGCCCCCAAATTGGAAGACGAACGGCACACAAAGGACCTCTTAGCCTGAAAACAAGCCATTATAGGGGCCTCGCTCTATTTTCTCCTCCCCACTTCGCTCCAAAAGTGGCCTCCTGTATTAAAAAAAAAAACAGAAGCAAGTCAGTGTCAATGATCCCTACCGTCCCAGTAGGAAAAGGGCAGCCTGCTTAAACAAACAGAGCTGGTAAAAAAATCCCCACAGGGAAACAGCAAGCACCAAGAGGCCACTGACATTTTGCTTCAGATAAAAACAAACCACCACATTTCGAGCACTTTTGTCCCTATTCTTAACTCCACAGTCTGCGTGAATCCAGGCCTGCTCACTGCCCAGTTGTTTCATACTGTAGTGTTTATATTCAAGTCAAGCCAACGGGTATATTTATGTTGTTTCTGAACGACGTCTATTATTAGACTGAATTACATATTTGCTGTTTTGCTGAAAGGAAATCTAAACATATCCGAGAGAGTTTTTCTCTCAAGGAGGAGTGGGTGATTTGTGCTTATACCTTTATTTTGTTATTTATGCACAAATTAACACATTTTGTAAATAGCAGTAATGAATAGTGTCATGACGCGTAAATATCATTACCAATGAAAGCGAGAGTTCAATGCTTCAGGGAATACATTTTTTGTTGTTGTTGTTTTGCTGAGAGTTAGATTAATACCACTCTGATATCTGTCTCATATCTCATATAGAGCTAGAGCCAGCAGCCGATTAGCTTAGCTTAGCATAAAGACTGGAAACTGTGGGAAACAACTAGCCTGGCTATGTGAATAGGTAAAATAAGACTGAGAATCTACAGTAATGCTAGTGGTTCTTTGTGGCTGTATTTAGGCACAGTGGAGTTTTAAGTCAAATGCTAACGTCAGCATGCTAACATGCTCACAATGACAACAGTGACATGATTAGCAGGTAAAACATTTACCACATTCATGTGACTGTGTTCACTTGCTAACGTTTGTTAATTAGTGCTAAACACAATGTGAATATCATCAGCAAACCAAAGTATTGGGAAAATTTAAATTTTGATCTGACAATGGTGCTAGGTGAAAAATTGAGGGATAAAGGAAAATTATTACAATTCATCATCTGGGGATCACAAATACTTGTATTATCTCATGACAATCCATCTGATAGTTGTGGTGATATCTCAGTCTGAACCAAAGTGGTGAGCCACATCATTAGTGTGGCTAAACACTCGCGTACCAGCACTTCTATATCTTGTTTATTAGCTGTATCCTCCTGTTTCAAGTCTGTATGCTAAGCTAAGCTAACCTTTTTATGTCTCTATAGCTTCATTTTTAGTGTATAGACATGAGAGTGGTATCAATCTTCTCACCTAACTCAGCAATAACACAAATAAGTGTATTTCCAACTATTCCTTCAAAGAGCAGAACACAAACATACAACATTTGAAAATATCTTTCAACTGAAATATCAGCACATCTGAAGTCATCAGCACAGAGGGACAAAGCCAGGAACTTTTTATCGACCTCTCTCCTCTGTCTGTTTCATCTCTCTGACATATCTACAAGCCCAAAGCAGATGTTTTTGTATAGTGTAGACACGATGTCATTCACTCTGCTGTTGTTTTTGAGCTGTCATGTTTAGATGTTATATCGATTAAATACTCCGGTTGCCTCACACACACACACATATACGCACATATACACACAGACACACACACACACACACACACACATTACCACCGCATGGCACTCTTGTTACTCTGTGCCTTTCATTGACAGCAACACAGAGCCGCTGAAAAAAGATTCAGAACTCCCTCTCTGTCGTGTCCGCTGCGGTCACCTGGGCCTTCCTCCATACTGAAACACACACACACACACACACAGACTCATACTAGTAATGATTCTTTACTTTTCTCAAACCACAACTCCAGTGTGTGCCAGCAGGACAGATGGTTGTGCTTTTCACTGAGCTATTTTATCATCAGTTGATCCTTAAGACAATCATTTGGAATCAACAGAACAATTATGAAACAGCACAAAACAGTAACTTAAATGAAGATTATCTGACATCAGAGGCAGTTTTTGGCTGTTGTTCTCTACTCTTCTAAACCGACTTTTAACAACAAGACAGGAGATGGGACACAAGTAACAACACCCACTTTGCAACAGGAAACCACACATACTCTAACACCACCAAGGATGTTTGTCACTAGAGGAGAGCTCCATTCACACTCCTAAAATTCACTTCTCACATGGCAAGCCCAGTACTACTTACACACACACACACACATACACACACTGTTACAGGCACACACTGCGGTTTCACTCTGCTAAGCTCCTGCAGAGGCCCATGTGACTGCACCAAGACATGTAGAGAGCAGTGGGAAGCTCTGATTCTCCCGCTGCCTCCTGGGCTCTCGGGTCACGTTCACACTAATGCGCATGAATTTAAATCTTTTTTTTATTTGTCATCTTGAAAAAAGTTCAAGGTGGATACATTCGACAACACGCTTTGGGGTTGTGAAAATCGAGCTTTCTCATAAATGATGATGTGTAATCGTCATGGGATGTCTGGCTACTGAATGTCATGTGATCAGTTTTACAGCTGTTTTCCCCGTTGTGTCCCAGTAGAACATATTGAAGTATTTTTATTTTCTAGAACAATCTGGAGACGCTGATGTGATTTGACAGCGTATCACATGTAAACAGATTTTTTCAATCTTACCCACATTAGTGCGGCCGTGGCCTCAGATTGCCTGCCAGGTTCCATGTGTCTCTGTGTTGCCTTGACACGTTGTACGTCCTCCTTCAGTAAGCAGAGGTCACACACCCTCTGCTGTACAGTAATGTGTGTGTGTGTGTGTGTGTGTATGAGTGTGTGTGTGTGACCTTTTGAGGAATGATTCTTAAATCAGCTGTGTCTGTTACTGAATTTATACCATATCATCAGCATTTCTCGCCACTGGGTGTATCGGAGTGCCTCATGTGCTGTATCTACAAGTGGAGCGGCTGGATTATGGCTGCTTGAGTGTGTGTAGGTGGTGTTCATATGTGTGTGTGTGTGTGTGTGTGTGTGTATGTGTGTGTCGACACTTTGTGCTGTACCCGCTCAGCCTTAGAGGGAACGTCCCCCGAGGAAGGCGACTCATTCAAACAGGCGCCACTTATTTATTTATTTATTCTCCGACAACTACCCTAACTCCTTCCTCACTATCACCATGGCAACACACCCAAACTCTCCATATCTCTCTTTTCCTCCCGGGACAGCCTCTCGCTGTGCTGTTGCACTCGGTTCATTTTCAGGCGTAGTCACAGAAATCATGAATAACTGACTGTGTACTGAGTGTGGGAGAGTGGTGTCGATCCTGCAGCAGTGCGACCCGCGGCTCATCCTGTCTGATGTTTTCACAATAAAAAAAAACACTGAATCTCCCAGCGCCTCCGACTGCTTATTTCATGTGTGGATGTTGCTTCAGGGGGTCAAACATGCAACAGAAAATAGTACAACAATATCAGATGCAGAAAACACCACGCAACACTTGAACACATCATCCATTACAAAGACAAGGCCATGAATTGACTACATGTTTCATAATTGCCTCCATGTTCAAGATAATGATGATGGAACTCAAGAGGTTATGATACATTTTTATTGTGATGACTGGTACATATAATGTAAGTGTATAAGGGAAAATTAATTTAATTTCCAACTCCTATTATTTCTGCTGTCATTGCAGTTTGCCGCCTCACCCCTCCACCACCCCACCGCTACAAGTCAAGGCCCTGACTATGACTCCCTAGGGGGGGGGGGATGTCAGAATGGCTGTAGGTTTAAATCCATACAGAGTGATGTAGTTGATGGGGTGTCTTTATTTAATTAAGTTAAGTTAAATTGATTTTAAAATGTATTCTGTGCACACATACAGATATTTAAAGTCCCCCTCCACTCAAAAAATATGTTTTTCTTCTTGTTCTTACAGTTGGATGTTTGAGCGTGTTCAGCAGCACTGTGCTGAATAATGGATGTGCAGAGTTTGTTTTCACATTCATCTCCTGAAAGACAAAAGTTTCTCTGCGCTCACTGAAAATCTGATTTTAAGGGGCAGGCCTACGAGCATGATTTGTGACTTCACAACTAGTTTGGAGCCAATGCTGGTCCAATATTCAACTTATACAAGTGTGATGTGGAAACTTGAAGCCTCAAGTGCACAAACACTGAGAATGGACATCTTGTGTCCAGCAGTTTAACTTCTGAAATGAAATATATTTGGATATTCATAGATTTAGAATTCTTAATGAGGGAAAAACAGTAGATGCCATTTAAAGGGTTTAAACAAAATAATTGAACTTTTTTTGTAGAAAAAACATATCAGATACAAATTATTATTCAAAGTAGAGCACTTTATGTAAATCTTAAAACATGTCTGGAGGGGATCTTTAAGTTTATGTCAACAGGTGCGACTGCACTAAAAAGCTAAAATCAACAGGTTTTGCAGAGTCCAAAATACATCGGTTCACCCAAAATACAAAAATATGGTTACACATTTAGCATTTTTATAAGAAGTTTATTAACACTTAATAAATGGATTATAACACATACTAACATAGTATAATGTAGATGTAAGCAGATTTGGGGTCATGTATGTTTATTAATGTTTATCAGTGACTATAATAAGCATCCTTAGCTGCTGTAAGTTACGGATGCTTCATTGAAGAAGTTATAATTATTGACAAATAAAACAGTTTTACCTGCTTATATCAACATTATAGTGTGTTTATAGTGTTTACACACTGCTTATAAATGATAAATAGGGGGGTTAAAGTGAAGTGTTACCAAACTACCTCTAGTGATATGAATGACCTTTTAATACTTTGTGCATTGGTGTATCCTAAAATACTTGTAGCATACTCACTACATAATAATAACAATGATATTTTTTATTTGCTTAGCACTTGTTGTAATATATTTACAAAGAGCATGAGTGAAAGTAAAAGAGTGATACAATAAATGGTAAAAGGAAAAAAAACGAAGAAGTCAGTCAAAAGCCAGTTTAAAAAGTTAAAAAAGCTTCCTTAGCATCCTCAATGGCTGCAAATCTTGACTGAGGAGCTGCTCAGTGTGTCAGAAATATAACTTTGAGCTAATCCATTAAATGCCTCGTTAGTGACTAATCGTGTTTTAAACTGTAATCAAGAAGCATTTGGAAGACAAAGGAAATATAATATGATATATTTTGAAAAATGTGGACTTGGTTAAGCTAAAGGAGTAGTTTGACATTTTGGGAAATATGCTTATTAGCTTTATTGCCAAAAGTAGATTGATACCATTCTCATGTCAGGAGGAGATTATGGTAGTTAGCATATAGACTGGAAGCATTGGGGAGCACTTAGTTAGTTAATTAAGTATCATATTCAATCTCTTTTGTTTAATTCGGAGACAAACTGAGTTATGTGCTATTTCTAGGAGAGCAGCGGCCAGGTGCAGTGACTTCCTGGAGGGTCTACTGGTTGCATCTAACTCTCAGCAAGAGAGCCAGTAGACATATTTCTGAAAATGTTGAACTATTGCTTTCAAAAAAGGACAAAATAAGTGAGATTACATGGTAGTGCTGTAGGTTCTTGCAACATAAAGTATACAAAGAGAGCATACACAGCTACAAAGACAATTATCAACACTTGGCCAACTCATTTCTTGCATTCATACAGTTTCTGATAGTCACAATTGGCTAGATCTTGTTCCTGCCTCTGATACACCTGCAGGTTTGAAGCCACAGCTTATTAAAGCTGCAGCAGCTGTGTTTGTATCTGAGCCTACATCTCTGTCCATCTCTGTGTCACCGCAGGCTAAATGCAAAGACCCCAGTCCCTCTCATTACGCCAACACTGTGTTCTGCTGCGTTCAGTGGTTCCTTTAAAGTGGCCCACTTTAAAGCAAAATCCCCCGAGTCCAGAAAATACCACATGAAAACATCAAAAAAAGAAGATTGTTCTCATCCATGAAACACCACAGATTGGAGTGTTGTTAGTCAAATATACAACCCGCTAAGTGACCCCCAGAGCGAACTGTGTGTCACAGTGCAGGCCAAATTTAACCCTTCAATAAACTCCTTCCCACTTTACAAAGAGTTCCAGAGGATTATTAACATAAATGTTGCAGATTTTGAAGACTCTTTGGCATTTCAACCTTACTGGACAGTTTACAGTGCAGAGAGAAAGGAGGTGAGAGAGAAAAGGAGTGAAATGTATCCAAGTCCCTGGGCCAGATTTGAACCCACAACACTTCTTAGACAGTCAATATTGGCATAGACTGTGAGCTACATGCAGTTTTAATATGAAAAACAAAACCAGTATTCTCCTAGTGCTCCCACAGTGGTTGAATCTACCACTGAAAACTTTTAAACATTAGCACACTCAACATCACTAAACCATCACATATTAAAACAGCGATGATCTTAGTTTCTTGCTGCAAGTTAGTTAAGAAGATCGATACCACTCTCACATCTGTTGGCTATATACAGTACTGTGCAAAAGTCTTAGGCACTAAAAGTAAAGTGAGGATGTTCACAAAAATAATGCTAGAAATTGTTTGTCTTTATCAATTAAATTCATACAAAGTTCAGTAAAGAGAAAAAAACTTAATCAAATCAATATTTGCTGTGACCGAGCTGTTCCTTTCAAATAGTGCCAGTTCTCCTCAGTACACCTGTTCACAGTTTTTCAAGATACTTAGCAGGTAGGTTGTTCCAAGCATTCTGGAGAATTTGCCACAGTTCCTCTGTGGATTTAAGCTGTCTCATTTCTTCTGTCACTTCATGTAATCCCAGACTGACTCCATGATGTTGAGGTCAGGGCTCTGTGGGGGCCAAGCCATCTGTTGCAGGACTCCTTGTTCTTCTTGTTGCTGAAAATAGTTCTTTATGTCTCTGGCTGTATGTTTGGGGTCGTTGTCATGCTGCAGAATGAATTTGGAACCATTCAGACACCTCTCTGATGGTATTGCGTTATGGATATGAATCTAAACATCTAAAGTGCCTAAAACTTTTACACAGTACCATATATGGCAACAGTCAGCAGCCAGTTAGCCTAGCTTAGCGTAAAGACTGGAAAGCACGGGGAAACAGTTAGCCTGGTTCTTGCTTAAGTTAAAAAAAATAAGTCCAAATACATTGTTTGACCATGTGACTCTAGAAAGACACATTGGAGTGACTGTTATTTTTGGAAAACTGACGGTTCGACCTATTGTGTTGTTTGTCTTGTCTTTACAAGATACATCTACCAACACTTCTAACACTTACTAATGGGGGGCTATGTGGTGTATCTTGGTGAACAGTGGCTAGGTGCAGTGACTTCCTGGAGTCTTGTTATCACTCCCTGTAACTCTATGTAAGATTAAACACACAAGATATATACAGATATGTTAATTAGTGGGCTTTAGAGGTGCTGGTAGGTATCTTTTAATCTTAGACAGAGCCAGGCTAGCTGTTTTCCACAATTCACGTCTTTTGCTAAGCTAGGCTAACTGCATCCTGACTCTAGCTCTAGCTCCTTCTGTTTTTTGGTTTTGGGCACTTTTTCCTTTTTTGGCAAGTGGAAAACAGTGAGGTGACAGAAAATGAAGGGATAGAGAAGAAATGACATACAACCACTTGCTCCACACTTGAATAAATTCCCAAAATGTCAATCTATTCCTTTAATCATAGGGGTAAGTGGTTCAGTCTTCAGTTCCTCCTGGTCACATGTTGGAGTGTCCTTGAGCAAGACACTGACCCCCAAACTGCTCCAGATGACGAATGTGTGTGTGTGTGTGTGTGTGTGTGTGTGTGTGTGTGTGTGTGTGTGTGTGTGTGTGTGTGTGTGTGTGTGTGTGTGTGTGTTTGTTTGTTTGTGAATGTAAAGTGCTTTGTCAGCTAAAAAAGAAGCACCAAATCAATGCAGCCCATTTATATTTCAGTGCTTGGTCTGAAATAGACCAGTGACAACATCTTTTTACTCTACATACAGTAGCACAGTGATGCTGTAATATTCAAACATTGCATGTGTCCTGCTGTAAACAGCACACGTTGAAATGACAGGGAGTGGTGTTTTGCTGGGCAAACTACTTGATCCCCCTTCAGCACACACACACATTCAGACACTCAAACACACAATTGGCAGCATTCCTCCTCCTGGCTGACCTTGTGGTCTCGGCTCTGAAATACACATTGCCCTTCCTACCCTCTCTCTAACTACACACCCTGTCATTAAAGGGAGGCCAGCAGCAACTGGTGTGTGTGTTTCAGTGGAGACTGAAAAACAGTAAAGCAGCATCATATTCAAACTGAGAAAAGTGAATGAGGCTCCATAAACAGGCTTCTGGTCTCTTCTGAGACAGAAATGCATGCCATGTTTGGATTTTGTTTTCTTTGTTTCAAATTAGAGCCAAAAAGACACTGCAATATGTAAAACTTTTTATTTCAAGGGCTGCCTTCAAAGTACAAAACAAATACAAATTAAATATTTCATGTTGTATAAACCCTGGATTTAGAGCTGTTAATTTATTGAAATGCTCAGGTGGTTGTTTGAAATTGTAAATCTATTTCAGATTAAATTTGATTTCCATTTATATTTTCATAATTTGAAGAGTTAGTTGTGTGTTTGACACAAAGAACTTACAGCTATGGTTGCTGCTGCTCTGTAGAGTTAGGAGGACAAATATGATCTCAGCACAAAATTGATCTCAGTGACTGTATTATCATACAAGAGCACAGAGGGAGGGACTGAATTCAATATAATCATCATCATTGTTTGCATGGTTTTTATTGCTATGGAAAGAAACAATCATGACTAATATGTATTAAAGACACACAGCAAGTTTCCATCATGTATATGTTTTCTTCAGACTACAAATAAGAAACAATGCATGCTGGGATGTCTCCTAACATTTGTTTATTTATTTCTTGGTTTATTTAACAGGGACAGTGCACATAAATAAACATTGCTGTAAATGCACCAGAGTTAGCCAAGAGGCTTCATCTATAGTCCCTGGACAGATGTTACAGAGTCACCCTAAAAACAGAATATGAGATTGAAATTACAAAGTTATTGAGATCATTTATAAGCATGCAGAACAATAATAAAAGGAAGAAAAAACATATTAATGTTAATAAAAAAACATCATTCAGGACACCCTTATACTATGCTGTCAGGCACTATTTAAAACATACAACACAGAGGCTCATAATACAAGATATGCAAAACAATAAATACATTAAAATATTAATGGTAATAGAAATATAGATTAAATAAGACCACACTGTGCTGCATCGTTAGACACTAACTGAAACATGCAATGCAGAAGCACTGACATAAAAAGCATGCACAGTATATAAAATACATAAATCAGTCTGACACAATAAAGGCAAGACCACAATAAGACATGCATGCAAACTGCTGATCTCAGCAGTACATCCATTCAACTCTTCATTTCAATTCAAGACTTCAAGTCAGATGAACTCATAAATATGAGTTCTGAAATGGTATTGAAATAAAAACTAGATATTTTAGGTTGGATTTACATGAAATTATTACAATTATGTTAAGTTAGTGATGACAATTTTCAGTTGATTCCTCTAAATTCCTGTCTGATGTTTTACAGTGTAGTTCAACCCTAAGGCGAGCAAGATGCTGTGTGACACTATCTTAATATCTCTGTCTGCCCATTGACGGTTTGATTGAGCCTACAAAAACACAAATATGCAGATTCTATGTGATACAAATCTGAACTTTTCACTCCTTTCTCCATCATTTTTTAAAATTAGAAGCTTTTAAAAAAGACATCTTTGTAACTGAATGTGGGGTGATCACTAGTTCACTCTCAGTGACTCTCAGGAATTTTTGAGGAGACTATCTGAACTGAGGGAAATCCAAAAAAAAAGAGGTTACTCTTAAAACACTCCAGGGTGAGGATTAAGCCTTATTCTAGAGACTAAAGTGTGCTTTCAAACCAGGTCAACTCAATCTGGCCTTGTTACATATGGTTTAATACATGTACATTACTTCACAATTCTACATATGGAACCTTTAACTGATGTATCAAATCCATTCAGGTCATATGGAAGCATTAAGCTGGCAAACTGTAAAGTTCCGATAAGGCCTGATTCAAGATAAGACGTAAAGCATCCTGTGTTCTCATATTATCCTTCCAAAACATCTACTGTACAGAGATGGGAATAATCCCTCTAGTGTGAACACTAGTGTGAAACCGGAACTGACACACTGCTGTAAATAAAAGTGATAAGATGCTTTTTCATGCCATGTTATCACAGATCACAGATAATATCACATTTACTGAGGCTCATGACCAGACTGATGCAGGTTCAAACCTCTGATGAACCTCTCTGAAATGGTTGAGAGATGTGGATTTATTTCAATATTTTATTCAAATAAACCACTGTGTGAGAATGCCTTGCTCAAGAGCTGTGTTTCTAACTCCTCTACCCAGCCCACACCTTCCTATCTAGTCCCGTTTTAAACCAGCAACCTTACAGTCACAACTTCTCTAACTTCCAGACTACTTAAAAAAGCAACTAAGAGATGCTTTCTTTGCCCTTGAGCAAGGCGCTTACTCCCCAGCTGCTGCCCACTGGTCAGAAATAAATTATCAGTGCACAAGTGTGAGAGAGGGTTTTGCTGTAAAACATTATACATAATTAGTCAATTTTTTATCCATAAAGATGAAAACTGTTGGCAGAATATCCAGGCTGAATGGATTATCTGATCTACTGATAAATCACACGCTGATTTATGCAAATGATGACATTTGAGTTGAGGGCTAAATGAACCAAACAGAGGCAGATCGCTCCACTTAGATCTCAGGCACTTTGTTTCCTAAATGTCATCTGTCATCAAGAGAAAGAATTGATAGTAAAATGCTGGCCTGGTGGTCAGAGAGACTACACTTTAACTTGAGGAAACCAGTGAACTTTCACCCTGCTGAAGTGTCCTCGAGCAAGACACTGAATCCCTACCAAGCAGCTACTACCACACAATGTTAAAGCTGTGTAACTGCCAGAGGACCAAGACACCAGCGTTTAACAGCAACATGTCTTAACAAAATCAATTCATTTCAATGGAACCACTGAATTCAATTAAAGACATGAAGTAAATCCACATGGATCTTTCTTATGACACAAGAATTTGTGGCATTGACCAACAGTAAACCATCTTGACAGCAAGGGTGTTTCCATCCACTTGTTTTTATGCACATTTTCAATTTGCACATAAAAAAAATCTGAGTGGAAAACTGGAAACTGTTTGAAAAAGTCAAAAGACATTTGGTGGAGACGGAAAAGTTGGTGTATCGATAAAAGCAAAATGTGACCAAGTGCGATGGAAACAGACTTAGTAAATAAATCTTGAACTATGTGACTTAAACATCACTCAAGCTCCCACTGAAGAGCAACAAATTAAAAAGACACAAATTAAACAAATGTAAATGCCATATTTCCATCATGTTTTCATATCATATGTCTTTTGTTCATTTGAGGTTTGACTGACACTCTTTTAATTACATGATCGTTGCACCCTCTTCTGTTTTAATGGCACCAGACTGGAGAATCAGTGCCACCAACTGTTTGTCATGATGAGACCAACTTCTAATATTCCCATGATAGTAGTAGATGGGAAGGTGTATTAATTCATATTTTCAGGAAATTTGGTCATAATTTGCTCTAAATTTGGATGGAAACTTAGCTAGTATTGACCTCTGAGGTAATGGAGAGAAGAAGCTATCAGTGTTCTACAAAAAAAAAGATCAGTCACGAGACAGGGTGGATGGTACAGATACATTCCCTCGAACTAACTGTATTAACTTACTGTCCAGCTGGGGTCTGACAGCACTAATAGTCACTAAGTCACCATGTTTCCAGTACTGCCTATTTTGCGAAGGATGAGCTAATGAATTTTGGTTTGCCACTTTTTGGTGTTACCAAGCACTTGCAAAGGCCACTGCAACAAAACTTACATTGATGGGAAAACACATCTGGTAATGTGTCTGGTGGTGGATTTGGAAAATATTTCCATTCAGAGAATATTAAGGTTTATGAAATATTTGCTTTTACCAGTTTATACTTGTGGATCAGTTGCTGCCATGCAAGTGCCGTTGTTCATATGCTTGCCTGCATATTTCAGCAGGCAGAAGAGAACTTCCAGTTTTGCACAATGTAAACATAACTAAACATGGTAACACTTCACAAGGATAATATACAGAACTCTTCTAAAGATCAAACAGAACAGACAGGCTTTAGTAGTTTCTTTTCAGAACTTTCCACTATTGTTTTTATAGTTTGGTTATAGCAGTGATGGAAAGTAACAAAATACATTTACTCAAGTACTGTACTTAAGTACAATTTTGAGGTACTTTACTTGAGTATTTCCATTTGATGCTACTTTATACTTCCACTCCACTACATTTCAGAGGGAAATATTGTACTTTCTACTCCAGTGCTTCTGTACCACAACTGTAAAATATTCAGCTTACTCTACATCTTCCATTTAATGGATGCTTATCAAAAGTGTTCTATGAATATGTAAAAAGAGATTAAGGTAGGTCGATGTATCATCATCAGGATCCTTGATTTCATGGTTTCTCTTGCTGTTCGTGTATGTCTACCTGAAAAATGACTATTTTGAAATATGATTTTTCACACTTCTCTTTTATACATTTAGATGAGTTACAACTTGAATTACAACTTATACCTTTATGAAGACTAAGCTGTACTGTAAAATACACTGAATCCAACTTACACCTACTGTTTAATGACGTCTTCATCTTATGTTGCCTTAGTTCACAGTAAATTAAACTGACTTTGATCCATTAATGCATTAACAATATGGACAACAATAATAAGACAGGAATAGTTTCAGTCCATGTCTTCAGGCAGCAGCAGCAGAATGTTTTTCTGAACCAGCTCAAGAAGCGTCTGACTCAACCCTTCTTCATTTTGGCCTGGACTGGAGGTTCAGTAGGAGGAGCGGTCAGAGGAGGTGGAGGAGAAACCTCAGCAGAGTCTGGTTCTCTGGGCTCTGGGCTCTTTGTTCTTCAGCTGGAGGTGTCAGAGGAGGTGGAGTAGATGAGACAGCAGCAGAGTCTCTGTCAGTCTGAGGCTGAAACAACACACAGATCTCTCCCACTGCAACATCAGTGATGGTGTTCAGCATCTCTGTTGTAAAGCAGTTCAGACTCTTCACCAGGACACCTGAAGTGTAACAATGTCTAACCTTCTCCTGGATAGACAGATAGACAGGGCCAGTTTTCACACAGATTATTACAGTAATTTCCAATAAAACTGATGTTAATGTGTTGAAATTGTTTTTACATTTAGATATTACATTTGAAACCCCAACAATAACATCTCGACAGGACAGACCAGTTACTTCCTTCAACACAGAAACACACAGTTGGTGGATGTAGATGTATATTGGCATAAAATAGTATAAACTATTCACAGTGACATCAGATTATTGTGATTAACCCTGTTGTTCTTTTTAATAAAACAACGGTTCCACTTCAGCAAATAAACATCTGCGCTGTAGATGTGGACAAATTGGTCACTTGACAATACAGAGCCAGATAGAGTCCAGGTTGTGTTAAAGTGTTTGATATGTTATTTTTATTTAAAGGCACAGAAATAAAAGGTAAAACTCACCACTAGAAATCACAGGGCTGGAACCATCTATCACTCTCACATTAATCCATCAATACTCAGCCAACTAAATCAAAATATTTCCATATGTTGTCCAAAAAACTGAAAATAGTGCTTCTCTCCTGTGAACACAGTAAACAAACAAAAAAATCAATATTCCAGTGACTCCAGGATACTAGGATTGACACTTTTTAACAGATTACATTAAAAACAAAAAGGCTTCATCAGATTTGCTCTGTGCTTGATTGCCATCAGGTGTGTCTTTAAATAATCAGGTGCTGATAGCGGTTCACATTCTCCAGAACAAATACACTTCAAAAAGTCAACAATAAATGAGGAAATGCTTGTACTCTGTACTCTATGATATTTATCTTATGTAAATGTATGCATTCTGGATCAACTCATCCTCTGTAGTATTAGAGATGGAATAGCCATTAACTGTATCTCATTATTATGGAAATGTAATATTTATATCTAATTTTGTACAGTAGAATTATATTTGCTATTGCCTATTATTGTTGACTTTTTGAAATGTATTTGTATTGGGGAATATGAACCTGTTGGATTCTCTGCTAATCAGAAACTGATTATTTAAAGACACACCTGAGTGAATCTGATGAAGCAACGTGCCAAACGCCTGCTTCACTACTTTTTAATAAAAAGTGTCAATCCTAGTAACCTGGTGTCACTGGAATATTGATTTTTTTTGGTTTACTAAATCAAAATATGTGAAAGATTTGTTTAAATATGTAATGCTGTCAAAAAAATGTAAAAATATAAATATATATTTTAAATACTGATCACATGAGAAATACAAAAAGCTGTCACTTATCATCTCTGAGTCAAACCTTTTGATAATGTGTTTGTGATGTTTAGAAAGACTATTGATCTATTTTTATAATGTAGACGGTAAAAGAAAAGGAAAGTTTGACTAGAATAATCACATCCAGACTACAGTGACTGTTTCTTGCATTGCAACAGGTCAGACGTTTGCAGGATTGCATGGACAGACTGGAAAAGCTTGAGACCAGAAGGCTTGTGGTTCATCCCCTGACTGGCAGAACAAATCTGTTGAGCGATATGAAAAGAAAACAGCTGTTTGAAGCTGCATGTGGTACCTTTGATCAAGACCTTTGTAGATATAGTCAGCGGGGTGTATAGTGGAGAAAGCTGTTCCTGAAAAAGAGAGCTGATCTAACCTTGGTTAATGAAGGGTTAAATAGAAACATGAAAGTCCTGCAGAAATACCACCAGTCCTTTCGAAACTTTTTTAGACCAGGCCATCAAAGGAAATTTTTTTGTCATGGCACCCCAAGCCACCCGATCCCCAACATGCATAGCCTATATGTACACAGAAGACTATCGGTTTTAACATAATAATAAAATATATGATTTTATATAAGGCTATATGATATCAGTATGAGGTTAAATAATATAGGCTCATTCTCAATCACTCAGAATAAAAGCCAACAGATGCTGTGCAGATTTACAGATAAATCATTTATAATTAATACGTTCATATGTTCAATGTATTTCTTTCATTTTCTGCAATTAAAATGTGTTCATATTTAAGATGTACAAGGAAAAACAAACAAAACCCCAAAAAAGGCTGCAGGCATTGTAATGGTACATGTGAGCTGTTGATGTGCAGAAAGAACAACGTGCAGGTCTGACTCCTCTGACAGGACGTCTCTTATCTTGTTTTCATGTTTACCAGCGATGAGAGAGCCACATCACGCAAATATGAATTTGGGAATGTGTAACACCACAGTGTTTGCACACAGACAATGATGGATATCCATCTTCCACACGCAGCCAAAACCTGTCTGTTAACCATCAGATTCAGTCGTCTGTATTGAGATGTTTCAGCATTTCTTTGCGCTCTGTTTACTGTCTCAAATCTTTCCATCGCTGCTCTGACGCTCACTTTTTTTTCTGACTGTGGAGCTCTTGCAGAACTCCAGAATTGGAAGGTGTGTTGTGTTTCTATGACAACTCAAGACTGTGAGTTGTCACGTCAGCTACCTAAAAGCTACCTGCATATTAAGAGCTTTTAATACGTTGATTTTGATATACTTATTCATTCTGTTTTGATATGTTCATAACATAACACAAAACATAGTCAATGTAAATGTCTGTGTTTCTTTAATGAGGTGAAACATTAAAAACGCACAATAAATGAGCAATGATGATTAATCTCACAACACCCACTTTGAAACCACTTTTCTGCTCCACTACATTTATTTGACAGCTTTAGTTACTTTTCAGATGTAGATTTGACACAATGGATAATATAACAAGCTTTTAAAATACAACACATTGTTATAGATGAAACCAGTGGTTTCCAACCTTTCTGGCTTTTGACGTCTTACAAAAAGCAGTGTGTAGTTGGGGTCACATTTCACATGTCTATGAGTTGTTAACAGTTCCAACAAATATTGATTTTCCCTCTAAACTTCTCACATGGTTTCATTTCATTAACTGTTCAAATGATCCAATATTTCACCAAAAATAAAAGATTAGACAAAAAGTCCAAAAACTGAAAACAGATTTGTGTATCAGAACTTTGTTTTTTCTTCTTTCCTCTCCCATTAATCATCTCAAGAGCCCTCAGATTTATCTGCTGACCCTTTGGAGGGGCCTGACCCCTAGGTTGGGAACCACTGGACTTAACAAGCTAACTGTATATAAAGTAGTGTAAACTAGCTCCACCTCCAGCAGCTACAACAGTAACATGCTGCTCTAACACTGATGCTTCACTATGAATAATCTAATGATGTCATATATAATAATATATCAGTCAGAGGGAACAAACCACTACTTTTACTGCAATACTTTAACTACATTAAGCTGATTATACTTATGTTGATTTTTTCATACAGGACTTTTACTTGTAATGGAGTATTTTTACATGGCTGTATAGGTACTTTTACATTAGTAAAGGATCTGAATACTTCTTCCACCAATGGTTTGGAGCAATTCAAATCTCAAGAAAATTATTATAATTAAAATTGTTAGCCAAGTTCATTAAACTTGGCTAACAATGTGTCAGGTTAGGGTTGACTAGGGCTGACCCCTCAAAAACACCTATAAAAAGTAAATTTGAATATTGTGTCAGGGATTGTTCTATGCTACTGTAAGTGTTATATATATGAACATGTACGTGAGATAGTAAAAAGCAAAGTTATGTAGTCAACAAAATGAGTTTGACAGAATACAAACAGCATAGACAGAATATGAACAGCATATTATTTTTCCTACAGGTCACAAGAAGGTACAGTCCAGCCTTTTGTCTGCACTACTGTGCACATGATGTGCAGAGAGTATGTGCGTGCTCCTTGCAGATGTATTTCTTGTATTTCACACAGGTGTTGCTGGTCTTGGAGTCATTTCTGTTGGGACAGACCTGGCACTTGCCACGCTTCCTGCCTGCAGTTTGAACCACTGGAGGAATTAGGGTGTGTGTCTCCATTTGGATGCAGCAGCTGTTGATACTCTTGAAAGGCACCGTCTTCTCTCAATATGAGGTTTGACCAGCGTGTAACCCAGCCGCTCCAGGAAAATCCTCCTTCGACTCAGTTTTCTGCTGTTCCATTCCTTTATTTCACTCCATATTACAGGCATCATAGGCGCTCACATCACTGATGTTGAAGAAAATGACAAGGGGCCGATGGGCATCCATGTGTTGGCAGTTGTATGTGGCTGTGACCTTGTCCAAGTTATCCACCTTTGTCTCATTGTAGTCCAAGACCGTTTGTGTTTTTTTGTCTTCTTAGGTGCTCAGGACAGCATCTTTGTGCATGGTGCTCATCAGCAGGATGTTTTTCCCTTTGGCAATAGGAAACAACAGTGGCTCTGTCAGTGAAGGCAAACATTGAAGATTTTACCTTCCTGTTCTTCACTGTAGGAAGCTCAGAGGTAAGCTCTGACTTGTTTTTTCTCACTGTCCCCAACATGGTAACCTTCCTTTTCAAGAGTTCCTCACTCAGGGTGTACACTGTGAAAAAATTATCAAATTAAATGTTATGACCATTCAGTCTTTCAGCCATGTCTAGTACCACCCTCATATCCCAATTTTTTTCAGGTGCTTCCCCGGGGGATTTACCAGTGTACACTTGCTTATTCCAGGCATAGCCGGACTGTGCATCACATGCAGCCCATATTTTGATACAGTATTTGGCCAGTTTGCTTGGTATGTATTGTCTGAAGGGACAGTGCCCACAAAATGCAACCAGACATTCATCCACAGTCACGTGGGGGCCTGAAAGGGTAATTGCTAAATCCACTTGTCCCATGCATCCCAAATTGCTGCGAATTTGTCACGTTCTTGTCAGCTCTGCCTTGTTTCTGTCATCAAAGCGTGTGACATGGGAGAAAACATGGAATGTCTTTAGAGACATGGTGGCTGGAAATATTGCCCTTCCAGTGTCAGCATTCCAAAGGCTTGATGTTGCTTGGCCTTTTGACTTGTACACTCCTGCCAAAATGAGCAAGGCAATGTAGGCTTGCAAGTGGATCACATCCAGGTCTTTCCAGCTGTCCCCATACACGCACCTCGCCTCTCACTTTGTCATCTCAAGTATATCCTTGTCGATTGATGGTGTTAAAAAGAGCTCAGTTGCTGATTTTATGTCTTGGACAGGGATGACAGCGTATCTGGTGGGGCCTGAAACCATTTTGATGACATTAGCAGCACTAAGTCTATCCTATCGTTCAAGTGGAGAGAGGGACCATAATAACTGTCCATTTTTGGAAGGTAATATATCTGCTGGTGGTTGAGAGACAACAGGAGGGTCGGCAATAAGGGTATTATTTTTATCAGAGGAGGATGCCTCATAATTATTATCCTCTGTCTCAGACTCATTCTCCTCTATGTCACTTTCACTGTCAAAGAGCTGTGACAAAACCTCATTGGCAGAAAACCTTTGCTTGGAGGTCATTTTCAACTGAGAGAAAGCATGAAGAGAGAGCACACAGAGCACTAAGAGAAATGGTTTAGAGGGCTGCTGTGCAAGCTTTTATATGTTTGTTCCTCCCCTGTGTTGTGTGAACTATCAATTTCCCTGCTCCCATGGCACAGGAAATGTCTCATGGGAATTATGTTTTCCCCTCCCCCATCTCATGTGAGCTATTAGTGGCTTTCACACTACTATAGGTATGGTTATGTTAGATTAGGGCCCTAAAGCAGAGAAAAGTTTTTTTAAGATTATAAAAAAGCATGTTATAGTAATCCCAGTACCATCCAAAACAACCAAAACAAATGTGTGTAAAATGTTGATATTTCTTGTATGTTTTATACAGCTAAAACAGCCTGGGGTCAAATTGACCCCAAAGACCACGGATGTGTACAAAATGTGTACAGGACATTGGAAACATATCATCATGTTAATTTTATGTTTACCCAGTTGTCCCCGTTAAAGTAGGAAAAGTCATAAAATATGAAACAAAAAAATGATGTTAATCATTTATTAAGAGACGTTAAACACTGAATGGGGTCAAATTGACCCCAAAGATAATAGGAGGGCTAGAGAGGAGGAAGCAATTAAAACATTCCACCACAAAGTTTAGAAAATGACATTTATCTTCCAGTCAGGACAACTCACGTATTGGTAGAACACATTTATTGACAGTCACGGAATGGTGTTTTTGGACTAGACCTGCTTTTATGGCTCTTTGCTTCCCATGAATTAAACTTCAGACAGGAGACAGAATCCCCAAGCAGCAGATCTGCAATTACAAGCTGTTTGCCAGACTGGATATGAGGGTGGACAGCGACAAACTCAGCATGAATAATTACTATAGAAGCTATAATATGCAACTTGTCACCTTCAGGCTGCACTGTATATGCCACTCATCCTGATGAGCTGTCTGAGCTAAGACAGTTTCCAGCTTGAGGCTGAGCTAAAGACACCACAGGCACTGGACAAACAGATGGTGAGAGCAGCCAATCGTCACTTAAGTTGATATATGGAGGGAGGCACAGGACGTGTCTGATCAAAGTTTGCATTTACTCTTGTGTTTTTCACTTCTGTTTTTGACTTATGTTGCTGATGTGAAGTTGATGCAACGGGTTGCTACATCACTGAGAGGCATGAGAACAGTTATATAAGCTGCAGTAATCAATTCTTTTGCCCCCTTGGAGGCAGTTAAAAAAAGCTGTAAACACAAATTATATTATAAAGTTAATATGGTGAATGTGTCAGCAAACAGTTACAGCCTATTTACACATCAGGTAGACATGGAATTACATTAGTGTTCATTTGCAGTTGTGTTTCTGACCACCTGATGAATATATTCACTCTGCTTTTAGTTCTGTTTTGGTCTCCGCCAACTCCTGAGTAAAATATCTAGCTGCTAAATGCTCCACTATGTTCACCTGCTACATGCTAACTTTGACTGTATGTTGTTTGGTGCTGGGCAGTGGGTTTGCTAGAGCTTTTTTTGCTAGAAAGAGTTGCTAGCAGTTGCTAGAAGCAAGGTCAATGAGACTGAGCCAAAACAGTGAAACACGCAATATGTTATTTCAACCGCTAGGGGTCTCTCAATCAAAACAATAACAAAAGACGGAGTGTGATGACAGTGTGAGGTAGTGTGGGATCATGGGAGTAGTTGTCTTCAATATTAAACAACCAGCTTCTTCGGGTTAGGATTACTCCAGTGTTCATCCTTCAGGATGTTTTTACTAGGAACCGAATAATCCACAGAAGTCTTCTCCTCTCCAAAACAGTGATTAAAACAGGTAACAGGTAGAGAGTAAGTGAGTAAGTAAACTTTATTTATAAAGCGCCTTTCAAAACCAGAGTTGCAAGGTGCTGTACAATGCAAACAACTGAGAGAAAAATAAAATAGAATAAAATAAAGTAAAATAAAAAGTTTAACAACACGTAATATCAATATAAAAATAAGACCATAAAAACTACACAGAGGGCAAACACAGAAGTCAGACACACCAATAAAAACAGTGAAAGCAACACAGAGAGCAATCACACATTATGAGATAAAGTGCTTATGAAACAGGTGAGTTTTTAAGAGTTTCTTAAAACTATGGAGAGACTCTACATTTTTTATTACTAGGGGCTACTCAGGGCCTATAATAAGGACTTCTGTTTTGTCTGAGTTAAGTTGGAGGAAGTTATCTGACATCCAGGCCATGATAGCTGTTAGGTAGTCTTGTAAGGTGAAGAGTTTGCCCAAGTCATTTGAATTGCCAAAAAAGTATAGCTGTGTGTCGTCTGCATAGCAGTGATAAGATATACACTTGAACTGACTGATTAGGAAACCAAAGGGGAGCATGTACAGGGAGAAAAGAATTGGACCAAGGATTGAACCTTTGGGTACACCACATACTGAGCAGATGAGGACACAAAATGATCAATTGCCACAGAAAAGCTCCTGTCTGACAAATAGGAGGCAAACCAGACAAGGGCAGTCCCGGTTATGCCTGCCCATTGCTCAAGCCTATTAAGGAGAATAGAGTGGTCAACAGTGTCGAAAGCTGCACTTAAATCAAGCAGCAACAGAACTGAACATTCCCCAGCATCGGCACGCATTAAAACATCATTTGAAACCCTAAGCAGAGCAGTTCTAGTACTGTGCCCCAAACGAAAACCAGACTGAAACTTATCAAAGATTTTATTGCTGTTCAGGACCTGTATACATTGTTTACACACTACTTTCTCCAAGACCTTGGAAATAAAAGGAAATAAAAGAAGTTTGGATAACGGTCTGTAGTTATTGAGCAGCAATAGGTCAAGGCTTAGCTTTTTTAAGAGTGGCTGAACAATCGCATGCTTAAAATAATCAGGCACACAGCCAGAGCTAAGGGAACTATTTACAATACAGAGTAAGTATGGTCCTAATGAACTAAAAACATCTTTAAAAAGAGAGGTTGGAACAATGTCAAGAGAGCTAGAGGAGGGGCACATTTGGGAGACAATGGCTGCCAGATCTTCCAATGATATGGGGCTAAACTGTGTATGTAATGAAGCATGAGCCCAACAGTCTACTCCAGGGGTATCAGTGACCTTGTCCACAAAAAAAGATAAAAACATTTCACAGTCAGTATTTGAAAAGACCAGTACAGGTGCAGGGGCAGGGTTCACCAATCTATTGATAGTGCTGAATAAATCTCTGGGATTATTTTTGTTGCAATCAATTAGATTAGAAAAATAAGCAGTTCTCGCCTCTTTCACTTTCTTATTAAAAGATGAAAGTAGTTCTTTTATGTGAATAAAATGAACCTCAAGTTTAGTGTCTTTCCACCTACACGTGACCTTTCTACACTCTCTTTTAAGACAGCGTATGTCATCATTCATCCAAGGGGATGAGTTAACTGTACGGATAGTTTTGTTTTTAAGTGGGACAGCAACATCTAGGGTTGATAAACAGAGGTTATTAAAGGAGCAGACTAAATCGTTGGTCTGAGCAGGCAAAGCCATATCCTTACTGAGATCTGCAAAAACAGAGGCAATTTTGTCTGCAGACTGGCTGTTAAGAGTGCGAAAACAGGTCGTACGTTTGATGGATTGGGTGTCAGCATTGAAGACAATATCAAAAATAATATGTTTGTGGTCGGACACAAAAAAGTCATCAATGCATAGAGTATTAAGATTCAGACCCAAGGTAAAAACCATATCAAAAGTGTGACCATGATTGTGGGTTGGCCCTGATATATGTTGCATTAAATTTAAAGACTGAGTTATGCTTAAGAATTCAGCAGCAAATTTATCTGATGCTTCATCAACATGAATATTGAAATCACCGACTATCAAAACTTTGGCAGGTTTAACAACCACAGAAGATTAAAACTCAGCAAATTCAATTAGGATGCCATTATTTGGGCCAGGTGGGCGGTAAATCAACATACAGTAAAAAGAGAGAGAGAGAGAGAGAGAGAGAGAGAGAGAGAGAGAGAGATGGGAATGACATGCAACAAAGGTCCCTGGCTTGAATCAAATCAGGGACATTCCAATTATGTGGCATGCACAGTAACCAGGGGCGCTGCCATTAGTGCAGCTTTAATGTGTGTTAGTGGAATCCTTACTTTGCTGCCATCCAGTATCAAGAATGATACTGTGGCAGACAGCAATGCTATGCAATACTGTAATCATGCCAAAAAATTTAAAGACATAATTATTTTAATATGCTGTTGAGTAGATATGTGTGGTGTGTCATGAAGAATTGGCTGTGACAGCTTGCATATGTGTTGATCTATCTCAACCCTTTTGATTACAGTCATAACCCCGGTGTCATTTAAAAGCTAAATTAAATTTTACAACCAAAAAATCAGAATGAGTATAAGTGATTTTGAAAATAATGCCACCAAGGCTACAGTGTCCCATGGGTAGGACACTGTCATTTAAGGTTAAACTCAATCATGGTTGGGTGGAGGATGAAGGACAGTTACAGGCCGCTTCTTTAGAGTGAAGTCTAGTGATGACAACTTATCACTCAGCCTGAAATGTGTCCTCACTCCATGTCCCTCTCTGGTGGCGGGCAATTAGAGTGTCCGGGGTGTTCATAGGGTGGCACAGTTGTGAAATTCCCCACAGAGTAAGGGCTGTCAGCCTCCTCCTGCTGTCTCAGTTTGGGTTTGCTGCCAAATGAGATTAATAACCACCTAAATAAAGACAGATCGACCAGCGTTTCACTCCAAGAGCACTGAGCACCCACTACAGGCTGAGTCATCCGTCCTCACCAACAGCGCTATCGATCTTCCATTGTCGAAAGTACAGTTACTGTCAGTGTAAAAGATAGAGGACACGGTGATGGAAGTACAGAGGTCATAGTGTCACATCCAGGCCAACTACCAGCTGTCTCAGGGTTTCTCTGAGAAATCATTCAACATTTGAGACATTGGGATGTTGTCTGTTTGAGTAACAGCCCTTTGAAGAGGACAGCGAACTGCAGGTCAATGCAGATCAACATGAGAACTCAATAAATTCAACAAGGAAACATTCAGAGTATGTACAGTCTGACGCCAGAGGAATATCACCCCAGGGTGTCAGGAATTTCCCTGTTTACCCAATAAGAACACATAGATGCTCTGGTCAGTCTTGTTTCTGCACCAACAACCTACTAGGACAAGTCAACACTGTCAGACTTACACTGATATTCCATTTAGTTCCATGACAGGATGTATACGTACATATATATATATACATATAGCATATTTGGCCCCAAGGGAAATCATTATATGAACCCTGGCAGTGTTGATCCCATACAGCATCCCACTGAGCTCATTGGAATTTTCTTTCAAACAAACAAAAGTTATATTTACATTCAGTGTTTATCAAAACACACAAAACCCACAGGGTACCTTTAAAGATCTGGTTGGAACAATAATGTGTGTCTGATATGGTTTTTCTGGGAAAAAAATCAAATCTTTCTCCCTTATTAAAAGATTTCAATTATAACAAGGTTTTGATGATGTATAACACTTTTAGAGCTCCAGTCCACAATTGATGAGGCCAGGGTAACCTCAAATTACTATTTACAACAAGAACATTTCATTTTCATTTTTATCTATCAGGGCAAAGCACATAAGTCAACATTTCTGTAAATGTGCCAGTGTTAGCCAGCAGGCTAATTTTCAACTGCAGCCCTTTGGCAAGATGTTCTAAAACTAATGAAGTCACAATGGTGATGAAGCCAAAAGGCTGCCATAATCTGATTTAACTGATGTAATTTAGACTAGTGATTTTCAGACTGTGGGGGGTGTACAGCCAGTAAGGTGCACATGCCTTGGGGGAAACTGGCAAGCAGAAATTTAAGTTAAATTAATCTGATTTACGTGGGTAGCAGGGCTATCTACATTTATCTTCATGTTGTTTTGCTGTCTGAGTAGATTTTAAGACGTAAAGATTTTGACAGGTCATTCTTGTCAAGCCAACACCTTGGTGAAAACGGCAAAAAAAACCCTCACAAAATGTAACTATTATTAACTATTTAAATGGGTTAAATTGGCTTTTGAGAAGCACTGATTTAGATCATACTACTAGACTAGAGTCGGACTTAGCTGCTGGTGCCTAGCCCTGGCCTTCCAAACACATCTAAAGTGTTTATACCTGCACCGAATGGCAACACTAGAGGGTGGGGTGAAAAGTCACTGTCACGGCCTCTATACTGCATCACACTGCCTCAACATCTCTCTAATAACATGGTTTCTTTTGTGTGTCTTTGCAGGGTCTATATGATGAATCATACAAATGGGGATATATGTCGCAACACTTGCAGTCTGTCCTCAGGTATTGACAGTGTTTCACTCATTGTTCACATGATATAAATATGTTGTGTGAGGAATGAAAGAAAGAGAGCTTCAGCTTAGATTGTCTGTCTGAGGCAATCTGACAAGTACCTTGTTTGAAACACACTGAGGCCTTAACAGCTGTGGACCTTTGTCCTTTGGCAGCGTGTTGTGGTGATTATATCACATGAAACCCCCCATATACTGATACAAACTATATAATACCATATAATACTATGATTTGATTGGTTTCAGCGTCACCCTCACAAACCTTTTACTCCTTTGCTTTGTGGTGTAATTTAAGGTTCACTTTTTAAAGGTCCACATTTCACTGTGGCACACTGTTCAAATGTGTCTGAGCACCTTAGCTTGACTGGCAAGACCCACAGACCTCTGGAGAAATCTGTTTCCAATTACGCCGTGTATGAAACATCTATTGTTTTCCTGAGCACTCGGAGAGCTGCTAGCTACCGCCAGACCTCCCAGAACCCCCTTCCGTCTGCGGGCTCCACATTAACGTACTGCTAATAGCCCCAAGGGTGACTGGATGACTGACGGAGGGGGGTTAGGTTTCACAGGCCCTCTGGTACTGTCTGGGTCACTGCTGCAGAGCTGCCAGACTGAGGAGAGCATACGTACCCCAAAAACATCACAGCTCGATTTATCAAGCGAGCGCTACGTCCGATCGACCTTGTTAAAAATGTACTGTCTAGACACTAACAGAGGTGCGTTGTTAAACACAACATGTGCTCACACACCAACTGAAATCTATTAATCATAACTTAGCCCTTCATTAATAAAACAGTACAGTATGATGTGTGGCTGGTTGTTTGGTGCTTTGATAATAAGGTGTTTATTTGATTCAAACCTCCCGGCCCATAAGTGCTTCATCTAAAGAACGCAACTGATTCTCTCGTCCTTTAAGAAAATCCATAAGCATAAATAATCCGTATCTACTGCCTTTGGCTTTGATCACATGAGAGGTAAGAAAATCCATTTGGCGATGTTAAAAAGTAGTGTTGGAATGCTTCTCACCGTGTTCAAAGAGATATGGGAAATACATTGGTTATACAGCCCAGGACTTTAAATTTAGACCACGCACAGGTCTGTAAGTGCCCCCTCTTCTTTTGATCCTATTGCTGCCTGTTCCTGCTTCCAAGAGAGAAACACCTTATGACGTTCAACTTTGAAGTTGTATCTTATTTCCATGCTGCCATGTTAGCTTGGTTGTTTTCACAGAAAGCCACACAGTTTCCTGAGACGTGTCTGCGCTTTTATCGGTTCATGCTTATTACCTTATCAGCTCACAGAGGTACAGTAGTGTCTGCTGCACTGAATCGATTCTGAGGCTACTTCTGAGGATGCTTTGATGTTCAATGGTGTTACAGCTGCGGAGAGATGCTTCACTTGGCCAAATTAGCGAATTGGTCGGCCCTCATCTACAATGGCAGCTGTCATACCAATTATCCATCAAACAGGAATAACTGAAAAAGACAGACGCCTGTAGCAAAGGTTTCAGGAATACTGAAGTCTTTCTATTGTACCCGCCACCTCCAATTTTTAAATTTTATTTATTTAGTTAACTCTTCAGGTATATTTTCTTTAATTTTTTCCATTATTAAAGGATAGGACTTTTCTATTTCTTTTTCTGTCTTAAAACAACAGTCAGGAGCCCAAATGAACATTGCAACATGTTTTTCTTGCTGTAATCATTCCTCCTGTTCATACTGACCACTAGAAGATCTCTTCATAATGCACTTACAATGTAAGTGATGGAGGACAAAATGCACAGTCCTCCTTTTGTGCAAGAATGTCTTTAAATGTTCTGAAGCTAATATTATATCATGACAACTCTGTTGTCAGAACCAGCTTCTTCCATCCTAGATCACTTATAAAACTAAAATCATTTCTGTCTGTTAAGGATCTGGAGACCGTAGCACATGCTTTGATCTCCTCCCCCACTGACTGTAATTCTCTGTATGTAAGAATTAGTCAGTCAGCTTTATGTTGCCTGCAGCTGGTTCAAAATGCTGCAGCACGACTCCTCACTGGAACCAAAAAGAGAGACTGCATCATTCCTGTACCGGCCTCTCTTCACTGGTTACCAGTGAAATGCAGTATTGATTTTACGATTCTATTTGTTTTTAGGGCACTGCATGTACTGGCTTATGAACTCCTCACCCCATGTTCTACCGCCAGACCCCTCAGATCTGCTGACTAATCACTGCTCTTCATTACATGCTCCCAGTTGAAATCCAGGAGTGATCAGACATTTTCCGATGTTGCTGTGATACAGTTTGCCTCTCTTTATTAGATCCTCCCCCTCCTCTGATATTTTTAAAACCCCTCTTAAGACCCATCTCTTTCCTTCAGCCTTTTAATACTTATCATGAAGACATGAATGGCTTTTATTTTATTTATATATTTTTCTCTCTCTATTAATTATTTGCTCTCTGTGCAATGCTTTTGTGTTTTTAGGATTTAAATCCCATTTTTATTTAATTTATTCTACTTTTTTATTCATTTTCCCCTTGATCCTCATAACTATGTCTGTGTTTTCTTTTGATTGTATTTCCCAGTCTCTGTAAAGCACTTTGGTCAACTTTTGTTGTTTTTAAATGTGCTCTATAAATAAATTGACTTGACTTGACTAATATAAACTTCAGCCTTCCAAATGAGTCAAATCAAGTAGATATCTTTCAACATTACAGTCTTTTTAGTGCCAAAGTCTCTTTTTGTTACTTTACTTCCACCGTAGCTCAACAGGGAAACACTGTCCGGGAAAATACAAAGAGGGAATTTGATGCTAAAAAGACTGTAAATGTGTCAGATATCCACTTGATATGACTAACTCAGACTGATAAAGCCTCATATAAGCTTCTCATCAACTTTTTAAAAGCATTTTTGCAAAAACACACTGTGGATTTTGGCCTCCATCACTTACACTGAAAGCACATTTGAAGGAGATCTTCTCATAGCCAGTATGAACAGGAGGAATGATTAAAGCAAGGAAAACCTCTTTCACTGTTCATATGGACACCTGACTGTTGTTTTAGGACACACTTGAAAAACTGTGAACCTGCCCTTTAGGATCTAAATGCATCTCCACACTGCAAGGAATACAATTCTGGTAAAGAAATACTGATGATGGTATAATATTGCTAGGTATGGAGCCCACAAAGTCTTAAAACAGTCTTAATAACATCTTTCTGGACTTCAGGGACTCCGTAGAACCTCAACACATGCAAACTAACAAGTAGCTAACTTCTGTAACTCCAACAACTTACATGACTTTGTGCCAAAAAGTACTTTGTTTCTCTTCATATCTAATATCTTGAACGCAGACTGAACTTTTCACTTTTTCACATGACCCTTATATTTGTGTCGCTGGTCCCATGTTGCATGTTAATCCTTGATACCTTTCAAAACTAATTTCACGCTTACCACAGATAATGAATAGGGGCGAACTTCACATCATGTAATGTTAATTTTGGGTATCTTCAAACCTACAGTTGGTTTTCTCTGCTCTTAGTCAGTTGCTTTTTCCTGTGGGTTCAGTTTCTTTTCACACAGAAACAAACCAAAATGCATCACTAAAAGCACAAAAAAACCCTTCACTCCTCTCATTGGTTAGATATTTACCAGAGCAAGTCAACCTCAATCTTTTTGTGAGAGCAGACATTTTGCAACCTCATTAGTTCATCTTCGTCATAGTAAAATCCTGCAATGGCTCCATTCCCTCAACACTGCAACTCAATAGCAGCTTCTCCAGTGAGACATGAGCTACTGTATGTGTTGGAGGTGGGCGTAAGTGTGACATCTGTTCAGAAATGCATGTTTTTCCCAAGCACTGAGGTTAACAGAAGAGGATGAGCATTGCCTGGTCGTGTTGTCATGGAGACCATCGGAGAACATAGATTATACTATATCTAGGGCTTACTTCAGGCAAACAGAGGGGGAATGAAGAGTTTTACTGTTCATTTCAATCATAACTCCTGCTTTTCTTCCCTGGCTCAGTATTTAAGCTTTCATCTGCTGCATTCAGAGCTCATGTGATGGCTGTCTTCTCCTGTGAATGTAATGTAATGACTGCTGCTGTATGTGGATAAGAGGATAGCTATTTGCCAGTGAAACCCTTCAGCAAAAATAACCAGAAACGAGATGCTTTTCAATTGAAGGGCATTTATTTAGACATTTTATGCCCATATGAGCCACAAAAGCAAAGAAAGGGTTTCATTCCAAAAGGATATGCATACACTTTGAACCCCAAACTTCCATAATATCTGTAAGCAGTTTCATGCCAATAATTAAAATGATGGATATCTCATTTTGGAATGAAACTTTAAAAAAAAAAAATACAATAGTCATCGTCTCAGAACAGAAAGTGAGTACAAAAAGGAATCATTGCACAGTATTACAATGCAGTAGAAAGAAAATTGCATTAATGGCATGACAGAGAAAAATACCTTGTCAACCAGTGAATCTCAAGAGGCACATATTGGAGTTGAAGAGAGCCACCGGCTACGTCCACATGCACGCAATATGCTGCTGAATGATCTGATTAAGATGGTGGCTTGATTTAAGAGTTTTAATGTCATTCCTCCTGGAGATAGAGGGACTGATTTAATAATCCAGTAGCCTGATCTGGATCAATCTTCTCTGACCTTTTAAACACATCTCATAGTCTGAAAAAGTGAGCGGAATTGACCAGAAATGCAGCGATTAATCAGATTACGCTATCAGTGATTATATTAGTTGATATGATGATGAAAATCAGACTATGCTGACATGAAAACTGCTGATTAATGGCGTGCGAGCATGTAGACACTATGCATGAGTGTAAACAACATGTGATTGGCATGTAAACATCCAGCGTGGAATGTAAATGGTCATGCTGGACTGATGCACTGCTTCTGTTCCGTGTGCAACAACCAGGCACCCGCCAAGAATAGAAGACAGGACAAACAAACACAGGAAATTAATGAGAGAGAACTGAGGAGGTTGTCATAATATACAGAGGAATACATGGTTTGTTTTACACGAGTGTCGGGGAAGGGCTGTTGGCAATTTACAGAAGATATCAGGTGGCTAAGGCTGGAAAAGATGAGTGGTTGCAAATATACAAGGGCTCTATTTTAACCGCGCAAGTGCAACAACAAGCGTAAGGTGGCAGGCGCACGGACCGTGTGGGCGTCTTCATGCGAACCTGTTATTTTGGTTCATGTCTGTGTAGCAGCGCAACATGCAAAAGGGCCGAGTGAAGGTGAACATAGATCAGCAAGTGTGGTGATTATTAAATACTCTCTAAGCCAGTCACATCACTGCTGTCATAGCTCCGAAACAGTCGTGCCAATCACAGTTAAAACGTGATGACGACAGCTCAACAAACAGGAAGCTTTTCTTCAGGAAATGTCTGGACAGTTCAGAGCGTCATGACATGAACGTGAACACACATCACCACAAATCTGCAGCCAAAGACAGATGGAGTAGTTGTTTTCATCAGCTAGTTACTATGATGATGATTGAAATACAAAAATATGGATTTGGTGAAGCCGTTTGCATGATGCTATTTCAGCAGTAATCATAGCCTAATGTATCTCACCTCATACATGCTCACATAGTTATTAATGTTATACAATGTGTTTCAAGGATAAAACACCAGATGCTACTTTTGCTAAAAAAAGAAAGTTGGAAAAGAGGCTGATGAGCTGCTAACCTGATGTCTCCTTCATAAAAAGCAGAACATCGAGTTCTAACCGACCAGTCTGATGTGTGTAGAGGTGTGTGTGGTTTTACTGTAGCAGCCTGATGTCGTTTTCAGGCGATGTAATGAAGTTAAACAGTGAACGGCCGTGCGTAACGGCGCTGCGCTTTGGCACGACACTTCTCTAATCGGAGGCTGCGGATTTATCAACATATCAGTCCTGCTGCCTTCAGATGCTGCAGGGATTTAATCAACTGAAAGAGAAGCTGCTCATACAGTACAGATACTGTCTTTGCGCTGCTTCATTTGAATGAACCTTCCCACCTGTCTGCCCCTCTCCTCCCACCTGTGCACCGTGTACACTCTGCGCTGAGCACCAAAATACAACACAGACGCGCAAAGCGAGTTTCAAGGTCAGGAAAATACCAAACAGTTGGAGCGCTGGTCATTGCGCCTCCACAAAAACACAGCCCTAAATATCTCTGTGGATCAATTCCAATGTAGTAAGTTCCCGTTTGCTAATTCCTGCTCCCTTTAGTTACTGTTGCTACATCTACAGTTCATAATGGGAGCAGACTGACCATCAAAATTCTTAGTAATTTTTTAAACAACAGGTCCTTGATTTCAGACAGTAGTAGACAAAAGCAGCTTCTCATTTCTAGCCTGCAACCAACTCTGGCATGCTGCATGCGTTGGTTGAAAATGCTGTTTCCAGCTGACTTTTTAATGCATCAATTTGGCTTGTTATAAAATGAGAATCTTGTAAGTCTTTAATGCACTTGCAGTTTTATCTCGTTCATGTTCCTGTAAAGATTTAATCTTTAGACTAAATCTTGGCATGAAGTCATCAGACGCTCTGTTAATGCTCTCAGAGTTGTAGTATTGGTCCACATGACTGGACATGATTTGTTTTCTGGTCCCTCAAAGCCTAAATGGCTGAGAAACCCCTGATCCTGATGTCCTGTTAGAAGGCAGAAAAAAAATGTTCAAGTTGGTACGAGTGTAAAAGAAAACAGCCATGCAAATGTCTCCTAGTGACACTTGTGTATGTTTGCTTTCGTGCAGCCTGGGAAAGAAGAATGCTTCAGCCTTAACCTTGCAGAGGATAACAGTGTAGGAAAACAAAAAATACAGACATATGAAAACCATAACTCTATTGTACAGACTGAGTGAGTTCAGACACTTGTGAAGCAACAAACAACTAAAAGGGTAGACGCAAGACAAAAGTGCAGACTTTTTCGTACCAACAAAACAAGTTCGTGTTACTCCCTTTAAACTCTGGTGCTGGTAGAGCTGCTAAAATGGCAGGTCGAAGTGTGTTGAAGAATTGATCTGGAACAAAACAACAACACACTTTCCTTTTCATGGCCTCCACCCCAACAGTCTCTGAGTCCCTCCACTGATGCGATGATGCAAAGCAGTAATACAAAGGGCAAGTAACAAATTTTGTGTGACGGTGGGTGGTAAATCCCGAAAATATATACCAGCCAAAGAGATTTTTGTTAAGTAGAGGACCTCCGACTGATGCTTGGCTGGCAGAGTAGACCACCTTGCCAACAGCAAGGATTCCTCAGCGTTGTGGGTGGTGGCTGGTGTTTTCCTGCTCTCCTTAACAAGACCAGCAAGACAATATGCAAGTGCTTTGGTGCAAACAACGCAGATCAAAGTTGTGGAGAGTAAAAAAATGTCAGGGAAGAAAATAGTCAGATTTTTTTCCAAACCATCATGTGGCTTAAGTGAAGTTTCATCCAGATAGAGAAGCAGAGGAATGTGCTGGCCGGCGACAGAAAACACCCACATTCCCACAAGGCTAAAGGGCGTGAGAAGTTGGATGGCAGACAGCGTTAAAGGCCGCCTCAGTCGCCCACGTCGCTGTCCTGGTCGCCTATGAGCCACAGGAAGTGGAAGCTGAGTGCCAGCAGGGCGGTGCCCAACAAGTCACCCAGAGCAGTCAGGTAAGGGATGGAAAAACTGTCCGGGTCTTTGCCGCTCCGCCACATCGAGTGCACCATCCAGTCTGCTATACACAACAACAGCAACACCTGGAAGAGAGAGAGAGGAGGATTAAATTGTGGCTTCCTCATATGGAGATACTGCAAACTTAAGATAGGATGAAACACCATTTATCAGAAAAATTGATATATTAGGGATGTCCATACAAGCCGTTAACAGCTGTTGCTGTTAAAAGCTTACAATAATAAGATAGCAAAATAATGACTTCTAGCGATACCTACAACTTCAGGACTGCCTATCTAATGCTGGTGCTCCAGGTTCCAGACCCCCACTGCACACTGGTATTGGCTCACAAATCAAATGCAACTGTAATCACTGCCACATGAGGTGAATTCTATCTATTGCTACCTTATTAGTGAATTCAGTAGAAATCTTAAAGCAGGATGGGAAACTGTCTCATAGTGATGTGGACTGGGAGGTTTTGGTTAAGCAAATCCCTCTACCTATGAGAGATACTTGACTGACATTAATCCAGTTGATATTTAAAGGATTTGAAGGACTAGTGTGTAGGCTTTAGTAGCATCCAACCAAATGAATACTCCTCCGCTCCCACTCCCCTAATAAGTGGGTGGGAGAACCTATGGTGGCTGTGAAACTCACAAAAAACACAAAAGACCCTCTCTAGAGCCAGTGATTGGTTTGTCCATTCTGGGCTACTGTAGAAACATGGCAGTGCAACATGGCGGGCTCCATTGAAGAGGACCTGTTCCCTATGTAGATATAAAGGACTCATTCTAAGGTAATGAAAACATGACAATTCTTACTTTCAGGTGATTACACACTAATTAAAACATACTTATGAATATTATATTCCATTTCTGCCAATAGAGCCACCTAAATCTTATATACTGGTCCTTTAACAGGCTGTATTGGACGCCAGTAAAATTACCTGGACTGGGTCAGCTATCATCAAATTTGATGCTGCTGAAATTTTGGTCTGCATAAGTTACTTTCACTCTATCTCAGTCTGTCAGTTGGTCCACCACTTTGGTCCAGACTGAAGTATCTCAACAACTATTGGATGGCTTGCCGGAAAATTTGGTACAGATATCCACGGTGCCCAGAGATGATACCCTCACCTCCACCATCAGCATATTAATGTTTTCAATTATCCAGTGAAATAGCTCAACTTCTAACAGGTGAACTGGTACAAAATTTTGTGCAGACATTCCCATGGCTCCCAGATGCCATATCCTGATGACATTGATGATCTCCTGACTATTCTGTGACACCACCTTTAGGATGACATTAGGTTACTCATTTTACTAGTAAGTTTTAGAGTTAACTGGTGAGATGGGCCTGAATCTGGCAACTCCTGACTAATTATACTCATTTACTCTTACTGCCTACTTATTTTCTCTCTTTTTTCTTTTAACTTGATCTGGAGTACCTTTTTCTGTTTTTCATGGTTTTCATGAGTGTATGTTTTTACTAAAGTAAGGAAATTAAAGCAAGATGAAGAAAAGAAAAGGCTTGTGTTATCATGGCTGAAAGGAATAATTGCTTAAAATGCCTTGCAGATTGGCATAAACACTTAAACTGTAAAGAGAACAGAGGGGAGAAGGAGTAATGGACAAAGCAGCAGACCGAGAGACGAGTAAGTGAGTGTTATTCATAATTCAAGTTTCCACGCATAGAGGGAACTGTGCTGAGAAAAAAAGAGAAGTCTATTAAAAGATAAGGATGAGTCTATAATTTAAGGGGAAATGAGCTGTCCAGAGTTGGCAGTGCAAACATTATAAAAACAAAAAAGTATTACAGTCATTGAAAGATACTGACATGCTAAGAATACAAGCAGGGGTGATGGTAAGAGTTAGTGGGAAGAATTGATAATATATCAGTCTGCATATACAAAGTAGAAAACAAAACACTAATGTATGAGTTCTGATAACCTGTTGACAGCCCCACTCGTCTCTGACTGTGGGGAAATTTTTGCGAAGGAATGTGTAATCGTGGTAAACAACATGGCCTCCTGCGTTCCTATCCAATAATGTTCTGTCATGACACGTTGAAAGCCTCTTACAGGCGAACAACAAGCTTTCAAACCCGACTCTTCACAAGCGAGGGTGTCACTGCTCTGTCTTTTATTGGTGATGACAGGGTGGCACAGTTGGACATCCTCTCAGTTGTTGCGATTGCTGCTTTTGAACCATCACTTGCTTCGAAACTGTCGACTGCAATCCATCATTTACAGAACACAACATCCCATCCAGGATATTAGCTTTGTTTTTCCTCAGACAAACAAAAAAAGGGAGGGTGGGACCGACAGAGACTTGTGTGCAAAGTTTTGGGCTGTCAGTTTTTCAAGGACCCAGATACATTCAATTTCAAAAATGAAAGAGACAAATATGAGTGCTAATCCATCATGCTGCCGCCTTCTCTGTCTTTGTATTTGGTTCCTTAATCAAAGTCTGAGTGGTGGCAGAGAGGAAACTTCTTCACCTCATGTGTATTGATCTTTTCTCAGACAACTTCAGACTTGACTTGAATTGAGGCTCTACTTTGAGCTAAATGCTAATGTCTGCAAGCTAACATGCTCACAGTGACAATGCTTTTGTTTAGTAAGTATTGAGTTTCCCATGTTCACCGTGTTATTTTTCAGTGTTAGCATGCTAACATTTGCTAATTAGCACTATATACAAAGTACAGCTGAGGCTAATGGAAATGTCATTAGTTTTACAAGTATTTGGTGATAACCAAAGTGTTAGACAAATTAAAATTTTGACCTGATGATTGCACTAAATGACAAATAAGAGGATCATCACAGTTATTACAATTCATCCTGAGGGGAACATGATAATCAATGACAAACAGGGTGTAGGGTATGCACATCCAAACAGCTTCTACAGGAGCTGGATCAGACAAAAGATCTGCACACTGTGCTAATAGCTCTCAGCAATTTTAAATGAGAAACGTCTCAATCTAACAGAGATCTTCATCAGGCACTGTCAAATCACCATCACAAAGCAGAACAAGCAATATAGAGACACAAACACATTCATCACTCAGGTGATTGTGATCTGCATGATTGAGTCAATCTACTCTCAAGCTGGACCAATCAGAGCAGATCTGGACAACACTGTCTGATACTCCCACATGGGGAACAGAGCATGCCCTTCTATGAGAAGGGCAGAAACAACTTGAAACATGAAGATCAATATTATGTAGGCACATATTTAATATAACACATCAGAAGTTGAGTCAAATGTATATCATAAATCAGAAAAAGCAATGATCATAAAAACTACTATATAGAAAAATACATAGAAAAATATAAAACAGTAATATATTACTGGCCCAAAATTTGTTTTTTAGGACTACAGGCAAAGCCTAGAAATTGTCCAGAATTTGTATTGATACCTACAGCAGGAAAGACTACACAAACAAAAAGGAAAAGAATGAGAATGAAAATGGATCAACAGATATAAACTTTTGGGAGAGACAACCATATTCATTAAGATATCTGTAAAAGTAAAATAGGGTCTGTCGATCATACTTAGAAAAAATGTTTTGTTTTTTCAACTATAACCACTTACAAAAAAGGATTAAGATCAAAATCTAAATTTAAGCTCTTAGGTGACAGAGTATTAAGAGTAAAAATATAGAATGCCTCTTTTCAAAAGGATGTTGTTGATGTCCTCTCATCTTCTGGGGGGGTTTTCACATGTTCAATCCCAGTGTATCTCAGTGGGGATGGGTTGTGTTTGAATGAATTGAAATGCACAGCCACAGGGTTCTTCTGATTGTTAGTACATATGCTACTTCTATGCTCTGAAATACGGGTCTTGAGACAGTGTGTTGTTTTTCTTATGTAAGCCAAGCCACAGGGACATTTGATCATGTAGATGATGTTTTTTTATGTTACAAGTAATAATACCCTTCATATTGAATTTTTACCAGAATGCAGATGAGTAAATGAGTGACATTTGAAAGTGAAATTACATTGTGCGCACTGTGCACACTTTTAATTACCGTCTGGAATGGTCGATAAGTGAGTAGGTTGTTCTGGTGGAAGGTCGGCTCTGACTATGAGATCATGAATATTTGGAGCACATTTGTAAACAATGCGTGGGGAATCTTTAAAGACTGATTTATGATTAGGATTAGATTTCAAAATATGCAAGTGTTGCCGGACAATCTCTTAAAATTCTTTTCCCAAATGAGAGTATTGTGTAATGCAGAGGGAGCTCTGAATCAATCCTTCTCTTGTTGACATTCTCTTTAGCTGACATTCTTAAATCTGTCTACAGCATTTTGGATTCAGCCTTCCTCATACTGCCTATCCCTACATCTTTCCATCATGTCACCACTATGTTTATTGTAAGACTCATCTGAGCTGCAAATGCGGCGTATTCTATTAAAATGACTGATTGGAAAAAGAGAGGTGGGATGGAAACTCTTGCCATGTAATATTGTGTTCTTGTCTGTCGGTTTCCTATAAAGATCTGTTGCCATTTTGTCTTGTTCTTTGATGATCAAAATGTCCAGAAAATTGATTTGCAAGTATTCAGAATTAACTACAAATTTAAGTTGATGACAAAGAAAACGTATGAAATCCAGTAATTCTTTTAGGCACCTGCCCAAAGGAGGAATATATCATCAATGCAACTTTACCAAGGCCCTATATAATGAAAAAAAGGATTATGTGAAGAATTCAAGTATCCATGGTGCTACCCATAGCTGTGCCTTTCAACTGCAAATAAAAAGAATCTTTGTACATGAAAACATTTTTTGTTGGGACTACACAATCTTGGAATTCATTTCTGATTGAGAGGACCGCAGATAAAAATCAACCGCTTCAATGGCTCCGTCATGTGGTATATTGGTATAAAGTGATTACACATCAGGCGTAACCATTAACCAGTTTTTAAAATGTTTATCATATCAATGGTATCTTTTACATATGGGGGCAAAGAAATGACATGAAGTTTTAGAAAATAGTCAACAAATGTAGATATTTTATCTGTTAAAGAGCCACTGTGAAGAAGACAAGTGTGTAAAGCTTCTAGCTGAGTCTGTAGGTGATTCTATATTAGGCCTATTGGAAAAAAAATCTTTAACACTTAAAGACATAAAAAAATTTGAAAATTAACACAGATATTGAAATCTTTACAATAAGTTGTAGGTACAAAAGACAAACCTTTACTTAAAGCTTCTTGACAACTGGAAGACAATTCTTTACTGAACAAGCCGACAACATTCAAGGTCTCTTGATTCTGGTTGGCTATCGTCTCGTTCTGTGTTGGTCTCCTACATTTTCCCCTCCTAAGATTTTATCTATCCTCTCTATCCTCCAACTTGACTGGGGAGAATACAGAGAAAGCTGCACTGTTAGTTTCTGAGCCGGTCTCCACGGATGACGGCACAGGTACATGATGAAGGTTGGCAGGGTTATCCTGGCTGGTACTCTCTCTGCGGTGAGGTGGATTTCTCCAGGAATATACCCGTCCCCTGTGATAGTCCGCTGCATCTCTCTCAAACTTTTTCTTTTCTGTTGACTTTATCTCAGATTCAGGTTTTTCTTTAAACTGGTCACATTCTGTAAATAGTTCTTTAAGTTTGTCTTTGTTCAAGAAGTACTTATTGACCTTCCTGTATCTGGCTACATACCAGTGCTAGTCGGTCGGAGAGTGCTTGTATCACTAAAACCATAAGGTCAAAAGAGCGCCACTTGTCAAAGAATGTGGGATCAGTCAGGCCAACAATCGGGGACATCTGAATTCAGAGGCCACAGGGGATCTTTTTTTGTTGTAAATGGTCACTTAATGTGACCGCATGTAGGAAAAGTCTTGTTTCACGGTTGTATTGCTTCTTTAAGGTCTTCTTTTCATCTTGGTCCATGTGAGAGGATATAGTTGCATCCTCAAAACGAGACTAAAGATCATTTTCTCATAGTCTTCTTTTGTGAATTCAAAAGTGTTGCTTTGCGATGTCATATTCAATACTGGTAAGTGTTCTGTGTGGAAGGGAGTCTTCAAAAAGGAGTGCTGTACCAAAAAATACCAAAGACAAACAGGGTGTAGGGTATGCACTTCCAAAAAACTTCTACAGGTGCTGGATCAAACCATCATGACAATGCAGTAGTTGTTGAGACATTTCACTCAAAACCACAAATGTGAAGCTCACTGTGGCACTACAGGAAAAGAGGATCACCATCACCATCAATGTCTTGAAAATGTTGTTTCACTGGATGTGAAGAATGAAAACTTTGTTGGTGGCACTAAAGGAAAGGTCGGAAATCAACAAAGTAAGATTCATCCTCTGGGGACCATGAATTTCAAGGCAATCCCTGAACAGTTGTTGAGATATTTCAGTCTGCACCAAATTGACTGACTAAACAACCGACAGAACATTACCATCCTTACAGTATGCCGCTAGCGTGACTAAAAAGGGTTCTATATGTTTGTGTTCAGTTTGTGTTGGTGTGAGCATGTTACTTGAGGTGCTAATGCAAATTTGTGACTTACAACTCTTGAGGAATTACAAAGCAATTTGGTAGAGTCTCTCATTGTCATTCTTGTAATAATTGGACGTTACTTGTTAGCAGGTGTTAACACTGAAAGTCGTATTGCATTTCAAAAAGCACAAGGGGCTGCATTGGTGTGTTGCTTCAGTTCCCAGTGAGACGATGAAATAAGATCAAGAAAGGCTGCTTTCCATTAGTTTGAATGCTTGTCAGATGCCACAACACCGTACGTCATAATACTACAACTTCAGAATTTTGGTACTTTAATAAGTGACATTCATTTTACCATCCGTCTCAATAAAATCATATATATTACATGTGTTTTTGTCAGTGTGGCATATACCTGCATTGACGCAAATACAATCCCTGTTTTTAGCTGTTTTCTATGAGGGACACAATGTTCCTCTTCTGTTTGCTGAGATTTACCACTAGAAGCCCCCTCTGCATCTGTGCTCCACTAAAGTATACACAACTCTCAATCCTGTGTTTATAGAAATCTGCAAATCCTGCCTGAAAGAACATACACAATGCATCACTTAATGTCACTCTATTAGCTACTTCAGAACACTGCAAGTATTTATCATCTGGGCAAACAGATTTAGCTGTGCTCTTCTAAAGAAATGCTTGACCTGGAGAACGTTATAAGCCATTTCACATCAGTAGAATAACTTATTCTAGTGTATGACCTGAATAAAATTATGCTTCGGGTTGACTTGAATATACATAATATAAAGTGTTGCACCTTAAACTGATGCATTTTAGAGAGAAGAAATGTGGTACTAAAGATATGTAATATGTAATATGGGCCTCATGCAAGAATCACTTGTGCAAATACTTAAAATGATTTATTCTCAAGTGGCTCATATAAATGATTTAAGAGAACTCAATTGCATTCATCAGTTTCCTTGTAATTGCAGGTTTCTTTTTAGGCACAAACTAAGTGTTATTTAATGCACACCTGGTGGATAGGTGCGTAGGAAAATGCAATCATGTGGGAGAAAAGGTTGCTCACTATCAGCACTGAATTGATTGTAGAGACATTTCTTTCACTGACCTTCATCGGGTACTCATGCAACCAAGTAATAATAAGATCTTCTTTTTACTCTCGGATGACTTTTTACTGTTGTAAATGAAACTGCAAATGGGTGGAACGGGTAGCCTGATAGTGTCAACCTTTACTGTTGTTACAGCAGTGGTGGGAAAGGCCTGAGTTTAACAGTGATAGAAAAAGACCTTCTTGTGTAATAAACACCTCTACTTTACCGGGTAGGTTTGAGAAGTCACAACTGGTACCTACTGACATTTCTGTCTTCATCCGGTTGTCATACTTTACATGCAGTGTAATGTGTCCTTGTTAATGAAGTTGGCTGTTACTAAATCCCTTTGAGTCTCTCTAGCCATTTCAGTCTCAAAGTGAAAGCTGCCAAACGATACAATACATTCTCTGATGTCGTTCCTGAGCTGTTTGGGTGTTCTTTCCTGGTGCCTGCATGCTTCATTGCCACGGAATTGTCTGACAAAACGAGTTTGGGATGCATTAAGGTCCAGAATTACTTCAACATCACACCGCTACATCCTGTTCAGGTCAGCATCACCATACAGCCGTACTGAGCATTCTCTCCTCTCTCACAGAGAGAACATTGAGACAAGGCAAGAGGACACAGCTATTTTAAACTCTCAATTCTTGCTTTGGCCCTTTAGTTATCCATCAACAGTTCTGTTCTGCTGCTAGCTCCTTCTCAAGCATCCTTCTTACTGTCAATATATGCCTTGTCGAGTTTTATAAGTGTTTCATCTCCTGCACCATCTGTTGTCACCCCTGGATCAACTAAATCATAAAAAATAAACATTCATCTTGGCAAACTACATTTTCCTCACTTCTCGTTTTCCTTGAAAAGAGGAGAGGCAGGAGTTTGTGTCACACATTCCATCAATCTTGCATATATACTGGAGTGATCTATTTTATGTCTCGTGTAAAAGGTTTTACGGAAGGTAAATCCGCTGATAGGATTTCATGCATGTAAGTCTCCAATAGTGGGATGTCATACACAGCAGAAACGAATTCAGGGCCTTGAGCTTAACCTCTCTGATGATGTCACAGGGCATTTTTCCAGACTTGATAAAGGACTCAATTTACTCAACTGTCTCAACTTGTGCTGACACACGGCCTTCTATGGAATTCCGAGGGGAGGGGGAGGTGACGAGGAGAATTTCTTTTCCCTGAGTGGTTTAGCAAGTTCAAGTCAAGTCTGAAGCTGTTTGAGATAAGACCAAGTCAAGTCTTTCAGAGCAAGTCTCAAGTCAAATCTCTAGTCATTCAGGGAAAGTCCAAGTCGCAAGTCTTCATAAGTCAAGATGCAGATGTCAAGTTTCTGACTGCTGACTAAAATGACACAAAACATTTTTGTTTTATAGCTGAAGGTCCTCTTACTGATTTTTTCCATAGCTTCTGTCCACATCTTGTGTTCATTCTCATTGGATGGAGTTTGCACAATTGTCATATTATGCACTGTTTTTAAGCTGACACCAAGTCCTTTCACTTCATAGGTCCTGTAATTAAATATTCAAGCTGTGTGGCCATGCAAGTACCGCCTGGCTGTCTTTTTCATTATTCTATTATTCTATTATTTATCAGGTCAAAGACTGAGACCTCAGTGTTTTTGCCTTCATGTTGCAAGTCAAGTCTTCAGGGAGTCAAGTCTCGTAGCTGTCAAGTTAAGGTCAAGAGAAATGTTTTTAAAAAGTATAAGAGGCAATGAAATCTTTTTTTTTTTATCCACTGAAATTGTTTTTCAGCAGTGATTTCACACCTAGTTGTTCAACACAGCCACAGTCTGTTGGCCACTGAGCAGCTTTAAAAAAAGATGGTTTGCACAAATTTGTCTTGCCATATGTATTGCCTCTGGTCAACCTCTCCGTTCACTGCAATCAGTCTTTCAAACTAGCAAAGCAGCTGGTAATAAACACAGTGCTCCAACAAAAAAATATTGACTGAGTTTCCATCTGTGAATTTATCTACTTTTGACATGGCAATACTTGATATCTTGATATTAGAAAATGGAAAATGGGGAATGTACTCCTCTGTCAAGTGGCATGTTCAGATCTTTTATGACGGAGAATATTATCTTAAAAGATAGTTAGGATATTTTTGTCTAACCTTAAGAAAGCCTTGTTAAATTGTGTGGGCCTTACTCCTGAGCATAGCTGAGCCGTTTGAGGGCCAAAAGCTCAGCTGACAGATAAGAGATCAAGCTACTTTCTCACAGCTTAGATGTGCTGGATTCCTGATCTGTCAAGATAACACTGATAACATCTGATACCCAGACTTACCTGAAATAATGAGATTTGGGCTTCAGAGCTTCAGAGGTGTTCACCCTTTGTTAAAGTTCCTTTATAGTTACCATTGGGGTTTGTATCTGACCAAGTATTGATCCCATCATTTTTAGCCTTGCGTAACGTTACAGTATCATGATTGCCATAAACGCTAGATTCGCATAGTCATGCATATTTATCACTATTGCACTTTGAGTAACCTTTTGAGAGTTGAGTTTTTTGACTCCCTAACTGTCAAACTACCTTTTCTGTCATCCTGAGTTTTCTTTGTCACCTCCACAGCTTCTTGCACCATGCTTGCCTTATTTTATTTTTCCCCACCCTCATTTTTCAGAATGTGCTTTGGGACATTCATGGTATTTTTAAATCATGTTGCTTTGTGTATTGTGCAAGTTATGTTTCTACTCTTGTTTAGTATTTTTATTCACTACGGATTTGCGTAAAACCATCTACCGCCGTGTGCCAAAATATGCAGAATTCTGGTCAATTTAACTACATTCTTCTTTTCTGCTCAGTGACTGTATCGTGAGGCTGGTGGAGATATCACAATGACTGGAGCTATTCTGCAGAAATGTTTCAATTTCGCCCCTAATTTTCTATGGCTTTCACTTTAAATAGAACATTATCAAACCGCAGCATGTGCAATTTCCGCTTATCACTGCTATTAAAGAAGTAGACAGTTACAGTACTTTTTACTTTAACTGAAGGACATTATCAAATTCCACCATGTTACTGACATTTTTGCCAAATTATGTCTCGCTCCATGTCGGGCACAGAAAGAAAATATAAGAACTATATATATATACAGATATAATGAATCCCAGTTTCACGTAATTGGATATTTTAACTCTCATATGTGAATTGAACATTTATTTCTTCAGTCCAGGACACTCAATGAACCACATCTGCATGGGTATAGTGAACTCAGTGAACAGATACGCCGTGACGCACCAGGGTCTTTTAAGGGCACTGACTGACGCTACTGATATTGGTAACTAATGCTGCCGTCTACCACATTCAAGAGTCTTAACTGAGCTGCTTTGATTTCTCTATTACCCAGTGTCAAAAGAATTTATCCCAATTATGGATAGAAAAGACATTTAAATAAATGTTACTCATGAAATCAGGAATTATAAATCACTATAGAGGCAAACCGTTCCACGCCCTCATCTAACACCCTCAAAAAGTGGAGCTTATGTGTTCATTTACTGTCAGGCGGGTTGATGAGAGTGGCAGGATTTTTTATTACCATCATTAGTGCCTGGGTTGAAGTATAGGTTGAGAGACTTGCTGTAGGTGCCGCCGCTACACAATTATACCCTGCTCATGATCCTCAAACACCCACACATTTGTTTTCAGAGAGATAAAGACATCAATAAGAGCCTTGCGCTCAGGCCCGGGCCCTTAACTACTGAGTGAAATAGCTGTGCAATTTTGTTCATTCCCTCCCCAGTGATAGATTGTCTAGGACACCCCTGAATTCTAGTCAGTCTTCCCTTTCACATAGAAAAGCTTACCTTGATTGGTGCTGAAAGGCTGAGGTCTACCCAAACTGCAGCAAGAGCCTGCAGCTCTTTAGTTAACCAGTTGACAGAGTGAAAGTGATCCACAGACAAATAAGCAGCACACAATGCTGAAATGTAGGTGTGCAGGATCATGTGTGAGGACTGAGGTGGAAGGAAGTGTTTTTAACATACATTGGGGGAAATATGAGTGTTTGGAACATACTGGGCATATGTATGGACATTAAAATAGTGGATTACGGCATTGGTTTGAGCAGTTTCTATTAATGTTTTGATACAGAGATACCACTTGGGGGCTACAATAGCTGAGATTGGCTGCTTGTGTTTTCTCCTACAAGTTTCTGACACCAGTAGAGATTGTTCAGAGTGAGAACATCATTAAGGGAAAAAAGGCACAGTTATATTCTCCTTTTCAGTAACACACACCTAGCAGAGCCGTCTCCACTGCAAACTTTCAGTTCACTGTGACCCCGTGTTGCATATTTTTAAATGAGCCTCAGAGTTAATATAGTACTATGACAAAATCTAAACCTACAATTAGTATTGAACATTGCATATTATGTGCATCATTCAGCCTAATAATTAGTGTCTGCTTTTCTGTCTGTGTCTACAGTAATGAACTGATTACGAAGTAGATGAAGCACCAATTCACTGAGTAATTTCTGTGGTATGCTTCAATAAACAAGTGTTTCATAATAACCTTGCTCTTGTGAAGCTGTGCGAACCATTACTCAAAGCAGAATTCAGGCAATTTCCCCCAGTTGTCTCAGAGACTGATCAACAATAACAACAATGAAGTTCATGAATTATTCTGACAAGCAGTGGCATGTCTGCCTTTTGGTCTGACCCACTTTGTAAACCCTGTTGAAACATTTAAAAATCAAAAAGCAAAGTGGTGTTTAAAGTCCGCCTCCAATCAAAAATATGTTGTTCCTTCAGTTGAATGTTTGAGCTTCACTGTGCAGAATGATGGATGTGTAGAGTTTGTTTTCACATTCGTCTGCTGAGAGCGGAAAGTTTCTCCCCCCTCAATTAAAATCCAATTTTAAGGGGCGGGCCTATGAGCATGATTTGTGAAATCATAAATAGTTTGGTAGCCAATTCTGGTCCAATATTCAACTTGCATAAGTGGGATGTGGAAATTTGAAGCCTCCAGTGCACAAACACTGAGAATGGACTTTACAGTGAAGAAGGAGACATCTTCTTTCCAGCAGTTAAACTTTTGAAATGAAATATATTTGCATGTTCATAGATTCTGGATTTTTTTAATGAGGGAGAAGGAGGAGATGAGATCTTAAGGATTGTAACAAGATGATTTTTTGTGGAAAAACTATATCAGACACCATTTATTTATTATAGTTTTTGACATACTTCTTAAAAGACGTCTGGAGGGGATCTTTAAGGTTCTTGAGTCCGATCAATAAATTGATCAGCATTCTCTCTTCAGTGGTTGTAAATATTAAAACGTGAAAGAGGCTGGATGCACTCCTCTTTCCAACATCGTAACCCCAAGAGCCTGTGTCTGCCATTTGATGTTCTATCTGCGACAGAAGCACCGTTAAAGCGGCTCTACTGGCTACAGACTTAATTGATTTGGAAAGTCTCCAACTCCTCAGTGGCCAGGATTACATCCTAATGTTCCATGTCTGCATTAAAGATTTAGGGGAGCCTTAAAAAGTCTTCGAGCAAAGCAAGCGTCCGATGCATACACACAAACACGGCAACTAAATTCTTAAAATTCCAGACGTTAAGACTTATCATGGTGTGCCTGAAAAGTAAAAGCAGTCATTCAGAATTCAAGGTGTTCCTTCATAATTATCTTAACTACTGCCAAAACAAAAACGTACAGAAGTCAAATTCCTTCAGGCATTGCCTGAAACCACAACGCTCGAGGAATTCACAGGATACACACACCTGCTTCTCCTCCTTCACTACAAGTGTTAAGAGTGAAACACACGTCCACAGACTCACCTTTCATAGAAACCTATTCATATTCTCGCTGACAAGAAACAAGAAAATCATGTTTGCTTCTGAATAATAATGGAAACAGTTCAGGTAAGATGAGCTTGTGCAAATGCTAAAATGAGCTTTTTGCTGGAGTTCGCAGTGTAAACTTGTATTGCAGTCACAGATTATGTGGAGGGACTCAAAGCAAGTGAACACATTTGCACAAAAACATACTCCTATCTTCTCTTCTGTTTTAGCTCTGGAATGTAATTTAAGCTTTTAGCGAGCTTGAAAGCCGTAGTTACTGAACGGTCCCATTTATAATGTGAAATTATTCTACTTGATAATGACAATCTGGTATGTAGAAGGCTACCTGAAAGTCATCAGTAAATGCATTTCCATCCACCTGTTTTTCTGCACATTTTCAATTTGTGTATAAATTGGCTGGAGGGTGGAAAAGTTGGTGTGTTGATCAAAACAAAATGCAATGTTAATGCAATGGAAAAAGACTGAAGATCTGTTTTGCAATTGTGTGTTTTCAAACCAAACTGAAAACACAAAGTTGACATATCACCACCTTGTGAAATTGATATGGCAAATGTGCTAGCGAACAATTGTCTGTTCACACATCCAGCAGACACATAGCAGCATTAGCATTCAATTACATTCATTTTTCCATCCACCTACCAAAAGCCCAGTATTCACTAGTATACTGTTTGGTGCTGGGCAGGTAGCATACAGTGGACTTGTCAGAGCCTTTTTTTGCTAGAAACAGCTGCCTGCTGCTGCTGGAAACAAGGCTGATGAGGGTGGAATATGCAGGCTGGAAAACCCAAACAGCTAAAAGAGACTAAAAAACACTGTTTGGCTGAAGGAAACTGCAGCCTGGTGAAAATTCTCTGTGGATTTGTCGTTACCACCGACTCCTTTCACATTTGATCGCAGCTTTAAACAATTTTAACCTTTTTTTGTTGTTTAGAAAAGTTATCATCATGTGCTTACCTGCAGCAGAGCAGCAGCCAGGTAGACAGACGTGAAGATGGGTGTCAGGGTGGTGTGTCCGCTCTTCATCAGGTGAATGGTGTAGAGGAAGATCAAGTGACCAGGGATCACCAAAAGGAGGAGCACCTGAGCAGATCGGTGATTGGCCCCTGAGAGAAAAAAAGAGCAAAAAGGATGTGAGATGTGTTAAAGGTGAACGTCAGGGAAGTGTTTCTTTACAGGAGAAAACAAAACTGTCTAAAACTGTACAAGTAGCCTTTCTAAAATACATGATTAAACAGTTTTGCGGCAAATTGTGCCGGTTGAATCAGCCCACCTGCTGTCCCCGGGATTCAGAGTCCTGCTGGTTTTCATTCTAGACTTCTAACAAGGAATTAATTCACATCTGGGACACTAGGAGATGGCAATTAACTGCCTAGTAGGACAGAGGACCAGAGGTACTGCAGCTCACCAGGAACAGATCTGAGTCAAACTGTGAACACTTTACAAGGTTTAAATCCTGGTTGTAATCCTGACAGCATTTCCACAGAACATAATTTCCAAGCTTACAGTGTTTTAAACACATGCACTTGTGCGAAAGCCAATTAAAATGTCTTCTCATGAGCAACCAGCATAGTATTTATAAAAGCTAAAACACTGAGTTAAAGTTCTTCATACATATCATACTGGAGTTGGACAATGTGAGATTCTATTAACAGCTTGTAGATTTACTCATACAGTACTGACCTGTACCAAAGAATGTGCGGCAGGGGTAGTAGCAGCCCTTAGCTTCATCTGGAACCTCCCCAGGAGCACAGTGGAAATGCAGGTGAGTGGAGATCCTGCTGGACTGAATGGCCACCAGGTTACCCCCGATACCTGGATATGATAGAAATGGTTCATGACATAGACCATCATGGAGCAGAGCATACTGTGAATGTCAATCATGACACATCATTGGTAAAAATGGCTGTTTCTCACTTTTAACCTGAAAATCGTTAACTGTTACTGTTTATAGGAACTACAGTAGAGCCAAGGTGAGGGATATCTTGATATATAACACGTACATGTAAAGTTTACATAAAAACATCCGTTAAATTTGGTTATCAAAGTGTAAACTTGTGTAAATGGTGTTACTGTCTCTAAATTACCTTAAACATAACTTTATAACTGCTACATATAGTAGCAGTCAAAAGTTTGGACACACTTTCTCATTCAAGGGGATGGGAAAGTGTGTCCAAACTATATACACTATATGTAATAAGCTACAATCGTACATTTACATCGGCCATGGCAATGCATCAGTCAGGCTCTGTACTACAATATGCAAAATGTCAAACGTAAATGTATAAGTAATCATATTTGTGTAAAAAGTTGTTGCCCTACAGATGATAACCTCAGTTAGGTTGCTCGTTATTAATAGGCATTTTTAACAGCCGACATTTTGACATGTATTTGCGGGGAAAGCACAGGTGTTACTTATAACATTTAAAATTACTGGATTCCATTTAGATGTTCTAGCACAGGACCCTGACTATGACATTTAATGGAACTGAGACTTTGTTAAAGGACGGGTTCACAATTTTTCAAGTCTGTCTTAAAACAACAGTCAGGAGCCAAAATGAACATTGCAACATGTTTTTCTTGCTGTAATCATTCCTCCTGTTCATACTGACCATTAGAATATCCCTTCATAATGCACTTACAATGTAAGTGATCCAGTCCTCCTTCTGTGCAAAAAATGTATTTCAGAGTTTATCTGAAACTAATATGAAGCTTCAGCGTCCAAATGAGTCAAATCAAGTAGATATCTTTCAACGTTGAAGTCTTTTTAGTGCCAAAGTCCCTCTTTTTGTTACTATACTTCCACCTGCAGCTGAACAAGGAAACACTGTCTGAGGAAACACAAAGAGGGAATTTGATGCTAAAAAGACTGTAAATGTGGCAGATATCCACTCGATATGATTAACTCAGACTGCTGAAGCCTCATATAAACTTAAGATCAAGATCAACTTTTAAATGCATTTTTGCACAAAATGACTGTGTAAACACACTGTGGATTTTGGCCTCCATCACTTACACTGAAAGCACGTTTGAAGGAGATCTTTTAATAGCCAGTATGAACAGGAGGAATGATTACAGCGAGGAAAACCTCTTTCACTGTTCATATGGACACCTGACTGTTGTTTTAAGACACAATTGAAAAATTGTGAATCTATCCTTTAATATTATTTGTTACACCTGTGCTTTTCCCAACATGTCCTCCAAATTAAACCACAACATACGTCTTTGGACCACGCCCACCAGATGATGTTTTCTGATCTGACGACATTAGCACAATTATGATATTGCCTTTTCAAAAGTTAAACCTCTTAATGATCCAACAAAGTTATGGTTAAGGTTTGATTAGGTTTAGGCACAAAAAAAAACTTTTATGAAACATCATGGTTTGGGATAACAATACTATTTTGTTAAGGTTAGGTGACCTTTATCATCATGGTTTCAGTAATAACAGCATTGCGGTTGACTATTGGTAAGAAACAGGAGACAAACTGAAGTATCCTATGTCAAGGTCTGATAAGGTCTGATGTTTTCTTGACCCATCCATTCACCCAGTCCTCCTCAATCTGTAGACTTCACACAGTTTCCTCCTTTACTCCCGGCGGACAACAGTCAGGCTGAGCATTTTTTGGGGCATTCGCTGAAATGACTAATGCTCTTGTTTTTCTTGGGAGGACCGTCTCCCTTTTCCTGTTACTGCAAGTCTAAATGTCTGCAAAGAAATAGGTCTGGTAACCTTCATTTTCCACCCTCTGGACAAACTAAATTATTAGTACCATCACTGGTATGGCTACAAATTGCTAAATCTTCAGTGGGTCCTGAGAGGAATGCCAATCTGTAGAGAAACAGTTCCCCTACCCGCTGTTTGGGACCCTCCTAAAGAGTTGTGAGTATAGCTCAACAGATATTAGATTTTTGGACGCTAACATTCCGTGTTAATGAAAAACACTAACATTGATACTGATAAAAAAAAAAAAAAGAGGCGGCAGGATTATTACTTGGGAAGAAAACAAGAAGAAACTAAAATTGGCTACATGTTTATTTTTTTGGATTCATCTTCTTTGGTCTTTTTTTCCTCTTAAATACTGGATAATTTTATCTCTTCAGGCCAAAAAGTCATTCAAACAAAACAATCTGAAAAAGAAAAAATCCCTCTTTTACTGAACTGCTTACAGCTCCCAAATGTTTTGTTTAAGGATCTCTTGCCAAAAAGTTTCTGAACAAGAGCTTTAGTCACTTTAGTCTGCATCTCATTTCCTTTCTTTCCTGAAAATTAAGCATATTTTTCCAACATACTGATGTTACCATTGTCATTTTCCTTGTTTAAAACAGGTTTAGAGTTCTATTTTCTTCATGTTAGATTTTAATTAACATCAAGCAGATGAACAGTCATGAGAATGTGGGACGCCATCTGTACTGACAAAATACAGGGCCATTTTACATTCACATGCTGTCGCGATCACACTTTCCCTTTAGCAAGTAACACACACACACTAACTTGCTGTGTTCATCCTTGAAGCCACAGTCTGGTGACTAAGCCCTGCAGGAAAGCTCACATACATACAGATATAGACAACAAAGCAGCAGACAGGTGGGCATTGAGCAGCTCAGGAGAGAAGAAAAGGTTTTTGCTAAGTGTGCCTTTATGTCTGTCACAAACTGCTCAGGGTGGAACTGAGCAACGCTGGAAAAGAAAATAGGTTTCTTTAATCAAAATCATAAAGAATGCATAATTCGATGCTTGCAGTGCAGTGGAAAACTCATTGAAGTGGTCAAGTACTGCAAACCATATAAAAAGTAAAATAATAGGCGGGGTGGGCGTCTCTGACTTCTTCCCCCGACCAAGCCTGTTATTGTGGCCAGTATATTTAATTAGACACAGCCACCACCTAAGGGTGATGTCCACTTAATTCAGTCTATTGTGGCTCTTTTGGTGCCTGGTGACATCTTACTGGAGCATTACCAGCAGTCCCACTGGGCCTGTAAACAGACATAACCTCACAATGAGTATTCACACCCGCTTGACCCTTTCTGTCCCCGTCTTTCACTTCATACTCCTGCCCTCACAACCTGATTTTGCCCGTACATCCCTCCACGCATCTGATCTGGAGCCGGTTGCACCAGCTGTTCGTAAGTTATAGACGTAAGCTAGTTATAACGGAAGTGTTAACTAGGTGCATTTCTCCACATCAATACTGGCTGCACCACACAAATTAGTTCTTAGGTAAAGATGAGTTGTTGACAGGTGGAACTAGTTTGTAAGCTAGCTGTTAGCTTGCTAATACAGTATGTGACTCATTAATAAGGGATATGGCAAACATATCTGGCCTGACACCTTATATTTCACCAAAAATTAATTATATACATATAATAACATTCAGTACCTCAACATAAAAAACATTATGCCAATAACATTAAATGCAAAATTACCAAATAATGTCAGTTAAACTGTATGAATATGGCTAATTCTAATTAGTAATAAATAATATCACTTATTGTAAAACACATTATTTCTTAAGGTGTTTCTTAAATTACTGAAACCTGATTTAGTAAATCACTAGTTTGAAATGTATGTACATTGGTTATAATTTATTAAAGTAAGAACCACTGTACTCTGTCAGCACAGACACAAAAAGTACTTTGGGGCTGAGTAAAGGTGATCCCAGATTCCATACTTTTATACTATATATATTAATGTACAAATGTTCATATTGTGCAATGTGCACAGTAGTGGCAGTTACCATACAAACACACATACACACCTATCTTGTCCATATTGTATAATGTCTACATAGTTATTTTTTGACATACATTTGAGATTTTCCAATGTAGTTGCTACTTTTTTTATGGTTTCTGGTGATTTCCCATAGACACTACTAACTTAGGTTGTACTATTGGTGTTATTTATCATCTTGAATCGGGCTGCGTGCGTTTATCCAGCACTCATCCAGTCAGCTTTAATCACACCAACGGCTGGGGCTATTTCCTCTATGACACACACCTCAGACACCGCCTAATCTTTTACAGATGAGACAGTATTTCATAAAGAGCCAATAATGTAATAAAGAGGCCTTTTTCAACAGGAGCAGATGAAAGTGTTCACAGAAATCACAATTGGTTTACTTACAAATTACTTTAATGCTAAATGCAGTTTATGGTGCAAGGTGTGCAATAAAATGCCTTTCCAAAGATCTACTAGTTTATTTTTCTATTTAGCTACATTTAGTTATAATATATATTAAGCTTTTGTTGAGCTGTTGTACTACCAGCTACCATATATTTCACTTATTCCCAACTGACTCTATTCTTATTTATGTGCATTGCAATTTTTGGACAACGGTATGCATCAATATCAAGCTGTGAGTCGTTTCAGTGTGCAGTGTTTTTAAAATAAACTGTTTACCCTTATTTTCCCATCAAACATGTCAGAATTTGAATGACTATGCCTTTGGATTGTGCACATATTTTGACTTTCTGACTTTTTGTCCTTGTCTGGGGTTTGGTGCAGGCTGGGATGAGTGGGGGGGGTGATGCCCTTACACACACAGCAGGGGGGCAGAAGTAGAGTGAAGGGAGTTTTGGGGAGATCTGGCTGATTCGGGTCACTGGGTCTGACAGGAGGAGTGAGGATGAGGAGTGTGAGGAGGTCTGGGCTGCAGAGACTACACGTGGGAGCTGCAGGGGGTCTGTGCTCCTCTCTGGGCTAGTCTGCCCAGAGGGGGGAGAAGGGAGGAGGGGCACAGGAGCTGTCTGCTGGTCACTCATCTCATCTCCCTGCCTCTCCTCCTCCTCCTCCTCTCTTTCATTTCTTTTTTATTTATTTGAATGGATGTGATGTGAACATGCAGATAAAATATAATGAAAGAAAAACATGGAAAGAGGAGGAAAAAATGACTTACTGGTAGAAGTAAGATGTAAAATAGGCGGACGCCTTATCTCAAAACAAACAACAGTAGAGAGAAAAAACGGCAAATATGCCAAGATGACAAGCAAAGATTAAAGAGTCAGCTGTATCTGAACACTGTCTAGAGGAAAAATACAAGATGCATAACATAATATGATATCTGCAGGTCTCTGAAGTCAGATGAAAAGCTTTTTATGACCTTCATAATGACACCTGAATTTAAAACACAAAAGTATTTCTGGAAAACTAGTCACACAAAGCTGGCTATCACTACATCACTACATTTAAATATGACATGTCAAGGACTAGGCCTATGTTATCTTGTGAATATAAATGAAACAAGCAAATCACATCGACTTATTTCATATATTTGTTTAGCTGGAATTAAAGTCAAATATCTAGAATAATCATTAGTTACTGTTTAACAACTAAAGATGGATCCAATCCAATGTTTTTGTCTTTTTTTTTGAGCTCAGACATACTTGAATTTCAATGTAGATTTAATATCTCTGCCAGAATGCAAAGTATACATGAAACGCCCAGAGGATGTCCCGCCCATAACTCAACAAAATAATGATTGGCTAAGACAACAGTCAATTCAAATCCATGCCTACATTGACTTGCCTACTGACATTACACAGGCATTCGTTACAGCTACTAAAAGGCTCTGGCAGGGGGGAGTCGCTAATTCAACCAGATGCCATCGGAAGAAAATTTAAAAATGTAAAAATATTCATTAGGAGTACAAAAATTCTCTCTTAGGCCTTCAGTGAATACCATGAAGGCCCAGAGGTTTCCCTTCTGGAACAAGTACAATGGAAAATTAACTAGCAGACACTTCTTCAATGCTTGATTTAAACACATTTCAATACCTTTCAAGACTTTAAATATTAATACATTGGAAGCATCCGCAGATACCTTCCATTGCAGGAGAAATGACATCAAATAGCCCTTAAGCATTGAAATGAAACAATGTGAAATAATGGAGGTCAGTGTAGTAAAAAGAAGAAGTTCTCCCTCCACCTTTCATTTAACCTGTCTTTTCTTATCCAGCTCTTCACATCTCCTTCTCCACTATTTCTAATCAAACGTCCACACACCATCTATTCAGTTTCTGTTCCGTATGCCCTTTGTTGAATCGTATTTTTTGTATTAGGACGGGAAACAGCGATCATTTTAATCAGCTGAAAATACACGAAGGAAACCGCTTCACTGTTTCCTCAACCGCGAATTAAACGTTGTTAATCAGAGACGGTTAAAAAAGATTGCCAAGACGTGGATCTTTCAGACGCGAAAAAAAAAAAAAAAAAAACATCCTCGCTCTCACAAACAGACACACGCTCAATTCCCCAGCTGTCCGGTGCCTGAGATACGTCTGGACGGAAAACCAATTAGAGTCAGAATCGCCTTCCATCTCGTTAAATGTCTCTCATTAATGCCATTTAATTAAAAGCTTATCTTTTGTTGTGGAGGTGCCAGGGTCCTGGCAACCGAGGCTGAGCCCGTTAGCGGTGGGAGATGGGTGGCGGGAGGAAATGGAAGAAGACCAGTTTTATGAAGTGGAGACGGATAGACTGCTGCTGAATGCCTAAACCAGTCTCATTAGGTAACTTATTTATGCTGATGAGCATTTAGAGTTATTTTTGGGTAACCTTCATTTATCCAGGGACGGTTGACTGAGCTTTTTTCTGTTTTCACATTTATATGCATTCACACCTGGGAGCTGCACAGCACAAGACAAATAGACTCTATGAAGTGTCATCCATCTTGTGTATAATCACTTTGTCTCTATCTCAGCCCGAAGGGTCAAAGACTGCATTAATTATAGAACAGAGAAGGGGAGCAGAGTGGTGGCTGAACGGTTACTGCACAAGCCACATAGCTGCCACGTCTCTGGTTCGATTCCAGCCAGTTTGACCTTTGTTGCGTGTCGTAGCCCTCTCTCTCTCCTCTTGTTTCCTGTCTGCCGCTTCACTATCCTCTATCTGATAAAGGCAAGCTACACTCCTAAGATACAGATATGTACAGTGGAATAATGGATTGGAATTTCAAGAATGAAGGATAAACTCAGATATATATTTCAAATTTGTTCACTCTGAATGTGAGCAACTCATCTTTCTTTCTTCTCTTTCTCCATACTCTACGTGTTTAGTAGAGCGATGCCACTTGAGATTGTATTTCACTTTCTCCTTGCAGACGAGACAGGAAACTGACATAATAAACTCCACTCAAAAAGAATCAACTGCCCAACTCTTAAAACTGTCTGTGCTTCAAGTCAACCTTTCTGTTTAGAAAGGGGGAGCGTTTTGGTGTCAGGTGCACACTGGTAAATCAGAGTGCTGTTGCAAATGTATTTATGTTTAGAGGTTGCATAGATGAGTGCAGCTTGTTTGTTAAATGTGAAGCTTTTTTAAAAAGGAACTTTTATATTCCTATTTTGGAGCCACTTACTCCTATTTTGACTTATTTAACACTAGAGAAAAAGCAAAAGAATTGTTCTATATTATATTATTTGTAGGTGGGTGTGGTGGCCAAACCACATGTCAACACCGAGTTCCTCCCCTGGCCAAAAGAAGCGGCGCCAGTAAAGATGGCCTCTTATATTATGGCAGGCATGAAGAGGGAGAGGCTAACTGGGTGTGCCAGAGGGGAGTCTGCTTTTTGGGATCCAGTTAAATTTGATTATTTTGGGAATTAATGTTATGTTGTTTTTCTTGGTTCGACAGTTGGACTTGTGTAAATAGTGTCTTGATTTCAATCTCTGTTTGTATTAAGGTTAATGTTGTGATATACAGTAAATTGGTTAATCATGCCCCAGTTGCGTGTCTGTGTAGGCGAGCCTTTGTGTATATAAACCCTCCCTTTCTATCATTTGTTAGGTCAGTTATGTTGAGTTACCGTTTTTTGATTTATACACCCGGAGTCCTTGAGCCTTACTGCTTTGTCCCTGACACCGAATGTTAGAATCAACTGGGTTACGCTTTACTCATGAAATTGTCTTGCAGGCTGGAAGAGCCCTGTTCTAGATGCTTAAAAGAGTGAGACCTGTACAACATAATCAAGCTGTGAATACAGTCATCCACAGCACACAAGAACATAATGAGATTCATGTTAAAATACATACGAGTATTTGATGTGAACTGACTTGAATTCACCTTGAGAGGTAACCTTGGACAATCTTAGCTGCCTCCTTGTAGTGCTTCAGGCGGTATGAGAACACAGGCCATGTTGGTTTTGCTTTCTGAACATATTTAGATTGAAATGATTGGAATAAATGAGTGGAGGTACATAATGAATGCAGATGCTTTCTGCACTTCCACCGAGGAGAAATGGGATGTGGGATTAGAGCAATCTAACTCCACATGCGGTGAGGTCTTTTTATACATATGTACAGCTCTTCTCTTAATCCCCCCCGGATTTAAAAAGCTATTATATTCAAACCTCTGGTCAAGTCTTTGACCAGATTCTCCTTGTGTGTTTGTGTCCTCGGGGGCAAACTCCTGCAAATGAAGGCAGCGACACCTTGATGTCAGTCAGAGTGAAGGAAGAAGCGGTGCCAATACTATGACTCACCGTTGATAACCGGCGTGTACACCACGATGCCAGCCAGATTTGGGTCAGACACCGTTTTGTCCAGGATGAGTCCTCCGATGCTGCAGAACACAACATAATTAGATCATTAACTGGTATTACAGTGTGTGTGTCTGTGTGAGAGATGGAGAGGGAGACAAAAAGGGACACGGAATGAGAAAGAGAGAGCACTGTCTTCATATAAATGATGTCCAAAGTGAGTTTGTGTGCCTTTCTCTAAACACCACTAAAAAATACTTCATCAGCTGCACTGAATGAGGGAGAGCGAGAGAAAGAATGAAAGACTTTTCAATTGTTTTCAGCTTAAGCCGTCCAGAGCCAATATTTGTATTTTCTCACTTCTCCATTAAAGCCTGAGAAAAGTGGTTTCACCTGAGTGTTGAGAAAAAAAAAAAGAGTGCTTGAGAGAGTGAGTGAGAGCGAGGGAGACAATCGTTCCCTTTCCCACCGGCTGTATTTGTGAGGCTGCCAGGCTCAAGGGGACCCGAGGGTGTATGTGCTCGGGTGCTGCAATTTGTTTAGGGGATGAGTCATCAAGCAAACCAGACACTGGCAGTCGCAGACGCAGAATAGCTGTTCTTTCCCCTTTGAAGACTAAACACACACAAACACAGCTACATACACAAACACACACACATACACACACACACACACACCTGCTGATGACCATGGCAGTGATGACTGGCTCCCATCCGGAGTAGAGCAGGGTGCGGCTGGCTGGGTGCTTGGAGGAGACGACGATCCACAGAGGAGTCAGACACATGAAGAAAGCGCAAACCAGTGACGACACGTACGGATAGGAATCTGGGGGAAGAGGAGGAGACGCGTTCATTTTTCCTACTTCATGTTTCGGGAAGCTGGAGTCTTGGACAGGGCTTAAGTACTTTGGCTACCATTTGAAAATGTTCTTTTTTTTTTTTTGACCTAACACAAAACACAAGCTGCCATAGAAAAACTTGCTCCATGCAATACCGTCTAAAAATCAGAAAAGTTTTCTAATTAGGTCAGGAGATATCTGATCTTAAAATAATTAAACAAGGCTGAGGATCTGACCGAGCATTCAATGCCACATTTCATTACTTGATGGCTTTAATTATTCAAGGACATAGCTGGATTTACCTACAAGGGGGCCCTTGGGCAAAACTGAGCTGAGGGTACCCAGTGACCCCCATTGTTCCCACTCTTGGCAGATTAGTGTATACAAGTAGAGGAATAAACATGACATCTTAATTATATTTTGCCCAGAGCAAAGAGAACCACCAGCACTCCTTTCCTGGAATACCACCACGATGCAAGTTTTTGTTATTTTGTGTGGTCTTACAACTAGGTTTTTACACAACTATGTTTTTGGACCTTAACAGAAAAGGTCATTTCAGGTGATATTGTGCTTCACAAATAGTCTACAAACCAGGGTCTGAGACACTGGCTTATCCCCTTTCACACGTGTAGTCTATCCCTGAAATATTCAGGAACATTTCCTGCATGGCATCATGTGTGAATTGAGATTGATATTCAGGGAAATCTGTACCACCAGTTTCCCACCTCAAGACCTCGTAACATTTCAGGGAAAATGCTGGTACGGCTGTGTTGTGAATGCAAGCAGTAACATTGCAGGGACAAGCACATAAAGGGTTACATCCGTCTGATGAAAGACGCTTTCACATGGAGTGAGTGAACCAATCACAAGACTTGACGTGTGGGTGACATACGGCAAGTTGGGCGGTGCTTGGTTTTGGCTTGTCTGTTTTCAACATGGCGGCCGCATCTCAAACTCTCTCATATTAAAATATGTTTCTGAAGACATTTGAGGGGAGAAATAGGCAATGCAGTAAAATAATCTTGATTCATATTTGATCAGGACTGCCTAGTTTGAAAGTTTGATCTGAGTTTTGGGAGTTTCGCCCTCTTCTTCTGTTGAGATTTATGGCGGTTGGCATCCATAAGCGTTGCATAACCACCATCTGCTGAACTGTCCCTTGCCCCATCTATTCCCGCATTGCCATGGCATGTGTGAAAAGGTGCAAGACAGAAATGTTCCTGAATGTAGCTGCATGTGTGAATAGTGAAAATCACTAGCGGTTCCTGAAAGGTTATACCAGTAATTTACCGTGAACTATGTGTGAAAGAGGCTTTAGTTGCCCACTTTACCTGCCTGGTAATCCAGCCTTGGCTACATTTCTGTGAATTCACACTAACCAAAATGTGAGTTTTCTTAAACAAAGCAAGTCTATTCATAAAATATAACATCCATAGAAAAGGGGTCAACTCTGCCACTTCTCTTAGTGTAGAGGTTCTCTCAGTTCCACAGTAAGGTTGCTCTCAGTAGCTTTTAAGAGGAAACTCTTTACTAGAAATGTTGAGCACTAGGAGGACTCCTAGAGTTAAAATAAGATACTTTGTGAGTACAGCTGCAAATCATGAATCAAAATGTCCTTGGCTCAAGTTCCCCTTTAAATCTTTGAATCTCTCTCTTGTTTATTGTCATCTTTTTACTGTCTGTCTAAAATAAGTGCACAAAAATGCCCAAAAATCCACATAAAAGATAACCGTCAGCAATTCAACTGCCATCATCGTATTAAATGTCTCATTGTCTGTGACTGTATTCTACAAAAGTCCTTCTATATGTAATGCTAAGATTTTTTTACAGACTTATAGGACATAAAAGCTGGGTAAATTCTCTGAAAGGGAAAGGTTTTTTACCTCCTTTCTATTTCCTGAGCCTGAGATACAGACAAACAAAAGGAAAGGAGATTTGTTTTCTGGAACTACTTTCTCTCTCAACATTTAGATGATGCAAAAATAATTTTTTCCATAACATCATGACATTTTCCATTGAAGTTAAAGAAAAGTAGTTAGGAAACAAAAAAGGATCTGACTTGTTAACCTACCAGCTTTACTGTCCAATCCACCTAACCAGTGTATGTTTTTTAAAAAGTGTAGCAGAGAGAGGAAACACACACCAACACAAGTAAGGTTTCTCTCACTCTCTCTTTACCACCATACCACTCTGTTCCAACTACAATATAGCACAACACAACTATTTTGAAAGGGTAATTAGGGTAAAGCACCTGCTTAGAGCCACCACCAGATGTTTCCAGCAGGATTATGTTCCAAGTACTAAATAACTGTCATTAGGAAACAGTCCTAGATTTATTATCTGGATAGTCTCGTAGCTAGAGAACAGAAAGGGCCTACTGTTCAGTTCAGGGTATAATGGGCTCTAGCAGTCCTAAAATATAAAGCTGAGGCAGGTATATTGAGGCTGAGACTGTTGTCCCACAGTAGCACACGTGCCTCTGGAGCAAAGTACCAGACATGGACAGGGAAGGTAAAAGTGGTTGAGTTAAACATGCACAGAGCAACCTGCCCATCAGCCATGCTCCCATTAAGGTCTACAGGTTAAACAGTTTACATGAACCTCTGACACCCTGCCATTGTTGCCTGCTGCAGTGAATAAACCAACGAACAAACAATATATTCCTGTTGATCTCTGGTGGAATACATTTTGCTATAATGCTCTGAAAGGAGAAAGGAACAGTGTGGCTGCCAACTATCTCCTTTAGCTGAGAAATGGAAAGATGCTGCTAATGCACAAGAAAGAAATGATGATCCCGATAGTGATGATAAGTACCTTCTTGTTTCCATGCTTTATGATGACAGAAGTGCACCCAAAACCCTGCATGAGTTAGCAAATGTAAACAACCATAAGTGAAAGGTGTATGATATTTCTCTGCAAAGTAAGTCTGTTTAATAACGCATCTAAAGCAGTTTAAACCAGGAACTGACAGGGTCACAATCACTTGTCAGGGTTTAAACCATGTTACTACACAAGTTGATCATGTTTCTTGATAGGATATGTACAAAATAAATCAATAACATTCTTTTGGGTTGTATCACTATTAACAATTATTCCTTGTATGCGTTATTGATTTAACTTACTGAAGAGTTATTTCAGGCCTCCAAGGTTCCAAATGTTAAAGTCCTATTCATTTTTGTACATAGATGATGTTAGATGACTGATGAGGAGCTCCTCCGAGGCTTATATGGAAATGAAACCCTACTGGCTGAATCATCAGTACAAGGTGAGCAAATGATATGAATATCCATCAAAAAGTCAGGTAAAGCCTGAGTCCATAGAAAAATATGGAGAAATGTCAACTACCATTCTAAAGAATTGTAAAACATCCAATCATTGAGCTTAATGCTGCACTCCTCGGTATGTTTTTGTATTAACAATGGGTCAAATGACTATGAGTAATGTGAAAGGGGCTGCTCATAGTGACATACCAACACAGAATTCCCCTCAGCTCTACAAGCATTTCAGATCATTATTATGGTTTTATGGCAGAAAACCTTACTGTCTTGATTCAGTCCCACTGATCTCATTAGGGTTGTTTCCAGCTGCAGTAGGCAGCTGTTTTCATAGAAAAAAAGCTCTGATATAGCCATTACACACTGCCTGCCCAGCAACAAATGGCAGACCAAGTTAGAGACTAGCCGGTTAAAATAGAGGAGCACTTAGCAGCTAAAGGGCCAGATATATTTCTCAGCAGCTGGTGGAGACCAAAAAGACCACAAGGGATTACTGGACTTACATTCGTCAGGTGGCCGGACACACGACTTCAAAAGAGTCTAACGTCGCTGCATGTCTGCAGGATGCCTAAATGTGCAACTGTTTTCTGAAACGTTTTGTGTTAAATCTACTCACATCCTTTATTCCTGACATTTTACTCTAGAGCTGTTGTGATTTCTGGCACGGCTTTCTGCCAGTTTGTGGCAGCACGTCATGAATCTGTAAATTTAAAAAAATACTACAATATATTGTAGATGATGTCCCACCTAACTGTTATTGTGGGAATCATATCATAATAGTGTGATATTTGATTTGCCCATTGTGTAGGTGTAAATGCAGCCAGTGTTTCAGTATCTGAAACCAACACTAATGTACTAATTTAACTCCCTACCAGCCATTTCACTGACTACATCATGGACTCATTTCTCCTGTAGACTTCCCTGAAATGGTTCAGTGTTGCCACATCAACACAAGCACACTTGAAAAGACATACTGTGCATGCTCAGAAGCTCCGGGCCGGATTTCTTGGTGTTTGTGCTTCATCTCATGCTCTCATTATCCCTGCTTTAATCTATTGTTGAGCTCTCTCGGTAATGCAATCTATAACAATCTTGTTGTTTGGAAGCACTGTATAAATATACTTGACTGGACTTGGCTCCTGCAAGCTACTATGTCTCGCCAGTGTCTCATCTCTACTCAGCTGGTTTGCCTGAAAATTAGAAGTATTAGGGGCATTAAGTTTTTATATGTATATGGTAAATGGCAAATGGACTGCACTTATATAGCGCCTTTCTACCTTAACAGACAAAGCACTTTTGCCTCTCATTTACCCCTTCACACACACACTTACACACCGATGGCATTGGAGCTGCCATGCAAGGTGCTGGCCTCACCATCTTATCATCTACTTGCATAGATAATCACATGATTTAAATTCTGTTTAGTTGAGAGTAAACTGGCCACTAGTTCCAGTTTCGCAGGAGAGTGTCGGCATGGCTGGGTTCAAGAACAACAGAGCCACTGTCCTGAAATTGACACAGCCAGACAGCCTCACAGCTCTGCCTTGCCATGGAAATATGAAATCTAAGTGTGTTTAATAAATTTAGCTCACGGCATTAAAAAGGATCTATTATACTCATTTCCAGCTCTATATTTTTATTCTGGGAATGCACTAGAGTAGCTTTGCATGATTCACAGTTCAAAAAACTTATACTGTCCCTTTATGCAGCCCCTCAGTTCAGCCTCTGTCTCTAACAGGCAGTCTTAGCTCCTGCCTCTTTAACGCTCCCTTTCTGATGAGCCCACTCTGTTCTGATTGGCCAGCTTTCTGGAAGCCTGCTGAGGGGCAGCCGTATCAGAGTCATGTTAAGTTACCATTGATGTAAACCCAACATTTCCTGTTTAACTGCTTCATATTAAAAGTTTTTAAAATTACTAAAAAACAGGAGACTTTTATGGTGAAGAATCTACAGGAGATGAAACATTTTCTTCATTGAATTACCAGAGCTCCATTAGCTGCGCTAAAAACCAGTCGACACAACAAGATATGGAAATACTTGAAGTTCTTTGCTCAGTGGATCAGTTAGAAATAATGCAGGGAGGACTAGTACAAGCAGAAACAGCAACAGTGATGATGATGTCTGATGAAGAGCTGAAGACAACCAGCACACCTCCAACAGGTAAACTACTTATTTACTTTGCCCTGCTGTGTAATGGAAAACACTCACAGCGCGCCAGCTCGACTCCAGTCATGGCTCAGCATGATACCCTCAAAACAATGGAAAAATGCCATAATGTTAGCGGAGCAGTGTACTCACACGCTGTGTGTGGAGCAGAAAAGTAGAAAAAAACGTTGAAAACCAAGGATTGAGAGCAGTCTGAAGCCAGTGTTTTCTCCTCACAGGTATTACTTCTACATATGTTCATTTACCTCATTGACACTTTGGCCATGTTTAATATCAACATCCAACGTTGTAACATTATATATATATGACTGAAAATAAGGAAAAGCATAATAGGTCCCCTTTAAACTGCTCCTTTCATACTGGTTAACATCTATGCCATACAATTAGATCTGACAGGATTAGTTAGTATGAGATGTTTGCCAGAGGAAACAGCTTCCAGTGTTCGTTGTATTAAGTCATACAAGGTGGCACAACACAGGTCTGGGTGTGACATGAATTAAACATGTGGAATGTGTGGTGAGAGGAAAAGAGACGGTCTGTTCTGCAACTGGAGTAGCACAGCTACAAAGTGATGCAGGAGGGACCTCTACTGGCTGACTGAGGGAAGTGCCTCGCTACAGAGAAACATGAGAAGGAAAGCATCTGAGATTCACAAACATTACTAACCAAGAGAAGAGGGACCATGTAAACAAATGTTTAGCAAGACTGTGAAACTGAGTATTCAAAATATATTATAACTGGAAACTATGGAGGAATGGTACATAATGTCAGCAACATCAATCATTATTACATACACTGTACATACATGTCCAATGAAGGAAGAAATTTAGACTGATCGGTCATGTTTAGGAATGGATATTGAACTTTTTTGGTACCTACTGAACTGTGACCGGAGCACTCAGGGCCAAATCTACTAAGAAGGTGCAGCACAAATGTGTGTTTCACCAGAACAGGAAGTAAATGCAGTCAAAAGCATTAAATAAAGATAGAACAGTGCACTTGCAGCCTGTAGTGATTTTTCAATAAATTGATCATCAAGTTCAAGTTTAATGAACAAAATCTACAACTACCGGCACTCTGTCCATTTGATGGTCCCTGATGTTCACTAATAATTACTTCTATATTTTTCTTTTCTTAGTTATGGCTCTAAATTTGAATGAGTTTATGTATTTGTTGATAACTTATTAAATGCAGCTCTCTGGACATTTTTGTGGTGTGACAACTCTATGGCCGATGTCATTAAGATTTCTGCAGGATTAAGGTTAAGTCACATTTCTTTTCTAACCACAACCTTCCTTATGACTCATCACCCATCTGCACCATGTTTACAGCTGCTTTTCACTTAATGCCACAAATGGCATCACATTAGCAAATTCATCAGCATACACAATCAACTTCTCAACATGTCACCTCCTTTTAATTGTGTGATCTCACATCAAATCAAGCGGACCTTGCAACCACTAAGACGAATGACAACGCTAACTATGAGTCTGATACCACTGCTTGATAAATACAAACGTATATACACAAACTCAGATTCATAGTCTTGCTTCCTTATTCTTTGATCAGATAATCAGTTTTAAAACAAAATTTAGCTCATTTATTTATAATGTATTTTATTAAGGCAAAGGTCTTTAAATGGCGTTTTTGTTTGTTTAATAGTTGCCAGAAGAGCCTGACAGGAAACATGGGAGAGTGTGAGAGAGAGCAACATGCAACAAAGGCACCCTGCTGGAACTGAACTAGGGGGGTTGTGATTTGCATTGTGTGAACTTTAGGCAAAGGGGATACCCTTTAACATTTAACATTTGAGAACTTCTTTGATGATCATTTGTAGAGAATGTTTAAGGTAAGTAAGGTAATGAAAGGTATTGTTTTGTTATCTGTACTGAAACTGTTGTATTGTATGTGCATTAATAAGCTCTAGTTGTGTTACACTATATCACTTTAGCTGTTTGATATAAAACACAAACTAACAAGGATCACATCTATCTCAATGTCTTCAGTGTATTTCATCTGATTACATCATTTAGCCTTACTTTATGACTTATTCGCAACTGGTCTTGTATGCATGCTCTGCAATGTCCAAGGAATGATGAATAATATCTTTCAGTGACATGCTGATTTATTCTTTTACAGTGATGATTTAAAATCTACATAAATCCCTCTGCTTCCTGCTGGCCCTCCACGATGTCACCCCAGGTGTGTTTCTTTTCTAAATGGTTAAATACTGTATGCATACATGCAGCCACATCTTCACCTGTGATTATGAGAGCCTTCCTAAGGTGCTAGTTAAAAGATGTAGTAGTTATTCACTTACCCAGGCACTTATAGAGGCCTTGGCTTATCCAGGCCAGGATCGCCAAGGTTATGAGGTCACCAAAACTGGCCGCGATGGGTGTTGCAACGTTGTCTGGGTTGATGCCTGTCTTCTTTGAACCCACAATCACACCCACCATGATGATACCTGAGCATGACACGAGGAGAAGAGAGCACTTCAGCAACCATAAGTAGCTTTTAGACATCATCATAAACACGCACCGTCAGCAAGAAATAAGTGCTCTGGTAAGCATAACTCTTTTCTTTATTTAACATGTGATTATGGGAGATCAGTTACAATGATAGTCTGGACAGACGTGACCCAGCTTCTCCACATGGACAGTATTAACAGTTTATTTTAAACAGTGGAACTCAGCTGCTAGCGTGCGTGTGTGTGTGTTTACCCTGCAGCAGGGAGGCTATGAAGGCCGTGGCCACGCTGCTGGAGCAGAGCAACACAGCATGGTTTAACTGGAACTTCCCCTCAGGGATCCAACCAAGAACCACGGCCGCTACAGCTGCCAGGAAACCCACCACAGTGGCTTGAACCTGGAAGGAGAGGGAGGGAGATAAAGGGGGAAATAACAGGAAGCAGAATTAACCCAAGCAGCTTTTATTGTGGTGCTCTTTTAATGATTAGAAAAAACAGTAGAGCGATTAATAAAAGGCTTACTTTTTATAGGTATGCTTCCACATATACATGATTGTGAAATAATGTAAGTACAAGCATGACAAGGTAGGCTTTTCTATTACATAACACTTCCGGCTGACAGATGTTATTGTGAAACTACCAGCTAATCAAAGTACTGTGATGTTGCATGTGTTATGGTATGCTTATCAGTGTGTGGGTAGATGATTAAAAGAGCCTGTTCTCAGTCTTACTACACAAACAGAGATCAATATAGCAGTGAACGCCCACCTGGCCTCAACCAATTACCACACTTGTTATGTGTATCAAGAATGTACAACATGCCATATAACACCCATAGTTTTACAATAAAGATGACAATGATATGAAGTGAGATTTTAGTCATATATCAAATATAATTTAACTGTTTGAAACAAATCAGTAAACATACCTCTAAAAACCACAAGAGGGAAACTTAATCAGGTATATTTTGTGTAGAAGCTAATAATAATAGAAACGCTTGACTAGTTCAAGCAATCAGTGTTGTATTTCTTGTTATTTTATAATGAAAAGGCAATATGGATGTGCATGTGAGTGGATGTTTCAAGGTAGAAACTGTGTGTGTGTGTGATTACCTGCTTCAGTGCCAGGTTTCCTATGATTAGATTCCACTTCTCTATGGGAGAATCCATCTTACCCACATTCACCTGTGTTGAGAAGTAGAAGAGCCAAAAGTAAGTGGACAAACTATCATGAAGTTAAAGGAGTACTCCAGCCATTTAGTAGCACTTTCATCCATACAGTTGGAGGAGGTGAGAGTCAGATTTTAATAAAAAAAAGACTGGTCAAATTTGAAACAGCAGAGTCCGAGATATCCTGGCTTTTAATCCTGCTTTTTCCCATAATGCAGCTTGATAACATCTTTGGTTAGACCCTTCCTGCCTTCTAAGCACGCACTTTACTCGAACTCCACACCCTTAGTTTACAAAACAGGCTTGAA